>NW_003852465.1:3149223-3156910 GCF_000181295.1 Otolemur garnettii
CTCCTGGCTACCACCCACTATCACTGTCACACACCTATCCATGCCAAAGGGTGGACTCCAGAGTAAGGTTGGGCTCCACATGGATGCAGGAATATGGTTGTCTAAGCTCTGGAACAATTCTTTTTGTGCCGCAACCCCAAACATCCTTGGGGTTGCACGCGTTCCTGGCTACTGCTTTCTACAGGTGGCTCAAAATCCCGTAAACTCCATCCTTTCCCCACAACCTGTTATAAAATAAAGACACCCATCCACGAAAACGGGAACAAACATCCTCAAGGAAACCAAAACCAAATGCACCTTATTATGACAAAACCAAAAAGCCATTCCATGATTTAGTATCTGGAAAACTCCTCCTCCCCCTCTAGACCTCAATTTAATGGGTCCCTCTTTAATGAAGTACCTCATCATTTCCTTTTCCTCACCACTCCCACGCAAAACTGTGCACCTCTCAAACACCAGTGCCTACCTCTCCCACCAGGGGGTGCAGCTTCAGGTTTGTGGGCCCTGATGCTAGAACAATTTTCATGACCAGCTTTAAGCAAAACAATACAAAATTACTAGCTGGGCGCTGCCTGTAATCCTAACGCTCCAGAGGCCGAGGCAGGAGGATCCCTTGAGCTCAGGAGTTCAAGACCAGCCCAAGTAAGAGCAAGACCCCCATCTCTACTAAGAAAAGAAAAATTTGCTGAGCATGGTGTTGGACACCTGTAGTCCCAGCCACTTGGGAAACGAAAGCAGGAATATCCCTTTATCTCAGAGGTTTGACGTTGCTGTGAGCTAGGCTGACACCACAGTACTCTAGCCCAGAACAAAATAAGACTCTGTCTCAAGAAAAAGAAAAATACAAAATTACAAATATAAAACTAGAATGCAAAAGAGATTATTTATAATTTAAAAATTACTCAAATTATAAATTTTAAAAGGCTGAAAAATATTCCATCTATGAAAAAGAAACCAGAAAATATCCTATTTAGTCAATTGACTGCCTGGTTCCTCTGGAATACCTTTCCCACTCATCTTCCTACTTGTCGGTTGTACTCTTTATCACCTCTGCATGTGACAATGGTTTTGTAACACTGTTTTCCACAGACAGAGGATAAATAAAATGTAGTCTTTCCTTTGCTACAGCTGATCAAAATTTGGTTATTATTAGTAGCAGGGCTTCATAAAACATCCTACATTATACCCAGACAAGGTCTCTGTATTGCTACTAATACAGATTTTTAAGAAATTCTATCACACAATTCCCATCCAAAGTTATATATCTTGGTTCATGATGACACATGGAACAGCATCCATTTAAACTAAACATCAGTGAGAATCAATGCCTTTGTTTATAGTTTTGCCCATTGAATGACTGGAAGAAATTTCCAAAGACTAGTTTCTGGCTCCATACATTTCAAGTCTTGTTTTGTTTCCATCACATTCTTTTCATGCTAGAACTGTAAAACGTATTCACATCACTTTGCAAACTCTGTCTCTGCACTGCATGTCTTAATACCAGGTGAGCTGTCTCATGGGCACTTCCAACATTCCTAGAAGCCAAGATGGTTGGTTAACAATAGCTTAAATACACGTAGAAGTGACTGACAAACATATAACTACATCCCACTTAGTCCAAACAAAAAGAATCCCCAAGGCCAGGCATGATGGCTCTCATGCCTGTAATCCCAGCACTCTGGGAGGCCAAGGCAAGTAGATTGCTTGAGCTCAAGAGTTCAAGACCAGCCTGAAAAAGAGCAAGCAAGACCTTGTCTCTAAAAATATACCCAGGGGGGTGGGGAATATATATAGATATATAGCCAGGCATTGTGGCGGGTGCCTATAGTCCCAGCTACTTGGGAAGCTAAGACCAGAGAGTCACTTGAGCACAAGATTCTGAGGTTGCTATGAGATATGACACCATGGCACCCTACTGAGAGACATGAAGTGAGACTCTGTCTCAAAAGGAAAAAAAAAAAAGTATCCTCAACTTGATTTCCCCTTCTCCAAATCCCAAGAATGCCTGCTGCCAGTGCTATGCTATTTAACACAAAGGGAAATAAGATGCATGGGAATTCAGAGTGGAGAGAGAGCATGCCCTCTTACCTGAAAGGCAGTTAAAATAGCTAACATCTGCAAATTTTACAAAAAATATATGGCCATGTGAACATTCTGCCAGGGCTTTGGAGCAGACCCAGCAAGCAAGAGTTCTGAAGTTTAAGCTTCATTAACTTCACAGAAAATCCATTTCCAATCACTGCACTTATCAGACTGTATACTAATTAATTAATGCTGGTGGCTGGGAAATGATGGCTTATGAAAAGAAAGAAGGCAGACAGACCTTGCAGAAACTGCAGGAACTGGTGGACCAGCTGTATTTTTCTCAAGATTGTCATTTCAAGAGACACAGAGCTGAGGCTGCTGGAGGAAACAGGAGCTGGACAAGGCCCTGTAGCAGATGGAGGAAGCAGTGGGTAAGGGTTAGGTGCTGACGCTGCCCAGGAAGGCAGAGGACACGGTTCCTGATGAAGGCCCCCAGCCTGAGGAGCTTCTGTCAAAGGCTGCAAAGCTGGAGGCCAAGCTGGTGGAGCCCGCAACTAGCCGGGTGAGGTGTGCTGGAGAAACGGGGGGTTACCCCTACCACCCATTCTCAGGAGCCCCCACTTTGCAAGAACAAAGTCTCTCTGCGAAATCTGGTGATGAACACTCTTGCCATGTCAGGGACAGCGGCTGGATCAGCTGGAACGATGGATGTCCATGGTGGCTGCTCCCAGCATATTCCAGGGAATGTGCACCTTTCTCTTTTGTCAATATTGACCAGAACCCTGAGCTCTCCCAGCAAGTCCAAGCAGAGAAGGGTGACGGGACAACTGCCAGCAGCCCCAAACTTCATCAGAACAGAGCGATGTTAATAAACATGAAAGAGTAATGGGGAGGAGGCTGGGAGGTCTTTTCTCATGCTGCAGCACTGGGCCCTGCCTGACCAGGGCTTGGGCAACAACAGCAACAACGCCTAGAATTCCCAGATAGATTAACTGGTCTCCTTGGTGGCAAGGGGTAGGTAAAGACCAGAAAGCCAAGAGCATGCTGGGAAGCCTGGCCCAACGCATCTAGGCCCTGGTGGAGCTGGACTATGCCCAGTCAGCCTCTGACCTTGAAGCTCCAGCCACTGAGTGTGCTGCTGCCTGGTGTGAAGAGTGGGGCTGGGTCCTGGGAAAGACTGCGGTCAGCCTTCTTGTGGAGGAGAAAGTCCCCTTTACGTGTGGACTGGCAGGTTCAGACAGACCTTGTCAGGCAATGATGGTGTTGGGTGCAGGAGGGAGCTAGTTCCCAAGCCCAACTTTCTGCTTCAGCAAACTCAACACAAGGGAAAGGGCTCTTCCCTTTCTGGTGTTTGCATAGATTCCCCCCACCCCCACCCCTACCCCCACCCAGTGGCAAATGGGAAGCCTCTGGGCTCCAGCAGCCAGGCCACTGCCACAGTGGCATCACAGCCACAGTGTGAGGGATTGTCCCAATTTGCATCCTAAAGAGGGGGTGAGGAGAGAGAGGAGCTCAAGGCACTCAGCAGCTGCAGCAGCTACATCCAGGACCCCAAGCTTTCAGTGAAGACTTGCTTTTCTGCTGGCCTGTAAGGCACTTGGTGTCTTTCCTTCCTCCCTGTCATCCTCTCTCCAGAGTCACACGCTCCACTAGTATATCTCTCAAGCCTCTTTCATGACTCTCCAGGGTTTAAGTAAAGAACATAGATTTGGTAGAAGTCCTGAGATCTTGCCATGGGACAGTCCCCGAGGTCCCTGTCCTTGCCTCCCTCCCTGAGACTCGGATGCATCTATCAATTCAGTAATCATTGCTAAGGGAAGGGGCTTAATTTTTTAATGGTTTTGTTTTTGAGCATTCATTTTCTTTAGTTTTAAAATGCAGACCCTTCCCCTTTTATGGGGCTAGAATTAAATGTGTTTGAAAAAAATAAATTATATGTCTCTTTCTCTCTCCAGAATCTAAACTTTTTATTATTATTATTATTTTTAGAGACAGGATCTTCCTATTTCAAGGCCCAGGCTGGCCTTGAAACGTGGGTTCAAGTGATCCTTCTGCCTCAGCCTCCTGAGTAGCTGGGACTCAAGGCACATATCTGACTTAAACTTCTTAAAAGTAGGACTGGGCCCTACTCTTCTCATAATGTCAAGACTTAACAGTGTGTGGTCTATAGCAGAACTCAGTAAATATGTGTTAACTGGGCTAAACTGAGATGGCAAAGAAGCCTAACCTTTAATGATGCCTGTGTATGCTGGTTTTTTAAGACATTTAATCCTTTCCTGTCTTAGAGAACTATTTTGGTGTTAATCAGATAGTTTGCATTTAGCAAAAGGTGATCAACCAAGCACAAGTTTAATAAGGGGAAAACACTATGTTTACTGAAAAAGGTCATTGGATAATCATAAAACAAACAGTCTTATCAACAGGCGCTATTATGCTCATCTGCCCAAAGTACAGTCCCGTTTGTCAGCCGAGAAAAATAGCAGAGATCAAAACAGACAACGGAGCAGAGACATAATCCAAAGATAATAGAATAAGGAAGGGAATCACGAAAGCACTCCTAAATACAATTTGGAAAATGTCTCCATGTGCTTTGATCACATTGCCTTACTCCATTGGGCTGCTGTAACACAATGCATTAAACTAGGTGGGTTAGAAACCACAAAATTTTATTTCTTACAGTTCTAGAGGCTGAGAAGTCCAAGATCAAGGCGCCTCAAGATTTGCTGACTAGTGAGGGCCTTCTAGGCAGTGTTGTCATATTTCACCCTCACAGGTAAAGAAGCAAACTCCCTTGGGCCTCTTACTAATTCCATTCAGGAGGGCTCCACTCTCGTGATCCAATCACCCCCTAAAAGACCGTAGGTCTTAACATCGTCACTTGAACAGTTAAGACTCCATGTACATTGGAGGGGAAGCGGACGGGGACACAAACACTCAGACTACAGCATACACGTCCAGTAAATTTATCTATTAAGGAAGTATTCCGTGAGTTTCTGCTCTATGTATCATGAGCTAGGGCCTAGGAATTCCATCGTGAGTTCAGTCAGGCGTGGTCTCCAGTCACCTGCAGTATGCGGCCTTTCGGAGGATACAGGCATTGATTAAACTATCACACTAATAGCTGGATAATTACATGTGCGATAAGTGCTGAGAAAGAAAAAACCCAGCTCCATATGAAGGGTCTTGACCGATTAGTTAAAGAGAAACATGAGCCAAGGTTTAGAGTATAAAAAGGAATTAACTAGCTGAAGAAGATCAGCATTTTAAAAAGAGCACCCAGACAGCCAGGGCATGTGCAAAACTGCTGTGGGGAGAAGCTGGAGATTACTGCCCTTCCTAAGCCACTCTCCACCCTACTACACCCTGCCTTGTACCCCAAAAGGTTCACCTCTATATAGAAACCAAATGCCGCACCCTCTGCCTCTGCTTACCTCTAATCCAGCACTTCTCAACCTGTGGGTCGCGACCCACAGGAACTGTATTAAAGGACCACAGCACTAGGAAGGTTGAGAACCACTGCTCTAATCAATTTTTTAGGGAATTTCTTCTCCCAGTTCTCTCCCTGACCAGCCTTGGGTTGGTAGTCACTGTGACCTTTCTAAGGCACAGGTCTCATTGATTAGACAAAGCTACCCAAAAAGCTTTATCCAATAGCTACAGCTCCGCCCATCTCAGGAACCTGTCGTCATTCCTTCCTCTCACACCTACAGGGACCTCCACTCTTGGCAACAGCTTTCAGATGTGTCATCATCTCTGGCTGGCTTCCCTTAACTCTGCTCATATGCCCACACACAGTTCCTCATAACTGTCCCCAGGTATACAGTTTGAACATGCCATCTACTTCCTGCTGGGAATGTAATATACAATTGTCCCTCAGTATTCGTGGGGGTGAGGGATTCCAGGATTTTTCATAGACAGCAAACTGCACAGGAGCTCAAGTCCCTTACATAAAATGACAAAGTATTTGCATATAATCTACACACATCCTCCACATACTTCAAATCATCTCTAGATTATTTCTAATACCTCATGTAGTGTAAATGTGATGTCAATCGTTGTCATCGTTGTACCATACTGTTTAGGGAAAAATGACAGGAAAAAACATCTGTATATGTTCAATACAGGCATGCTTCCCCCTGAATATTTTTTTGTCACCCCTGGTAGAATGTCTTAGCATCATAGCTCACAGCAACCTCAAACTCTTTGGCACAAGCAATCCTTTTGCCTCAGCCTCCCAAGAAACTGGGATTAAAGGTGCCTGCCACAACGTCCAGCTATTTAAAGACGTTGTGAGACCCCTGTCTCACTCTTGAGACCCTGACTCAGGCTCTCAAAATCCTGAGCTCAAGCAATCCACCTGCCTGGGCCTCCCAGAGTGCTGGATTACAGGTGTGAGCCACCGTGCTGGGCCTCTCACTGAATACTTTCTATCCTCATTTGAATCCACGGGCCATGGATAAGAGGACCAACTGAAGGTATGTGTGTGCAGCATGCATATTATATGCGTGTGATATGTAATGTAATAGGAGAGTGAAAGGAAATGGTTGTGTGAATAAGCAGAGGGTGGAAGGTGTGGCTGAAGACCTCCTAGTAACCAGACTATCTAGAGCCTTCTGAGCCACTTTGAGGATGTGAATTTTTACCCTAAGAGCAATGGACTAATGCTGAAGAGCACTAAGCAGAAGGGACATAATGGGATTTGCTCTCCTGGCCAAAGTTAGACAAGAGTGGATGGAGAAAAATATGGGAAATGAGAAAATGGAAATAACAAGGATTGTCATCATTCTAAGAAGCTTGGATTTAAGGAAGAAAAGCTTTAAGACAGTAGCTAGAGAAGGGATGCATGACCAACAGAGAGGTTTATTTTATTTTATTTTATTTTATTTTATTAATTTTGGCCGGGCCAGGCTTGAACCCTCCACCCCCGGTATATGGGGCCAGCACCCTCCTCCTTGAGCCACAGGCACCGCCCCAACAGAGAGGTTTATTAAAAGGTAAAAGAAAATGAGAATGAGAATGTTCCTGGTATAAGAGTGTACTAGCATGTCCAGGAAAGACATAAAAGATAGGACTTGGGAGTTCAAAGCCTGGAAATGGCCAGATGCAGGGGCTCATGCCTGTAATCCAGCACTTTGGGAGGCTGAGGCAGGAAGATTGCTTAAGGCCAGGAGGTTGAGACTAACCTGGGCAACATACCAAGAATAAGTCTCTAAAAAGAAATTTTAAGAAGAAGTTAGCTGGGCATGGTGTGGCACACCTGTAGTCCCAGCCACTCAGGAGGCTGAGGCAGGAGGATGGCATGAGCCAGGGAGTTTGAGGTTGCTTTGAGGATACCACTGCACTCTACCCTGGGCAACAGAGCAAGACCCAGACTAAAATAAAATAAAATAAAATCTTAAAAAGGCAGCAGGAAAAGGCACCGCTGATGGCACTGGCCATAAATAGAGGAGCCCTGTTCTGACGTAACCAAAGGGAAGAGGATGAAGGCAAACACAAGCCTTTGCAACTGCACACTTGTTAGGAACAGGAAATTGACAGCGGGGCTTTCTCTCCATTCACCTCAACTTTCTTCTGAAGATAGAAGGGAAATCCATGTCTTGGAGAATCAGAGAAAAAGTTAGATTGAGGTTGGGGGAAATCAGGGGTTTTCCAGCAGTGGAGA
>NW_003852465.1:3157649-3159103 GCF_000181295.1 Otolemur garnettii
CTATGTTCTCTCTGCATTTCCTTGTCAGGGACAGTGCACAGGAAAATGCCATTAAGTCCATGAATCATCTACACTTGTGCCTGGCAGGAGACTTCTAATAATTTATACCTTCCATCTGGATGCAACTTAAAAGACTAATTACCAGTGATACCAACTAATACCAGTGATTAATGGGTGAGGGTCTTAAAAATGAGGCCAACGGGAGCCCCAAACTCAGCATGACTATGAGCAGACAAGAAGTCTTCCTTTGATATAAGCAGATGGTATTTAGAGCCTCCAATTTGATACAAGCAAAAGGCAGTTCCCCCATCAAGTGAATTATTTAAACTTCACTCTAATATTAATAATTTAATTTAAAATGTCTTTGCATTATCACCTCTACCTCTCAAATAACTAAGAACATAAAGAAGGTTTTGATAGAAGAAAAGGGCGCCTGGCCCACCCTAGTTACCATTTATGGTTAATTATTATTAATATTAATAATTTTACATAAAAGCACACAAACCTCGAGGCTTCGAAGCCCTTCCATAGACATTATAGATCGGGAAAGTCTTGGCAAGCCGCACAGCTAAGGAAGTAATTAGCCAGTAAATCCCACTGAAAAAAGTATTTAATCAAAATAAAAGTTGAGCTTCTGTATAGGATGTAATGACCTTTTCCTGAAAGACCGTATATTTTCTAGCCCCAAGTTCATACCAGATCCAATTCCCATTGCCCTTTGAAGTCAAAGTCACCTTTGTACACAGAAGATACAGATGGAAACTTGGAAGTGAATGAAGAGCACAGTTCTAGTTTGATCCCTGCTGGCTTTCTCAAGCAAAATCCATGCTAAAAACATGCAGGAGGTCACTTTAAAATCCTAAATAACTTGTCTTAGAAAATACTTTTTTCATAATTAGTCTTTATCTTTATTTACCTGTTTTAATTGACTTTCCAAATATTTTTGTAAACAGACAGAAGATATTGTATTCCATCTTACACTGAAGTTGAGAGAATTCTTCTAACTTGACTGAAACTAGATTATTAATAATCAGGGTTTATATCATCTCAGTTCATCATTCAAACCACTACATCAAAAGTATTCTGTTCCCTACATACTTTCTTTGTCTTTTCAATCCACAGTATTCCACTTTCAGAGTGTGTATCTCATTGATATAATAACAAACATTCAGAAATTCAAGAATCCATCTTATTATGTTCTTAATGATTAAAACAATATACAGCACAGAATGAGGACCAGACAGTTTCTTCACACATAAAATGGAAATAATCGGATGAGGTAATATTAACACTTGGAAAGCACATTGCACACTGCTTGACACAGTGGTTCATAAACAGTAGTAATTATTACAAAGAGAGTTTTGTCTCCCCCCTTCTTTATTTCACTTTTTCCTTCTCCTCTCCGAGGTGGGCTATTAGTTTTTATTCTCACATATTACACATCTCCAAGAACT
>NW_003852465.1:3159325-3161979 GCF_000181295.1 Otolemur garnettii
CAACACTTACTAACAGCTCTCTCATCCTGTTCTTCTCTTAACTCAATAATCTACACACTTGAAGTCAGAGGACATTCATCTTGGGTAAGTAGATTTTTACAATCGTCCGACAGCAGCCCTTCCCCACTCCTGCCCTTCTGGCCCTAGTACTTTCCTGCTCTTTAAACTGGGAAAGGGAGGTAGGGTCTCTGACTCAAACGGAGACAGCATCTAAGCCCACTTCTGATTACAAGTGTCAAGTTCTCTCTGAAATATTTCTGAGGAGTGAGAGAACAAGCAGATTTATAGGGTACATACTTCACTGGGTTTTATTTTGGTGGTGCGTGTAGATGAGAAAAGATTAAAAGCCCAAACCAATGTCTAAATCACCGTGCACACTCGCGCAGTCCATTTCCCAGACACCAGCACCACGGACAGCGCTCTACAAGGGAAAATAGTCCCAGCTTGCTCCTCCCAGGAAATTTAAGGGGAAAAAAATATCCCAAGGAATTAGGAGGGAAGTTCCAAATTGTCAAAATAACATCCTTCCCCTGACATATATCAGGGGGGAAAGCGATTCAATTTTTAATATGAGTTTTCTTTGAAGTTTTAAGTACCAAAATCTAATTCAAGAGTTTGGGTATGGTATAACTCAAGGTGTGATTTATATTTAAGATTTAAGAGTCTAGGACATTATTTCTTCCAGAAATACAAGTCTAGAGGAAGAATAATAAAGTGATTAGAAAACACATTTTTGTATGTCATGGTTCTGAACTCAAATCCCAGCCTGAATGCTTTCTAAACAAGTAAAATCAGACAAGTTACTTAACCTCTCCAGCATGTGAGCATTGAGGGCGATACTTAACCCCTCAGCCTATCAACACAGCACCTGTATAATGGGGGTATCCATGCCTTGTTCTTATAGGTCCACATAGAGCAACGTATGTAGTATTATTTGCAAACATTAAACTTGTTGATAGCAATTATTATATGAAATTTACTCTTTAAAAAAGGAGTGTGGTCATACACTCCTATAATGGATGCCTATAATTCAAGTTCCTGTTTTACTGAGAATGGTCCATGGAGCAAAGGAGCTTTCTCTGCCTTTTTAAGTAACCAAAACAAAAAGTATTCCCCTCCCCTGAAACTTCTCTCTCTTTACCATGTCCAGTCAATCCCACGCTCTGCTGGCATCCTGCTTCAGACCACTCTCTCTCCTTTCCAACTGATGATGTCTCTGCCTTTGGTACTGAGTTTTAGTTTTTCTCAATATTTAAATACTGGAGTCCACTGCTTATGCAGCCAACTTCATATAAAAAGAATCCAGGGCTCAATTTGCAAAGGAAAGATGTTTACTTCCGGGGGCTTTGGGGTAATAATAAAGGTCAGATCACATGTGCGATCAATTTTGGCCTTTTGCATGTCAATTAACGCATTGTACTGGGATGTTTTATTGATAGTGAGTCCTATAGAGGGATGTTATTATTCTCATACTTTAATGCCTTCGGGTCAGCATCTCACACACAGATATCCACTGGCATATATTCAAATGCAGAATTGCTAGCTCTATCATTTTAAATGATTTAAGCCAATGAAAGGACACTCCATTTGTTTGCTCAATAGTCAATTGAAATAGAAACGGTTAGCTGAGTGCATCTCCCTTGAAAGTGTCTTCCCCTCTAGTGCCAATTACAGAGTATGAAAGGCACATCCGCACAGCCTGCTCGGGATAATAAATCACTAAATTGGAAGCTTCGCTTCCCTTGCTGATTTTGATAAGAAAATTAATAGAATTAGCACCTTATCTGCTGGACCAGGAGATTTACATTATGAAAAAGAAGAGAAAGGAAGAAAAAAAAAAAAAAAGAATGAAAAAGGGAAGAAAAAAATAAAAGAAATCTGTTTTCTGTAGCCAGAACTGCCTATATTTCCTCCTGGTGACAGGAAGACAGTCCGTATAGTTTCTTTGGGCCCCTTTATGGGGATAAAGCTCTGTCAAAAACAAGGCAAGGGACATTATCCATTATTGTCTGCTTGTTCTGTTTTCATGCATAATTAAAGCTGGACAAAACCCACACTGGATCAGACACCCAGCAAGTCTGCATCAGGCAAAGTCCAGCAGTGGTCCTGCTACTGAGAAAGAAAAATTCTAAACAGATTCCAATTGAAAGCCGGTGAGATGAAGATTATTTCCCAAAAGAGGATTTACTCTCTTGCATGTTCTTGGGGAAGGGGCTGTTGAAGCGCATTTCTTCTTTTTGTCCAGGGGAGGATAATCATTGGCAATAAAGCTGCTACTCTCAGAATGGAAAGACAAGAGTCATTTGTTAAAGGCGATCCTTAGTAGCCTCCCGCCTGCTCCTTTTTTCTTTAAATATATATGAAGATCTGCAATTATTTCTTTGAAGACCATTTTTCAACAGCTGTAAATGATAATGAGCCAATCACTGTCTGCTCTCTTTTCTCTCGGCAGCTGCAAAGCTCCCCACTCAGAGCAATTAATTGATATTTGTAAAGTGCTTTGAAACTGAGAACGGGAGCCTCCTAAGTGCTAAATATTGTTCTGACTCTGCTGCATGAGGAATGAGAAAAGCCAGCCCCTCTTCAGACAAGCCTCCAAAGAACGACAGTAACAATAACCTAGAACTCTAGCACACCCAAGAAAAGACCCAGAA
>NW_003852465.1:3162498-3181529 GCF_000181295.1 Otolemur garnettii
CACATCTCCATCTTTGAGTAAACATATATTACCAAACCAAAAGACACTATAGATTATCTCAAATGTTCCTTATTTTCCAGCAATATATAAATACTAGGAAATACTTGAACACTGGTTATTGGTATGGTTTACAGCAGGCTTTACAGTTTTCATTCAGCATTTTAATTTGTTTAAATCTTTACTGATATTCCTACATTTCTGCCACATATATCATTGACAGCTTTGGTCCTAAGAAGCATCAGTCTGCCAACAGTATCCATTCCAAAGCATAAGGGAAAAGAAAATCTTTATCAAGATGTCTCACAGAGATAGATGCGATGGAAACATTGTTACTCAGTGCAGTAACTCTAGAGATGCAATCATA
Source organism: Otolemur garnettii (assembly GCF_000181295.1). Classification (NCBI taxonomy): domain Eukaryota; kingdom Metazoa; phylum Chordata; class Mammalia; order Primates; family Galagidae; genus Otolemur; species Otolemur garnettii. Next base: position 3,162,863 of record NW_003852465.1, read on the forward strand.
AACCTCCTGGCATCCACTGCTGTTAAGAAGAGCTACGGGTAGCAAAATTCTGCCCCAATCACAGACCAAGTACATGGATAGGACTTCCTTTCCCTGATCCTGAAAAGCAGCAGCTTGCTTTGAAAATCCTATGTTGCTAAGCAATTAATCATGGACCATTCAATGCCATTTCTTTATTAAGAAATGAAGAAAATTACAGATGGTCAGCACCACTCAGCCATGCCTACACACACACATTTTGAAACCAAAGATAGATATTTGTGAGTCAAACAATGGAACTACTAAGCATGCATACATAACAATCGTACAAGGGGGGAAAAAATCACAGACTCCTCCGTGATAGCCATGTAGAAAGCAAAAATTGCAACCCATGCAAAGTTTCTCTTTAAAGGCGGTAGCTAAGCTTGGTACTTTAAATTATAAGAATTTTATTATTTTAGAATAAATGGCTTCAATGAAGACTTTGAACACTAGAAAATCTAAAATTATAGTTTAAACCTTCTCTATTGTCATTTCAATACCTATGCAGAACTACAAAGTAACATAAAATCAAAACAAGGACCTGTGGGCTCTTTTGTCCTGCCATGCTGACTCTTCCCAGGTAAACAAATAAGCCCAAACCTAATTTCTCTCTAAACATGCAAAGAGTGCCCCAAAAGGCCAATGAATAGCCCTTCTCGAATATTCACAGACAGAGGTAAAAGGGAGAAGAAAATCATGTTAGGGCTCCCCCATTCCAAATGTTTAACAAACCTAATGTACTGCCCAGGACAAGAGCTCTGCACCTGACTATTTGCTTTTAGAATCTTTATGTCCTTCCTTTTAGCATACCTTCCACTAATCTGTCTCCTACCAAAAGGTGGTTTTATTTAAAATGATGAACCTATTTTTTTTATTAAATAATAACTCTGTACATTTATGGAGTACCATGTGCTGATTTGATATACAATGTGGAATGTTTACATCACACTGATTAACATAACCATCACCTCGCTTACTTATTTGTTGTGGTGAGACATTTATACTCTATTCTTAATAGGTTTGAAATGTACCATTGCCTTGTGCACATTAGGTGAGTTCCCACCAAACACCCTCCCTCCTCCTCATCTCCCCCCTCCCCTCCCTCACTCTGCTCTTCCCTCCTTCTTTCTGGATTAGAGTTGTGTTTTGCCATTGTGTGAATGTGTAGGTGAACCTATCTCGACAGTTCCATCCTCCATAGAATGAGGCAGGCAGAAAAGAGAATCACCTCTCCAACTTTTTCTTTCAACTGGAGCTGGGTTTTAGTTGAAAACAATGGCAATCAGACCACATGATCATGTAACCAAACAAGAGGTCGTTTAAGAGAAAGAATAGGAAACATTTTCTTGCGAACCTTTTACCACTTTATAATTATAATCTGATTTAATCCTCATAATACAAGAAAAATGTCATGGCCCTCATTTTAAAATGAGAAATCTGAGATTCAGCTAGACTACAAATTTTGCTTTAGAAAGTGAGACCCCATCTCTATAAAAGATAGGAAATTAGGTGGGCATAGTGGCATACACCCATGATCCCAGAGACTCTGAAGGGTGAGGCAGGAGGATCGCTTGAGCCTAGGAGGTAGAGGCTGCAGTGAGCTATGATGATGTCACTGCACTCCAGCTCAGGTGACAGAATGAGACACTCTCGATCAATCAAATCAACCAATCAATAAAATAAAGACTAAGCCGGAAAAAAAGAAAAAGAATTTTGCACACCAAAATTTAGGCTTACAACTGTTTATCTCCAAAGTACATGCATTCTGCTATGCCAAAAACATCTCCTTTCCTTCTACAAACCACACAACTTTATGAGTTGACTGTCCACAGCAAATCACCTGCAGAATATGAGACATCGGTGTACTACTGCTGTGGGTGAGAGGCTGTACCATGCGTTCACAACTTACCAGCTGTGACCTTAGCGAGGTTTCTTGTTTTCTTGCCGATGGAATAAAAGATGTCAATTTTGATGATTACATAAAATAACCCATGTAAAGCTCCTGACAAAGTGCCTACCATCTCATGAGAACTTAATACACATGTTTTGTTACCTAATTTTCAACTGTGTTAGTGTGGCTAGCTCAAAGCAGCCCTCTGTCATGATTTCCCTAATAAAGAAACAAAATTGAATTTATTTTTAACTCCTACACAAACAGTAGCTGGGTAACATCATCCAGGTGTCTGCTACTCACCTGAACTGTCTTTCCAAATACCATCCAATAAATTCAACTTCAAGAACAGTTTTTATCCATTTCCGGGGTGGGTGCACTTTTCACAAGACGTTCTGCACTAATAGTAAAATTAGACTATACCTATTTCATATAAACAGTAAGAAGCTAATCCCTCATAAAACCCAGTCCAATAAATTCTATTTTTAACCATGAATCAACTAACCTGCTGACCAAAAAACATCTCTCAAATACTGGTGAATACTATTCCTTACCTCATAATTTACGTCCTGCCTTGGTTCATTTCCCACAGATGAACTCAAATCACACGTGAAGTATGTTGAGTCTGCGCTCAAAAATTTCATTTGACCCGTAATTTGTGATACCAGAAAATCGATAGAGCAGAACTGGATTCTTCCTTCATAAGTTCAAAAACTTGTCAGGTTCATTAAAAACAAACAAACACTTGTTCTAGAAATGTGACAACATGTTCAGACCTAGATCTTGTTTGCATTGCTGTGTCTGTAAGTAAAAGACACAGGGAAAATTTAGTGAAGCCTACGTATTGTTCTTCTGCCACACATCTGCCATCCTATAACACATTAAAACTTTATCAGCCATCACTTCCTTCATATAAATTATTTTCTCAGCATATTTCCAGTGCAGACTGTATGTGAGTAGAATTTTGTGGAGATGGCTACAAAAAAGGTTCAAAGAAAAAGATACTGCCCCAAGAGAACAGATCTGGGGGAGAGCCCTGGGTAGCCTGGGATTACCTGAAGTCCCTGGAACCCCAGAGATCAGGAATGGCTGTTCAGAAAGAAAGGACACAGGACTACCTCTTCCACCCAGTTTTGTTGAGAGTCCTGGTGCTCGTCTCTGTTGGGATATATGTTAGGTGATTAAAACAGCCAGAGCCATCAGGTTCCCACCCAATTTCAGTGTTCCATCATTACAGGCTACAAGGGAATGTTTGGGTCTCCCTGAAGTTCCATATTAATTATTGCACATCATGGTAATTAAAACAATTGGGGCAAGAAAATAGAAGACTCATATTTAAGAGAAAACAATTATATAATAAGGCTGTGTTTCAAATCAGAGGAAGATAATAGATACTCAGTAACTAGTGGTGAGTCAATTTCCTAACCACCCAGGAAAAAATTCAGTTAGATCTTTACCTTCACACAATATAGAACAACAAAACTGGATGAGTTAAGGGTCTAAATGTTAAAAATAAAAATATGGGCAACATCTTTATAGTCTGAGTAGAAGGCATTCCCAGACAAGACCCAGCGGCCAGAAGAAAATGATGGATAGATTCAACCAATAAGAAATTAAATGTTTCTAGGATTAAAAAATTCTATAAAAAAGGTTTAAAAGATAAATAACAAACTGGGAAAAAATGATAAATATATTTATAAGCCTAAGTAAATATAAAAACAATTATGAGAAAATAAGAATAATATCTTCTACAGCTAAAACCATATGCAGCATTAACTCATGACAACACCAGATTATTTAAGGGAAGAGATAACTAGAGTTGAACTGTCCTAAACTTCTTATATTGTCTGAGAAAAGAGTGAGAACACCAATTGTCATTAGAGTTTTACAACCTAAGCTTATATAATGTACAGGAAAAGTACTAAAGGTATAATAAATTAATATGTAGCTTCCAAACTAAACGGAGAATATGAATTTAAAAGGAGACAAGAAGAGAGACAGAACCACAGAAGAAGCACCAGTAGAAAGCACATAGAAGGTGGGCCTTTTCAACCTAAGCTCATCAGTAGTTATATTCAATATCTATGAAATGACTTCTCTAATTATGAACATTTTCAGATTTGAATTTTTAAAAAGGAATTGAAGCAATAAATGAGACATATCTAAATGGCAAGACGACAGTAAGGGTCAAAGTGAAAGGATATGAAATAACTACGATGCAAAAAACTAAGCCAAAGAAAGTTGATGTTGGGCTGGGAGCGGTAGCTCACACCTAGAATACCAGCACTTGGGGAGGCTTCAGCTGGAAGATTGCTTGAGGCCAGGAATTTGAGATCAGCCTAGGCAACATAAGTGAGACCTTGCCTCTACAAAAAATAAATAAATAAAAAATTAGCTGAGCATAGTGGCACATACCTATAGTCCCAGCCACTTGGGAGGCTAAGGCATGAAGATCACTTAAAGCTAGGAGCTGGAGGTGGCAGTGAGTTGGGATCATGCCATTGCACTCCAGCCTAAACAAAAGTGTGAGAGCCTCTGTCAAAAAAAAAAAAAAAAAAAGGAAGGAAAGTTGATGTTAATAGTATATTAAAGAAAAAGTAGAAATAAAATGGTATACATAATGATAAGAGAATCAGCTCACCAGAAAGACAAGAAAGACAAAACAGTCCGGGCGTGGTGGCTCATGCCTGTCATTCTAGCACTCTGGGAGGGAGTAGATTGCCTGAGCTCACAGGTTCCAGAACAGCCTGAGCAAGAGAGAAAGAGAAAGACCCCATCTCTAAAAATAGCTGGGCATTATGGCAGGCGTCTGTAGTCCCAGCTACTCGGGAGGCTGAGGCAAGGGGATTGCACTTGCACCCAAGAGTTTGAAGTTGCTGTGAGCTGTGACACTACAGCACTCTACCCAGGCAACAAAGTAAGACTCTATCTCAAAAAAAAAAAAAAGTTCTATTTTGTATGTATTCAAAGTCCAAAGCCCCAACCTCTCTGCAAAGAAGCCCTGAGTTTTGTCTCTCTGTGCAATCAGTACCTCCTTGGAACAGGGTCTGCAAGGAGGAGGACGTCCTATAATATTGTAAAATACTGTAAAGGTGATGCTGAGATGTTCATGATAACCATTACATACGCAAATTCAAAGAGTAAAAATGTAACAAACTCATGAGGCAGATTGTTAATACGAATATATTTAAATAGTAGTAAGCAAGGGTTTGGTCCTGTGTACCCTGATCTAGCCTTGGGGGCTCTGGGTCAGTGCCTGGTTCACAGATGGATTCAGTAAACATCTGCTGTAAATGAGTGGAGCATGTGCTTGTCTCCAAACTAGTTACTTAAAATGCAAGTGACTTATTTCAATGATGCTCTTATTGCTCCAATTATTTTTTGGAAGGAACTTTTCTTCAGTAATTTCCTCTAAGACTAATCCCCATTCCTTTGCAGCCACACTTTAATTTTTGAATCAAATCAATACACTCTGAATGACCACGTTTATGGGTGTGATTTATCCGACGGAGAGCCAAATAACTTTTTTAGTTCATTCTCAGAGGCTGAATTTCCCATCCTGGAGGTTATTAAAAGAATGCCACAGGCTCTGAAAGCAATTCTCCAAGAGGCATGCCAAAATGTTTGCCTTAATAAAAGCTTCACTTGCAAAAAGTGTCCAACTTCCCGAGATGAATACCTTGAAGGGAATAGAGTTCATCTGATTTACTCTTGTATGTTTGATAAAAAAATCAATTCCATTACTCATATTTATGTTACACACTCCTGGAAGGAGCTTAAGTGCTTTTGATTGAGTAAAGAGAAGAGGCATAAGAATTATTTGTTCTTTCCCACTACTCTTCCAAGGATTTTGAGCTAGCTAAGAACAGGAGCTATTTCTTCCTTACAGATTCAACTTCCATTCTCTATCATTTTACTCCCAGAAATTTCAGAGTCTTTCATTTCTCCATGTTTTACGTCCATTATATATTTAGAAAATATAGTCTATATAGAATAAAGATAGCAGATACAGCCTATCACCACAACCCAAATACTACTTCCACAGAAATAAAGATATTTCCACTGTCTAGCATTTCAATTTTGCAATATGTCACAGCAAGGAAACTATGTTTAAAATATCAATGCAAATAATTAATGAATTGTTATAAAATAAATGTCAACCACTATCTAAATCAAGAAAATGAACATTGCCAGTGTCTTAGATTCTGTGGTTGCCCATTTGTAATGAATGTCCTCTGGCTTTCCACTAAAGATAACCCATATCTTCTTGTTGTTTTGAGATAACTATTTTATAGTTTTTCTTTTTCTTTCTCCCCTTTTCTTTTTTGAGACAGAGTCTCACTTTGTCGCCTTTAGTAGTCATCGCTATGGCGTCATCGCTATGGCGTCATCGCTCATAGCAACCTCAAACTCTTGAGCTCAAGCCATCCTGTTGCCTCGGCCTCTCACGTAGCTGCGACTACAGGTTCTTGCCACAGCACCTGGCCATTTTTAGAGATGGGGATCTTGCTCTTGCTTAGGCTGGTCTTGAACTCCTGAACTCAAGCAATTCACACTCCTCAGTCTCCCAGAGTACTAGGATTACAGGCGTGAGCCACTGTGCTCCCCTTACAGTTTTTCTTATTCTTTTCTAACTCAGTAGCCATGGATTACTTTCACTTATTTTTGACTTTACAAAATTATACCTAAATTATATCTAATTCCTTTCAATCAACATAATGCTTATGTGATTTATCCATGTCATTTAGCTTCATTGTTTAGAATTCCATTTTATAAATCTGTCACAATTTACCCATTCTGCTGATGAACATTTGAGTGGTTTCAGTTTGGGGTTATTACAAGGAGTGCTGCTATGAACTTTCTTTGTTCATTCCTGCCTCTTGCTGGGCATGTTAGTATATAGCAAGGTGTGCAATTGCTGGCTCCCAGGGCACCAGGGCTGTCCAACCATTTTTCCTTTCTGCCACACATTTGAAGAATAAGAGTTTTCCTGGGCCACACGTTAAATACACAAACACTAATGAAAGCTGACTATCAAAGAAAAAGAAGAAAAAGGGGCTCTGTGCATACTTTTTATATCCGACACCCTAGAAAGCAAAATCAGCATGAGGCCCACAGAGCACAGGTTGAACATTTTTAGCCCCTCCCCAGAGAAACCCCATACCCGTTAGGAGTCATCAATTATCTTTTATAGAGATGAAAATAATTTTTAAAATGTTATACTTACTAACTGGTTTCTCTTTTGGTGCTATTCTTTCTGTAGATCTTGTCATTTCCTTTTCTCATAAAATTTTTTTTGACACAGGGTTTTTTTGTTTGTTTATTTAGAGACAGAGTCTCACTTTATCGCCCTTGGTAGACTGCCATGGCATCACAGCTCACAGCAACCTCCAGTTCCTAGGCTTAGGTGATTCTCTTGTCTCAGCCTCCCGAGTAGCTGGGACTACAGGTGCCTGCCACAATGGCCAGCTATTTTTTTGTTGCAGTTTGGCCGGGGCCAGGTTTGAACCAGCTATCCTCGGTATATGGGGCCAGCGCCCTCCTCACTGAGCCTCAGGTGCCGTCCCTGAGACAGGGTTTTGATCTATTGTTTGAGCTAGAGTATAGTGGAGTCATCCTAGCTCATAGCAACCTCAAACTCTTGGGCTCCAGGGATTGTTTTGCCTCAGCTTCCCGAGTTGCTGTAACTGTAGGTATGCACATGCTACCATGCCTGGCTAATTTTTCTTTTTTGCAGAGGCTGAACTTTGATCTTGCTCAGGCTAGTCTTGAACTCTTGGTCTCAAATGATTTTCTTGCATTGGCCTCCCAGGGTGCCAGGATTACAGGTGTGCACCACCATGCCTGGCTCTTGTCAGTTTTTCTTAGTAAGGAAAAGCTGGTCATGTAAAGTCAATCTCTGCTTTTCCATTTTTTGAAAGTATTTGTATAAAATTGGCATTATTTGCTTACTAAATGTTTGAGGGAATTTGCTGTTTGGCCAGGAGTTTTTTCTGTTTGTGGGAGAGCAAGGGGAAGGTTTAAATTACCAGATACAGAATTCGTTTTTATAATATTTATAAGATTGCTTTGTTTTCTATCTCTTCTTGTTTCAGTTGCAACAAATAAGTTATGTTTTTAAGGATTTGTACATTTCATATATCTTTTCTAGCTTAGTGGAAGAAAGTTGCTCATAATTTCTGAGGCCAGGTCAGTGTTTGTGTCCCCTTGTCCAACACAATGCTACATGCACATGGAGAGTAAGTATCCAAACTGAAATCCAGGGCAGAATCAAGACTCGCTTACATGTAGCTTCAGAGCTCTTCGTAAAGAAATGTAGTTAAATGCACGTTGAGTTTTTCTGTTCGTTTAACAAGATTAGCCTTAAAAAAAAATTACTAGTACACTTAGAAAAACGAGAGCATGACAGGTTCGACCGAGCCTTGTTGGGAGGATTTGGGCACTCACTCGGTCCTGCAATTGTGCAGGAAGGGTAGAGAGAACATTTCCGAAGGTGCCAGGGAAGAGACCACCCCACAGGGAGTGGCTCATAGCTCAGCAACCACTACCTCTAAACCGCTCCTGGAGGCACGTTCGCATCTGGAAATCAGTCGCTACAAACTTCACTACTCATCAAACGGGGAGGGGATCCTGGCACACTAACCAAGCTGTCGGACCGACCGGAGGTGTCAGAATTTTGCGATTTCCCCCGCCCACAAAGCCGCCGCCAGCAGCACCTCTACGTCCCTAATCGTCCCTAATAGTGCGGTACATCATCCCAAACCGTTTATTCTATTTTAAGGGTGAACTTGGAAAAGGATTTGCTGACCATTCAAAGTCCGAGCCCCCAACCTCTCTGCAGAGAAGCCCTGAGTTTGTCTCTCCATGCAATCAGCACCTCCTCGGAACAGGGGCTGCGAGGAGCAGGGCTTGGGACCCTGTTGCGCGCTCCAGGCTGCAGGGCGCGGGCTGTGAGCGGGGCTGGGCCCGGCGCCCCGCAATTCCGCGTCCGCACCCGCACGACGGGGGCTCCTTGCTGGCACCCGGCCCAGACACGCTGTCGCCTCCCCGCTGAGGTGTTCTGTTTTCCAAGTCTAAGTGCTTTTTAATTAGCCTTCATCACTTCCCCAATTTAACTACAACCGTAACGGGCTCCTGGCCGACATCGCGCCCACCTGGCATCCCCCGCGCCCTCCCGCTGCACCTTTGCGGGCACCCGGCCCAGCCGGCCCAGCCGGCCCAGTCCCGCAAGCAGCCCAGGTGGAGATAATGCTCGTGGGCGGCCAGGGACGCCATGGATTCTGTTTACAGCTGTCCCTGCCAGGTTCCTTTGTGCTTTGGGGTGGCAGGTTCCCACAGGCAGAAGCTCATTGTCATTTTCTGGCAAGATTTTATTCCTTGCCAGATCTCCTGGATATTTTCAACACCACGTGTGATGGAGGAGGGTGAGAGGGGAAGGGATTTATATCTGTGTGCAACTGATTTGTAAATTCACGTGCAGAGGTTTGGGAAGAGGATGCTTTTTTTTTTTTTTTACAAGTTTCATGTATTGTTTAATTATTTTGTTTTTGTTTTTTCTTTTTACAAATTTATAATTATGTGTTTAAAAACTTCAAAAAAAATTTTTTTCCCCTGGAGGAAAAGAATGAAAGTATGGGCAGCAATAGATGGAGACCCATCAGGATCCAAAATGCCTTCTCCATCTCGGAGTCTTTCCCCTGGCCTGGCCTGCCCAGAACCAGCTGAGCCCTTGCGCACCTTGCTGCTAGGCGGTCAGCCCAACCTCCAACATCCAACATCGCCCCAGAACTCCAGCAGGGAAGGTCTGTGTTAGAAAAGAATCTCTCTCTCTTTCTCTCTCTCTCTCTCTCTCTCTCTCTCACACACACACACACACACACACACACACACAGAGCTGACCAAGCTGGCCTTAACATTCTCTTCAGCTCCGTTAAACTTTAGAGAGGCTTCTTCCTGATAGGCCCCTGACCTCCTGCTCCTAAGAGCATTTACTTTAGAAAATTTGCAATTATAAATTCCTCTCTCTGCCCCCTGTAGATGTAAATCTCCCAGCCTCCTGCCAGTTTCCCAGCTCAGGAATGCCCTTCTCTAGGACCTGGGAGCCATCCCTTTGAAAAGTCATGGCTAGAAAAGATAGTGCCCCTATCTCCCAGCCTCTCTGTGAGGGTAGGAACCCTCCTTTAACAAGGGACAATTAGCGAACACAGGTGGCCTAATCAGAGGGATAATCACTTGGAAACCTTGCCTCCCCCACACCTTGTCCACCAGTAGTCTCTGCTAGCTCACCCTGACACTTAAAAGCCCCCCTGCCTGGCAGATGGCATTACCAGGACCCTAGGAAGTTACATGAGGATATCAAACATCTGACAATGACCAAGAACAAATTAAAAAGATGTCCAGGAGTGTATTTCACGTAGCCAGCCCAAAAAAAAAAAAAAAAAAAAATCTTTAAGGCTAAAAACAAAGTAAAATCAGTTACCACTAATCTTAAGAAGATAAACATTATGAATGATGAAAATGTTAACAGAAGAAATAAAACTTTTGTAAATATACAAAAGGAACTTGTACACTTCTCAAAAGGCCTTTCTCTTGAACCTGTGCAGAAAGAATTGATTCCTCAGCGGCGTCATGAAAGTGAACCAGTTAAGGTTGAAGAAGCTACAAGATTAATGGCTCAGTTGTAATACAGTGACGATGCATCTAAGTCCCCCAAAAGACCAATAAATTAAATGTTTTATACAAAAAAAAAAAAATACCTCCTGCCATTTGTTTCAGAGAAATTGAGTTCAATTTCTCCCCTATTGCAATAGCAAGGGACGGTAAAGCTCCTTGATGAGAACACAGGGGAAAGGCTCCTTGGCACTGATCTCAGCAATGACTTTTTTGGATATCACTCTGAAAGCTGAGGCCACAAAAGCAAAAATAAATAGATGGGTCTACAATAAACTAAAAAGCTACTGCACAGAAAAGGAAACAATCAACAAAATGAACCGCAATCTCTGGGCTGGGAAAAATATTTGAAACCACGTTCTCTGTTAAGGAGTTAATTTTCAAACTTTATTAAACAAAAAAGACTTCATACAACTCAATAAATAGAGTTATTTGAAAATAAATAGAGTTTGTTGAAAAACAAATAACATAATTTTTTCAAGTCAGTGAAGGACCTTTAATATTAAAGAAGACACAAAAATAGTTCAAAGCCTGTAATCCCAGCACCCTGGGAGGCCAAGACGGGTGGATTGCCTGAGCTCACGTGTTCAAGACCAGCTTGAGCCAGAGTGAGACCCCATCTCTAAAATTAGCCCAATGTTGAGGCAGGCGCCTGTAGTCCTAGCTACTTGGGAGGCTGAGGCAAGAGAATCACTTAGGTCTAGGAGTTTGAGGTTACTGTGAGCTTTGAGACCACAGCAGTCTACCAAGGGTGACAAAGTGAGACCCTGTCTCAAAAACAAACAAAAAAAAATGCTCAACATTAGCCAGGTATTGAGGCAGGCACCGGTAGTCCCAGCTACTTGGGAGGCTGAGGCAAAAGAACTGCTTAAGCCCAAAAGTTTGAGGTACCACAGCAGTCTACCAAGGGCAACACAGTGAGACTCTGTCTCAAAAAAAAAAAAAAAGCTTAACATAATTACTCATCAGGGAAATGCAAATCAAAACCACTATGATATACTACCTCATACCTCCTAGGATGGCTATTACCAAAAAGTCAAGAGTTGGCAAGGGTATTGAGAAAAGGGAACCCTTATACGCTTCTTTCTGGTGAGAATGTAGGTTGATACACACATATGGAAAACGTATGGAGGTTTCTGCAGAAATTAAAAACGGAACTACCACATGACCCAGGAATCCCTCTTCCCGGTATACATAAACCCAAAGGAGATGAAATTACCACCTTATGAAGATGGCTGCACTCCCATGTTCATGGTATCATTATTCACAGTAGCCAAGATATGAAACAACCTAAATGTACATTACAGATAAATGAATAAAGAAACTATATTATAGCTGAGCACAGCAGCTCATGCCTATAATCCCAGCACTTTGGGACACTGAAGCAGAAGGATTGCTTCAGGCCAGGAGTTCAAGACCAGCTTGTACAACACTGTGAGACCTCATCTCTGCAAAAAATAAAAACATTAGCCGGGTGTGGTGGCATGTGCCTGTCGTCCCAGCTGAGGTAGGAGTATCACTTGAGCCCAGGAGATTGAGGTTGCAGTGAGCTATGATGATGCCCCTGCATTCCAGCCTGGGTGGTCTCCCAAAAAGATCCTGTCTCCCCCCAAAAACATAGTATATCCTAAGTACACGATGGAATATTATACAGACCTTAAAAAGAATGAGATCCTGATATTTGCCACAAGGTGGATGAACCTGGATGGCAGTATGCTAAGTGCAATAAGCCAGAAGTAGATAAAATCTTACATGATCTCACTTATATGTAGAATCTTTTTTTTAAAAAAAGTCAAATATACAGCGAAAATAAAACAGTAGTTGCCAAGGGACAGGGCATAAGAGTAGGAAATGGAAAGAGACAGGTCTGAGGATACCAAGGAGCACATGAAGTCGTTCATATGTTTGGAAAAAAACTGATACAGACAAAGCTCCTAGAACATGTAGCCTTTTGATAGTAACTGGTACCTAAAGATAAAATTTACTTTAGCAACAGAAATGCAAACGTGGTAACTCTGAATTATTCATTCACAGTTTGATCAAATGATATAAGTACACAGGCTTTCCATTTGGGTGAGGGTACGACAAGATTAATCTGACAGTGGTTGCAGTTGTTATGCATAAAGATGTGGACAGGAAAGAAAGATATGAATTGTCTAACAAAATAAATGAATAACTGGCTATGAAAATTTACAGTGAAGAAAGGTGTTTAGAAACCACTAACAGGAAGGCTGGTAAATATTAATATAATAAGAATGCCTCCTAAATGAAATTCTCTGGATAATCTCTTAAAACTATATAAAGACAATTACAGGAAATCAATCACACACCCAGCTAGAGGGAGAGTAAAATTGTACAATGATTCCGGAATGCAATTTGGCAATATAGATCAATGGCCCCATATAAACATCTCCATATACATTTGAACCAGAAATTCTACACTTATGAGTTAAGCCTAAGGAAATTTTGTATTATTATATATACAGGGTGGACATAAAGTTCATGTGCAATTTACTGTTTTAAACTGTGTGTTTTTATTGTTTGGGATTCATTGAGGGTACAAAGAATTAGGTTATACTGATTGCATTTGTTAGATAAAGTCCCTGTTATAATTGTGTCCTGCCCCCCCCCCAAGAGGTGTGCCATACACCATAAAAATGGCATCAATTTTTATAAGGAATGAAAGATGTGGGTTGAGTTTTAGTCTTTTATATGTGGTTATCCAGTTCTGCCAGAACCATTTGTTGAATAGGGATTCTTTTCCCCATCATATCTTTTTGCTTGGTTTATCAAAGATCAGATGGCAAGTGACTGGTTTCAACTCTTGCTTTTCTATTCTTTTCCATATCTATATGTCTCTATTTTTTGTGCCAATACCATGCTGTTTTGATCACTATGGACTTGTCATATAGCCTAAAGTCTGGTAGGGTGATGCCTCCGGCTTTGTTTTTATTACTAAGAATAGCCTTAGCTATACAGTGTATTTTCTGGTTCCATACAAAATGAAGTACTATTTTTCCAGTTCTTCAAAATATGATATTGGTACTTTAAAGCAGATTGCATTGAATCTGTAGATTGCTTTGACTAGAATGACATTTTGACAATGTTGATTCTTCCCAGCCAAGGGCAGGGTATGTTCCCCATTTGTTAGTGTCTTTTGCAATTTCTTTCCTTAGGGTTTCATAATCTTCTTTGAAAAGATCTTTCACCTCTTTTGTTAGGTATATTCCTCAGTATTTCATTTTCTTTGAAGCTACTTAATGGGCACAATGTAGGGATGTATGGCACACTTCTGGGGTATAGGATACAACTATAAGATGAACTCTACCTAACAAATTCAAATATTGTGACCTGTTCTTTGTACCCTCAATTAATCTGAAATTTAAAAAAAAAAATAGTAAAAACTTATGAACAATCAAAATGTCCTATGATAAAGCTAAATATATATGCTAATTATTAAAATTATTATTAAAGGGGCCAAGTAAGGTGGCTCGCACCTGTAATCTTAGCACTGTGGGAGGCCAAGGTGGGAGGATCCCTTGATGTTAGGAGTTAAAGACCAGCCTGAGCAAGAAAAAGACCCTGCCTCTACTAAAAATAGAAAAAATTAGGTGGGCATTATGGCACAGACCTGTAATGTGAGCTACTCAAGAGACTGAGGCAGGAGGATCCCTTGAACCCAAGAGTTTGAGGTTGCTGTGAGCTGAGCTGACACCACAGAACTTTATCCTGGGCAACAGAGAAAGACTCTATCTCAGAAAAGTATTATTATTATGTTCTACATTATGCATAGATCTCATCTACTAATCTCAATGACAGTATCTTCACTGGATAAAACCAAAATTAAAAACATTACATAAACTCATTAAATTTATAGCATGTGCGTTTCACTATATTTAATTTTATCTTTGTCAAAAAAAGAAAAACAAAATACATGAACTCTAGTTTGATGATACGCATGCTAAAGCGTTTACAGCCTAAATCACTAATATCTTTAAAATGATTCAAAAAATAAGGTGCTTTGGTACATAGGCAGAAAGATGGAGAGATGGAATAATATGTATTAGAGCCAATATAAAAAAAAATGTTAATTATTAAACAGCTGTATATAGCAACAACCCACTTTGGTTATATGTGTTTTAAAAATTATATATTGACCAAAACTTTCTCATAATTCTATAAAACTTGAAGTTGTAGAAGCAGAGTGAAGAGAAAAAGAGAAGGAAAGACTGAAAGACTAGACCAAAATGTTGAGACCTTCTGTCTGGGAATACTTTCCCTTCTCTACTTTTGTGTGTCTTCTTGTGTTTACACTATAAGTGCATATTAATTTCATAATTATAAAAATGAAATGATGGCCAATATTCTCTCATGTCTTCTTTCTTGATAAAAGAGCCCCAGCATTTCAGGCGAGCATGCTAGTGCCCAACTGGCAGAAGTGTCAGCCTCTTGTTCAGCGTAGTGTGGTCATGCGACTAGATTCTGGTGGCGATGGAAATTGTATGGTGCTTTTAGAAGGGAGCACTCTTTTTTAAGAATGGAAACGGAAAACTACATGGCAGAACGAAGGAGAGGGAGCCTTGGTCTCTGACCACACAGAACTAGTTCCCAAGTCCAGGACCACACACTTCTAAGATTCTTTCATATGGAAGAGAAGTAACATGCCTCTTGATTTAAGCCATTACTGTTTAGAACTGTATTGCTCACAGCTGAATGTATTCCCAACTCATATAAAAGGATCCATTTTGAAAAAGTAAAAAAAAAAAAAAAAATTTAAGCAGCATCAGTGCTCCTTACCATCTGAATTTCGAAACATTTATTTTCAAGGTCTGCAAAGAAAATGAAAATAGAAAAGGAATGATATTTGGAAAGGAGGCTCAGCATAAAGAACAAAAGGATAAAATCTGAAGGTAAGCCCAGGATCAAATAAATGGCTATCCACTGGGTACAAACGAAAGAGGCTGTGTACAGCAGTACTTGGTCACCAGTAACTTGCCCTATATTAGTTTATTTACATTACACGTCAAATCAGTAGGTGAGTTATGTGGGGAAAGATATTGACCAGTTAGTTGGGCCGAAGATGAGGGTGGGAAAGACCAGGACGAGCTGAGGTCAGGCTGCATACAGCACAGTATGGCTGCCTGGGGAAAGCACTCGGTAGGTTTCAAAAAGAAAGAAAAATGAGGAAGAAAAAGATGCACACTTCACCACCTTTACCATTCCCCCTAAGTCTGTGTTTTTCTTTGAATCTCATCATAAGTTTGAATTAAATAATGTAAGATTATTTACCCAAGATTTTATGCTGCAATAAAGGATAATGTGAAATAATAGACAACTACTGAAAACAGAAGGGACAGGATCTATTGTAAAGAAACTCTTCCAATAGGAGTTTTCATCAGTTAAAAGGATTTTCTACTTTTAACAATAAAAAAAAAAATCTTATAATCTGATTTTGAGACGAAGCTCTAATAAAAACTACTATTGGCAGGGGTGGCTGAGAGACAGTTAATCCTTACACCTACTCTACCAAACGGCAGCCAAGTTCCACAGGGATTTATTGCCCCAGCGTGAAGCCACCCAGAGCTGTCGAGAGAAGTATGTGGCAGGGCTGGGAATAAGGAGCAGGCATCAAACTGACACGCTTTGCTTCTAAACTCCACAGAGTATTTTAGTATCTCCCAGGAATGGACCAACGAGGATGAAAGCACGGATCCTGCTGTTGGAGCACCCTACCATAGAGTCAGTCCCACCCACAGTGTCTCCCCGCTTCTTTCTCTGTCCTGACTGAGAAATACACGGTGCTTTGCAGAAATACACATTTTCCTCTGCAGCCTTCACTTAGCTCACTCAGGCACTGATAAAGGTATTTGGGTTATTGCTCTGAAGAAAGAAACAGCCAGGAGGGCATTGAGCCAAATTGCTCACACCCGCTTGTGAACTCCACACCCTGTTAAGGGCATACCTCGGTGGAACATCCCCTGTCTTGCTGTCCATCATGAACATTGCCTCAGCTCATTCTATACATACACAGGTCCCTATGAAAGTTGTGAAACAAGCTGTGTTACCATCCATTATTTCACCACCAAGAAAAGCAGTGGCAGCGTCCTTTCTGATTCACCTGCCCAAGTTTCAGCTTGCTAAGCTTAACACTGCTGCTGGGAGGGTGTCATTATTTTCATTGACATAGATGTTGCATTTCTTGATTTTTGTGTTTCTCAATATTTTGGTAATGACTCCAGATGTTCCCCTAATTAATGCTAGAGACTGATCATGCTAGAGTTAAGTGCATCTTTCTTTGGAATCCCAAACAAACAACCACATCTCAGGAAGATTCGAGGCAATCCTTGGTGGAAACTCCCCTGCCACTGCTTCTTGGGGTGATACTAGCCTCAGGCTTGGCAGCACAAGACATCTCCATCTCTAGCTGAAGAGTCACCAGCCAATGACAGTAAAAGTGAAAAGGAACAGGATGACGCTCATGAAAGCACGAAGTAGAGTCCAACAGAGGAGCTATCTGGGGAGTCTTTTGTGGACCAGGGCTGTGAGTAAAGCTTAGTGTAAGGGTTGGACTACATTTCACCTTATAGACAAGTGCGTCCCTCTGATGAGTGCTGTTTACGATGCTTACTAGTACATTAGCTTGGAGGAATGATGTAGAAAAAGCCACTCCTCATTTGTGTGGTACCAACTGGAAATAAAATATTATAAGTGATATGATATTTGTATTTAATTGGAATGCTATTCGATTTTATGTTGTTTTAGTGCAGAAGTTCTAAACTCTAATTAAAGAATCTTCTATAAACTGGGCATGGTGGCTACTGGGCATAGTCTCAGCTACTGGGGAGGTTGAGACCAGAGATCACTTGAGCCAAGGAGTTTGAGACCAACCTGGGCAACACAGTAAGACCCCATCTCTTAAAGTGAGAGAATCTACTCTAAATATGGGAGAAAGAGCCTAATCATCAATAAGTCTAGAAAACAAGGAGGATCACCTGAGCCCAAGAATTTGAGGGTGCAGTGAGCTATGAAGACACCACTGTACTCTAGCCAGGGCAATAGAGGTAGATCCTGTCTCAATAATAATTACATTTTTATAAGGACCTAAAGAGGGCTATTCTTTGCATACACATAGACCAAAAGCCTTCCCAGAAGAAAAAGTACAATGTTTGTGTCCTTGTAGAAAAACTGAAGTAGGACCTTGCCTAGGGGGAATCCTTAGCCAAAGATCTAGGAAAATCCTAGATTTAATAATAGATTCTATTTATACACAATGAGTGAATGATAAAAATTTTTAAGAGTCAAACATCAGAAACATTTTATCAACAAGTCCATCTCCATTTATCTTGCTTTATTTTTATAGGATTCATTCACCTACATATTATATATTTATTTGTTCATCTGTTGATTACCTATTTTCTCACTAGAGTGCTAGCCCAGTGAGGCCAGGAATTTTGTTTGTTTGCCTCTGTTTCCTGGGTGCCCGGAACAGTGCCTCCATCACAAAATAAGCCCTCAATAAGTATCTGGTGAGTAAATGCTCAAGATAACACACATTGGTTTCTCAGCCCACTGATGGTGAAGTTCTGCCTTTAAATACTTCATTTACCCAAGCATTTAAAATCTCTACCCTCCCTGAGCCAAGTGGATCAGGTCTGTAATCCCAGCACTTTGGGAAGCCAAGGTGGGAGGACTACTTGAGGCCAAGAATTCAATACCATCCTGGGCAACATGGACAGACCCTATCTCTACAAAAACTTAAAAATTGCCCAGGTGTGGTAGCATGCATTTACTACTAGTTGCTACTCAGGAGGCTGAGGCCACTTGAGCCCAGAAATTTCAGGCTACACCTTAGCCCAGGAATTTCAAGCTGCTGTGAGCTATGATGGCACCACTGTACTCCAGCCTGGGCAGCAGAGAAAGACCCAGTCCCATAATATAAGATGATAAATATCATAACATATCATATTATATCCCTACCCTCCTTTCCAGTTAGAAAGAGTGAAGAAAAGGTTTTTCTATGGTCAAGCTCTCTAGACTTGTTAGAATTATGATGATAGGTTGTGTCTTTCATTCTTGAAAGGACCA
>NW_003852465.1:3182132-3199152 GCF_000181295.1 Otolemur garnettii
GTGAGTAGCATCTGTAAGATTAGGACAGAAAAGTTAAATAGCACAGTGAGCTGAAGCTTAGGAGAAAATGCTAAGACAACACAAAGGTTAACCACACTCAATAAATCAATGAAAATGGAAGGAATAAACTCACTTCTTGAGAAAGACTGTGTAATAGTAATATATGACTGAGAAAGAAGAGAACACAATTCCTTAAGAGCCCCTGTCTCCTTGTCTTCACCAAAAAGACAGACATTCTGAATGGGGAAAGAAGAACAAATATGGTTAGGAGGAAATTGGACAGCTAAGTAAATTACACTACTTCCATCTTTAACATATCAGGCAGCCACTAAAAATTATGCTTCTAAAGAGTTTTTGATGACATGGGGGGAAAGCATGGCATGAGATTAAGTAGAGGAACAGCAAGACACAAAATTAAATCACAAATAATCTTGATTTATGAAAAAATAAAATCAGAGAAGAAAATATCAGATGGCCATCGGACAACTTGGGTTGGGGTTGACTATCGGTTAAGATGATGAGTAGTTTTTGCCTTGACGTTGCATTTTTGTGAACTTTCAAACATTGAACATTTGTTACTTTTATAATCAGAAAACAGAAGTAGAAAACTAAAAAGAACGGCAAAAATAGGAGCCCAAGATAACTTGAGGCTATTGTAAAGCAGCTCCAAGCTGGTGAACTCTTGAACCAGGCCAAGAGTCCAGACCCGGAGGTTGGCAATGAGGGAATGGGCATCAGAAGGAATGCCTAAGGGCTCATAAACATTGAGGAAGAGGTCAGAAAACTCTGGTTTTATGAGACTCTTAAACCCTTGGTCAGTATATCTCAGGAAAACTCTTGATTTTGATAGCTTTGAAAACCTGGGGGGAGGGGGGCAGGTTTAGATTTACTCTGCTGCTGTCACACCCCTAGACATAAGCTTTGTCTGGTTCATGGCTATTTCCAAAAACCTGGTAGAGATAAGACACAGGGACCCTCACAGACTCCAGCACTGTGCTCCCGGGGGTCCCAATACAGTGTACCTGTAATTGACGGTGTCTGGGAGTTGGGATGTACATTCTGTTCTCGGTTTTTTCCTGGAGCCCAACTTTTCCTCCCAGATGCCTCCTGCTCCTGTCCTCACGGCACTCTGTGGTCACCCACTGCTGGCCCTGTCTAGTCTCAACAATGTCAAGTTGTTCCCTCCCTACGCCCATCAGGTCCTTCCAGGCTCTCTCTGCCTTAGATGTATTTCTCCAGGGGCCACCGAGAGTCAGCGCTGATAACATGTGAGTGCGCTTCCCATCACTAAGATCCACAACAGACCACGGCCAAGGGCACTGATGTTTTGAGATTTGAGAAACTCCTATTAGGAGATTCCTAATATCCATAGCATGTTAAAGGTTTTGAAAATGACTACAAAGGATACATGTATAAGTTGGGCCATATTTAATAAATGTCTTTTCTAAAACCTTTTTTAAAAGAAAATTCTGTTAAATCTGATAAATCCACAATCTCAGAGAATACTTTGTTACTTTTCGAGGACACTCCTAAGGTAGCTTCCTCCCCAATAATACATTTGGCCTAGAAATAATCGGCAGCTCCTGTGCACATTATTATTAGCTAATGTCCTCATGTCAGCATCAGGACACCAAGGGCCCTTGAGAGCATCAGACTGCAGCCTCCGTATCAAACCTCACGGCATGGAAACGGAACCCTCCCTAATGTAACTAACAGGCTGGAGTCCCCATCCTCTCACGTCATTCCCTCTGACCCTTCTCCTAAGCCATATTCTCTATCCCCTGTCTCTCGTGTTAGCCACCAAAGTCCACTCTGTGTTAAAGCTCAGACACCAGCAGATATTAGCAAAGAGGTAATCAGTCAAACAACCCATTACCCAGCCTTGCTCGCTACCTGTCTTTTCTAGGGATTTTGTAGAAGGGACTTTCACATCTTTATAGTTTTTTCTCATAAATACTCATACCTCAGTTCACTTATTCATTCCTCAGAAAGGCCCCCCTGGCCAGGCCAGCTCCCCGACCTGCAGTCCTTTGCACTCTTGGGCACCACATTCCACTCTGTGAAGCACCTACCACAATTACCACTTTCCATTTATGTGTATGAACATGTACTTAATGTCTGTTGCTGTCGCTAATACTAAGGCACAATAAAAACTGTATTCTACACACTACGTCAAATGTTTTACTTATTGTTTTCCATTAAAGCCTCGCAACAACTCAGTTGAGCATGGAGGTGAGGAGGCTTGGTCATTATCCCCTTCTTATTTATTAACCCCATTTTGCGAATGAAGAAACTGAAGAACAGAGTGGTTAAGGAACTTAAGAGTGGAATTTAGATCTAAGTTCTGATTCCGGAACTCTTCCATTTAGCCACCAGGCTCTATTGTCTAGCCGCTGGACACCAAGTTCCGTGAGGGAACGGACCATATCTGACTCTGCTCACTGCTGCCTCTCAAGTGCCTAACACATACAATCTCTCATTAAATTTGGTAATGAATAGCTGAATGAATGGCTGGGTAAATAAACAGAACAAATATAAAATTCAAACACTATAGAAAAACACAATACGTGAAGTAAAACTAGACTACATTTTCCACCACCACCCCCAGCAAGTGTAGTCATATGACTAAGTTCTTGCCAAAGGAACCCACCCAAAAGGGATGTGTCACTTCAGGACCCACAGTGGGTCTGCCTTCTCCTGGCTCTTTTCTAATTTTCTAGCTACAACCCATCCATAGCTGCTATCTAGCTTCAACCAAGAAGATGATTTCAAGGCCCTAGGGCAGTGGTTCTCAACCTTCCTAATGCTGCAGCCCTTTAATACAATTCCTATGGGTCACGACCCATAGGTTGAGAACCGTTTCCCTAGGGAATGGCAGAACCACACACCAGGAGACCCCTGAATCACTGAATGACCACGTGGAGCAGCATCCCTCACCAACTAGACCATTCACCTCTGCCTACTCCATGCAAGAGAGATAGCATCTATGTTCTTTAACACATTTTAGGATCTCTGTCCTTGCTACAACGTTAGCCTACCCCACCCCCCACAAAAAAATAATCTGCGTCGCTTGAAGCCTCACAATTAGTTCTCTTCAGCTGATTGTATAACTGTACTTTTTTGATGGTCAAACCCATTCAGTTGATACCCTGAAGAAAGAGGTTCTGTCTTAAAAGGAATAACAAAAAATGAAAGCATAACCCAAAGGGAAAGACTAGGACAGACCTCTTCTTCTGGGGACAGAAGGAGATAGAAGAGGGTTGGAGAAAACATTTATTTAAGGCCTATGACAAGCACGTTGGAAGGCGTCTCACATATATCACGCCGTTCCACTCTGAGAGCTAGGGTTTAGCCTGGAGCAGGAGATCCATCTTCAAATATTTGAAAGGCAATTCTTTAGGAGAAGAAATTCTCTCTTTTCTAAATCTTTGTATACTTTTTTGTGATGTATGAATATATTCTCACTGTAACACATTCTAAAAAGTATAGGAGAAGGTAGAATACACCATGGTAGTCCCTCTGAAGCTTCTTCCCTCTCTCCATCTCCCCTTCTCCAGGTGTGTCCATCAAGAGACGCATGATTTACAGCTTCATACAAAACACAAGAAATTTACATGCTGTGACCTCCAGGAACCCCTCCTTGACCTTCTGCCCTCAAAATGAGCTCAGGTAGCTGCTCTTGTACCATCAGAGAACTAGTACCATTCTCTAGCCTCGTACTTAAGCAAAACCAACCTTAGCTATTTACTTATCTGTCTTGCCCATTAGACTGTGTGTTCTTTGAGGACAAGAAGCCTTTTATTTATTCTGATAAATGCACCGAATCTCCATAGTCAATTCAAAAAATGTTGGTCAAACCAAATGGATACGAAGTTAAAGGGAGACAGATTTTGTTAATAAAACCCAAAGATTTAAGAAACAGCTGTTCAAAGCAGAACAAACTATCTTTTACGTCAAAGAGTTTTTAATCAAAGGTTTTTAGTCAAAGGATTTCTTTCACTATGAGAAGTCTAGGACCAATACCCTCTTCACTCCAATATTTTAATCCCCTTTAAATCTTTGTCCCACTTAAAACATTTTTTGTGGGTTTCTCAAAGCTATAAGACAGAATCCAAAAATCTAGCCTTCTCTCTTTCTTCAGTGATAGCTGGATATTCCTCCCTGGGTCTTTCTTCAAGATTCTAGGAGGAGACTAGGAAACAGACCTCTTATTATGAAAAGAGCAAAATGTTTGGAGCCTATCTCCTTTAAACCATTTAACCACAGTTTCCTCTCTCCTTCAGTGCAAGAGAATAAAATGTGGTTATCCAAAAGGATATTTTTAAATAATATGCTTACTCTTCTATATGTAGAAAAATAAGTATGCTTTTATGTCTACCAAATGCATAAATGTGAATACTTTTGCTTCCCTAACAAGAATATTTCATAAGAAACTGTACTTCGATGAAAGCAATATTTAAGCTGAAATGTGGACATTTTTCTTTTCTTAGGAGTAGAGAAGAACTAGATTACATTTGATTTAATGCAGGTTTGTTTTATCCTGTTTCCTCTACTCTTTTACTTACTTCTTCTTCTAGATCTATTGTTCCCATTAAATTCTCATAATATCCTATTAACTCAACAAAAAGAATTCTGCATGGTCTGAGGTTGGAGGAAAACCATTTCCTTTCGTTATTAGCATAAGAAATTTTTTTTCACAAAAGATTTTTTTTCTCCTTCCTGTGGACCTTTAGTTTGCTCTCTTTCAGGATTTTCATAATTATCCTACCGTTATCATTTCCCCCTGAAGGCCAAATTGAATTGCTTTGAGTTTATCTCCAACCTTTAGCATTACTTTCAAATTATTGGATGTCTAATTAGAGAAGGTTCTTTCATAAATAACATTTCAAAACTGTGCCACTGCATGGCTGAATGCCTGCTGTTCCCTCCTCGATCTTTCCTCTCAGGGTCTCCTAAAAGAGCTTCAGCTGCACAGCGAACACTGTTGCTGTGTTACGAGGATGAAAGCAAAATTTCACGTGTGAAGCCCAAATTGAAATCACAGAAGGCAGGATTCACACTGCTAATCGTTGCTTCGCAAGAAAATGTGCAAAACCTGCTAATGGAACGGTGACACCGGCACCAGAGACATCTGTCTCCACGCTGGCAGTAAATCAGGGAGTCAGAAAGCCAACAGCAACAGGAAGGAAAGGAATTCCATCCCTGAGGAGCCCGGGAGGGTTTCTGCACTCATTCCTGCCTTCTGCTCAGTTGCAAAGAAAGCCTCTTTGTCCATGAGATCCTCTGTTATGGCGCTTGAAGACACAAGGAAATAGATACTTGGAAACTCCAATTAGGCTAAAGGAGTCCCTGGTGGATTTGCACATGCCTGGAAAAAATAGACACTGTTTTCCTTTCCTTGTTAAAAAGATTATGAGTAAAGATAGACATTCAAATCCCAGCTCACCTGTTGGCTAACAGAGCAGAGTTAAGGTGGCGGCTCCCATAACAGCCACGCTCCCCACATGGATTCTGTGGGCGCCCTCCAGTTTTAAGGCTGGGTTTTGGGAACCCAAACAAAGAGCCCACAGGGTGTTGGAATGAAATGACAGCAGGGCTTAACCTGACAGCTGACTGCAGCTTTTTCTGGTTTGTACTCTGCTTTGGTTGAGTTCTATCTACCTCTATTTGTTTCTGACAGGGTTTCCAAGATAAAAGGTTCCAAGTTGACCGAAAAGGAATCTGAATTTACCTAGTATCTCTAACTTCTTTGATCACATTTAAATAAACAGTATGATAATCGGTCAGGGGATGGTTGAGAATTAAATAAGTAGAAACTCTCTTCATATTAAATTAATTTTAAGGAAAAATTATACCAAAAAGAAATGATAAGTGCTTTCAGAGAGATAAAGACTCCTGTGCCCCACAAAGTGATTGCTGAGCAATGGATTGTTGGTAAGTCAAGCCACGATCTGCCTCTCTCAGGAAATCACCTCACCCATGTATACATGCCCTGCTCTTTGCTAAGTGCCTTGGGCCATACATATATTTTGTATATGATCTCTGACTCATTAATAATATAGAAAAGAAAATATGAATGGGTCAGTTTGGGACTTATGAGAGACTATATAAAAGCAAAAGATCTACATACTGAAACTAATTCATTTTTTCCTGCAGTTACCTAGCCTTCCTTTAATGATCATCTACTATTTTTTCAAATTAGAGAATAGAAAGATTCAAGTGCGTAGGGCAGCATCTGTGGCTCAGTGAATAGGGTGCTAGTCCTATATACTGAGGGTGGTGGTTTCAAATCCAGCCCCAGCCAAACTGCAACAAAAAATAGCCAGGCCTTGTAGCGGGAGCCTATGGTCCCAGCTACTTGGGAGGCTAAGGCAAGAGAATGGTCTAAGCCTAAAAGCTGGAGGTTGCTGTGAGCTGTGACGCCACGTACTCTACAGTGGGCACTCTACCAAGGGCGACAAAATAAAACTCTGTCTCTAAAAAAAAAAGAAAGAAAAATTCAAGTGCTTAGTACCCAACACACTCTTCTAAACTTCCTCTAATTGAAATATACCTTACCTGTTGTAACATGCACAGATTTCGATGGTACAGCTAAGTGAATTATTTCACTTACATAATATAAACCCATGTAACCACCACATAGATCAAGACAGAAATTCCCAAGCACTCCAGACTGTTCCTGCCATCAATGCTGCCCCAGAAGTAACTATCATTTTGACTTCTGCCATGACAGATTGGTTTTGCCTATGGTTGAACTTCATGTAAATGAGGTCAGAGTGTCTATTATTGTTCAGCATCTGTCTTCTTTCACTCACCATTCCATCTGAGAGGTTCATCCATGCTGTGTGTCAGTAGTAATTGATATTTTTACTACAGTATAATATTCCATTGTATGAATATACTATAGTCTATCCATTCTCCTTTGATGGGCATTTGGGGTAATTTTCCATTTTGAATTAATATGAATACAGTGGCTATAAACAGTCTGTATATTCTTAGACATTTCTATTAGGCATATACACCCAGGATTAGAGTTGCTAAGTAGGGGTATATTTTGGTTTGGAACATATTGCCAGTTGTTTCAAGTAATTATACCAACTACACACCTATCAGAGATGGAGTTTCGCATCCCCACATACTTGCCAACCTTTGATATTGTTAGTCTTTTAATTGCAACTATACTGATAACATATTGTGGTTTTGATTTTTGTTCTCCTAATGACTAGTGATGTTGAATGCCTTTTAAAAAAATGTGTAAGATGCTTTCATTCACATTTTTCACAAGACTGAAAACACCTTAATTATCTATATTGAAGAGAAGTATCATTTACATTTTGAGTGGCAGCAGGGACATCTCCCCTTATTGAACATGCCTGAGTATCACAGAGGAGATCAGCACTAGATTCTAAGAAAGAGAGCAGTCGTCCTTCGAGAAAATACCTTTTCTTTGGCCAAGTGGTTAAAGTGGCACTGAGCCTTCAGGGTACAGGTGTGAGCTGGTGGGAGGCTTATGAACACCTTTTAAAATGCTCTTTGGCTATTTGAATCTGCTCCTCTGTAAGAAAGCTGCAGCAGATGTGTTTGAGGAGGGCTGAGGTTTCAAGTGATCCAGATGTAGGTCTGACAACTTCGTGTGCCTCAGAGAGTATCCGTGTCCTGACTGGCAAAAGGTCCTGAAGCCGGGACTCTGGTAAAAGGGGAAGCCTCGGGAGTGAGTCATGTGTCCATGGAGCCATTTAAGCAAAAACTAGACAAAAAGGAAATTTGTAGAGGAATGTAAATACCGACTACCAGAAGGTGAGACTAAAGAAACTTAAATGTCTCTTCCAACACTGCTAAGTGCTACAGAGATCCAACTATGATAGAGCAGTGAAAACCAGAAGGGAGAGGGTGGAAGTCAGAGGACGAAGCTTTGACTGTCAAGTATCTACTGTGCACCCAGAATAGTACTAAGCCTTTATGTGCATCATTTCATTCAATTCTTACAACAAGCACATAACATAGATAATACCTATATTAGTTATTTATTGCTACGTAACAACATTTACTACAAACTTAGAAGCCTGAAACAATGCACTTTATCATCTCATGGTTTTATGGATCAGGAGCTCAGGCACGGCTTAGGTTCTCTGTTGGGCTACAGTCAAGATGTGGGCCAGGAATGGACTCTCAGCTGAGGCTCGACTGGGGAAGGATCAGTGTCCAAGCTCTCGTGACTACTGGCAGCATTCAGTACCCTGGGGGCCCAGTCTCTAGTCTCTTGTGGCCATCAGCTGCTCTCTGTTCCCTGCCTTGTCACAGCTCATAACCTGGCAGCCTGCTTCTTCAGAGCAGCAAGGAAGATAGCATCTTATCAAAGCAGATGTCGCAATCACAGGCAACACAGTCATGTACATTCTTTGCCATATTCTGCTGGTAAGAGGCAAGTCATAGGTCCCCTCGCCCCCCACTCAAAGGAGAGGAATGACACATCAGGGTGTGAACACCAAGAGCAGGAATCATAGGAGCCACCTTAAAAGTCTATTTATGCTGCTACTATTATCCTCACTTCACAGGCAAAAAATGAACCAAGAAATTGCCAGATTTTAAACAAAAGTGTATCTAAATCTAGGGTTTGCCTCCTTAACCACTGTAGAACCAGGGAAAGGTTCAAAGAGCATGGGGGGACTAAGCATGGTGGCTCACACCTAATAATCCTAGCACTTTAGGAGGCAGAGGCAAGAGGATCACTTAAGCCCAAGACTTTGAGACCAGTCTAAGCAAGAGCAAGACACCACTTCTACAAAAAATAGAAAAATTAGCCAGGCATGGTAGTGAGCACCTGTAGTCTCAGCTATTCAAGAGGCTGAGGCAGAAGGATCACTCAAGCCCAGGAGTATGAGGTTGCAGTGAGCTATGATCACACCATTCCCCTCTAGCCAGGGTGACAGAGGCTCTGTCTAAAAAATAATAATAATAATAATTAAGGAAGGGATGGGACTACAGCTGAAATGGCTTATTCTGAATAAGTCTCAGGATTGGGTTGACAGGACTAACATGAGCAATGAGGCAGGAAAGAATTGGTATTATAGGAGAGTGAGGAGACTGGTCATATTAAATACAAGATTTACTTGGGTAAGCGATGGAGCCTCAAAGACTATAGAGTTACAGTAGCACGAGTTGTCTAAAGAGTCAAATGCAGATGCATTTTTTTATCTAATATAGTATTCAATAGAGAATTATTATAGATTTTAAGAAGTTTTTAGGGCATTAAGATGAGTCAAGTATCACCACCTCATTCTAGTCAATAGATCTGAAACCTCTTAGAAAAGTAAAGCTTGATGTTAACCAAAGTACATATCCATCTCTGCTTGGCAATACTTTTGAAAACTTGGCTGTACACAATTTAAACAAATAAGTATTGACTATTAAGTTAAAAATGTTTCTCACAGGAGAATTTTTGGTGAGATCTAAATGAAAGAAAGACTTTACAATTAAAAGAAGCAAGGGCCTTTCTCACCCTACTCAAATCATAAATCCTAGAACCTTGGTCAGTTCAGGGTCTTGGTCAGTCCTGACAGTGGTCAGCTATGCAGCAGGACACTGTGAAAATCAGTGACCCTCTAAGCCCTGGACGCCACATGACTCTCTAACCCAAAGGACAACTGGCCAGACTCAAGCCAGTCAGACCTGCGTGTGGGTTTATGGTACAAAATAGAGGGAAGACGTGGGAAAAGAATGCTGTTTCTTTGGCCCATCAGTCACGTTGCTACTTTTCCTCCTTCCAAATTAACAAAATTACCATGACATTTAGTATAATGAGATGAAATGACTGGCTGGCTGTCCACTAACCATTCCAAGTGTGGGTTTAGAGGCGGGCTGCCTGTGTTGGAATCCTCTCTCTGCACTTGCAAGCTGTGACCACAGACAAGCACCTCTGCTTGCTCAAACCTCACTTTCCTCATATCTGAAATGGGGAGTAAAAATGAGATAAGGCATAATGAGGTTTGTAAAAGGAAGGACAAAATGAGATCGTACATCTAAAGGGTTTAATATAGGGAATGAACTAGACACATATTAAAACATTCATGATTGTATCATTAGTACACAGGGTAGTGATTTGCTCATAAAAGTATGATAAATTCTGTTGAATAAAAAAATGCAGTGGAATGAACCCAATCGTGGATCTTTTCCATTCTGTGCTTTTCCTACAAGGATGCATGTGCCTCCAGGAAATATGGCCACACTATAAATAAATATGGTGTTTCCTCCTGGAGTAGCGACTTTATCCCAGGTTCGGAGAGAGGGAAACAAATTTAACTCGTAAGTACCTTTTTAATTGCCTTTATATTAAATCCATAAGAAATATTTTATGTGGTTGGATGTGCTATTTTCCAACTAATAGTGATTAAAAATACCTGCAAGTCTAATTCTAACTCCATAGTTTAGAACTCATATGTTTAACTTTACAAGTGATAGTACATAATTTTTATATTAAGTATCTGCAGGAATGATTCCATTCAGAACAAACCCTGGTGTATTGTATGCATGGACACTCCATATTTTAAACACATAACATTTTTTAATTATATTCATCTTTTTTCATCTGGTAGCAAAAAATACTAGTGCAACTTTTCTTTTTGCAAACATCTGCTCAGAGAAGCAATTTTTTTCTTTTTTGAGACAGGGTCTCATAATATTGCCCAGGCTGATCACTACAACCTTCCAAGTAGCCACATAGCAATTTTTATATTATCTTTTTGTCAAAGCCAAGAAAAATGTTATAGAAAGCAAATATTCATCTGAATTTTTAAGATAAAACACAAAATTTCAAAGCTTTACATCTAATGCCTTCATGGAATTCAATCTTACTAGGCCTTCAGAAACCTTAGCTACAGACATTTTTTTTTAAATGTTTGCAAAAGGTATTAATTCATCTTTTTTATGGCTGATTAGAGACCATAAACTCCATGGCACACAAACCACATTTTATTAACCCACTCGTGAATTGATGGACACATGGGTTGATTCCACATCTTTGCAACTATGAATTGTGCTGCAATAAACATTCAAGTATAGGTGTCTTTTTGATGAAAATTAATACCTTCTGCAAGAATCTGGATGGACCTGGAGACCATTCTCCTAAGTGAAGTATCTGAAGAATGGAAAAACAAACACCTCACATACTAACTATTAAACTGTCACTAACCAATGAGCACACACGTGCACACAGGGAAGTGAAACTCAGTGGAAACCAACCAGGGAGGAGGGGAATGGAGAGGAAAAGATGACCTAATGGATATTACGAACACTATTTGGGTGACAGGTGCACCTACAGCCAGGATTCAAGCATTACAAAAGTGATCTGTGTAATCTAACATATTTGAGACCCTTAATATTTTAAAATAAAAAAATGTACACTAGTTGTATTTACATATATTTAATAAAATGCCTTCGAAAACATCATATGAGATAAATCCCTAATGTCCAATCTCACTCTCACTCAACCAATGAAGAAAATGCACCAACTTCAAGTGACAGAAAAGGTTATGAAAGAAGATTAGAAAATGTAAAAAAAATCCCCTAATTTTAAATACATTTAAAGAAAAAATCATAAATTCTAACTTCAAACACATTTATTTATTTTTATATTTCTTCAAACACATTTAAAGAAAAAAATTACAAGTTCTTTCCTGCACACGTACACAGATCCTTCAACTACTATTTCCACTGCAGACAATATGTGTTTATGCCACAGTATTTAAGTACATCTCCATAGCATTTCATATCAATCGGCTTTCTTTCAAATACACTTGAAAGAAATCAGTTGAGTTTTTAGTTGAGTTTTAGTCAAGTTTTTTTGTTCTGGAGGGTTTTTTGTTTGTTTTTGTTTTTTGCAACAGAGTCTCACTCTGTCACCCAGACTGGAGTACAGCGGCATAATCACAGCTCACTGCAGCCTTGAACTCCTGGGGTGAAGTGATCCTCCCCTCTCGGCCTCCCAAGTAGGTGGGACTGCAGGCATATAACACATATTCAGCTGGCTGGGTTTTTTTTCCTTTGTAGAGATAGGGCCTCACTGGGTTGCCACGTTTCAACTCAAATGATTCTCTTGCCTTAGCCTCCCAAAGCTCTAGGAATACAGGTTTGAGCCACCACATGCAGCTCCTTTGAAATACATGTTGACCATTCAATAGATCTTTACATCCCTCAACCAAGGTCATCTTTGCATTGCCAGATGTTGGAATGCATTGGCTTGCAGAGAACCCTCAAGTGGAGTTAATTGACATTACACACATACCAGAATGGTGGTTCATGTGTTACTGCCATTTACCTGAAGT
Organism: Otolemur garnettii; assembly: GCF_000181295.1. Taxonomy (NCBI): domain Eukaryota; kingdom Metazoa; phylum Chordata; class Mammalia; order Primates; family Galagidae; genus Otolemur; species Otolemur garnettii. The sequence continues at coordinate 3,194,453 of NW_003852465.1, forward strand.
AATAGAAAATATGTTTCATATGTGTATAGTATTCAGCTAGCATTTCCTGATAACATCTTGGCACAAAGGGTAAGAGTTGCCTAGGAAAAAGCATGAGAGAACTGAATAGATAACATGTTTAAGCAAGCAGAGTAAAATGTTAACAGCAGATCCAGGTACCTATCAGTGTTCATTGTAAAATCCGTTTTTATCATACTCAAATACCAGAAAATTTGGAATTATACAAAACTGAATCGCAAAAACTCACCAATGAGAATAACTTTGGAGTAATTACTGAAGACCTTCTATGAAGAGCACTTTTTAATATCGCATACACACATATAGAGTTTCTTTAATTATAATTGGATCTTCATAGAGCATTTACAGTGCTATCTACTGTATAACTGATTTCCTCCAAAGAAGCAATAAAAACAATTTCTAAAAGTCAAAGTGATTATGAAATAAAAAACATAATTATTAGCATAAGATCTAGGCAGGCACAGTGGCTCAAACCTGTAGTTCTAGCACTTTGGGAGGTCAGGGAGGGACGATCACTGAGGTGATCAGCAAAAGCCAAACCTTGCCTCTACACAAAAAAAAAGAAAAAGAAAAATTAGCCAGGCGTGGAGGCGTGCAAGTGCCTGTAGTCCCAGCTACTTGGGAGGCTGAGACAGGAAGACCACTTCAGCCCAGGAATTTGAGGTTACAGTGAGCTATGATGATGCCACTGCACTCTAGCCTGAGTGACAGAGTCAGACCTTGTCTGAAAAAAATAACAATATTATATTAGCACAAGATTTCAATCTCAGAGAAGGGTGATGGGTTCTTTTGTTACCAAAAATAATCTATATTAACATCTGTGAGGGAAAAAAATGCAAATTTCTTTTCAGATGTTAATCTTCCATTTCTCAGGTCAGACACCGTAACTTTGAAGTGTGTTTTTCATTCCTTTGGTCTAAAGTTTGCTCTATCACCTATATCAGTTTTCTATCACTGAGTTCTTGACCTTCTGCATCAGAGTCACTGGAAGTATTTCTTGAAAATGCAGATTCTGATGCCAAACCCATATCAACTGGATCAAAAAGGTAAGATAGTCTTTTCTTTTTTTAAATTTTCATGTGTGATTAAAACAGAACTGAGAACCGTGGCTTGAAACTATATAATGATTAGACATTCGGTATGCTCTGAAAGCAATGGGCACATAATAGACTCACTGGCAATCTACCCACTAACTTGTGCCAACTTGTGAACAGCTCCTGGTATGCATCCCTAGTCACGCCTCCCTTCTTCACTAACACACTGCTTAGTGGTCTCCTGTGTGCTAGACACAAGCTCTTTAAATGCAGGCTCATTTTCCAGCCGATTTATAGAGTAGGCTGATGGTTGCATTAGAGCGTATACTGTATCACTTGCGGTGCTGTTTCTACAGCTCCCAGTTGGGGCAGGTAAATGAGATATGGGGAACATACTGAGTACAGGGATCCCCAAGAGGAAGGGCCCAAGACTCTGATCACTGCTTTTTCCCCATTTACTTTATACTGGTGGATATTCATGGAGTACAGGTGCTCTTCTTGTTTGCTGATACATTGTGTTGTGATGAAGCCAGGGCCTTCCTTGCACCCCTCAGTGAAGCAAGACATGCCCTACCCACAAAGCAACCTCCCATCATGCACCACACGCCCAGGCCCATCATTCCACACTCTGCTTCCGCATTCACACTTTGCATGGCTCCTACTTATAAGCAAGAACAAACAACATTAGTCTTTTAGTGTCTGGATTGTTTCACTTAATGTCATGGCCTCCATTTCCATCCATGTTTCTGCTTAAGACGATTTCATTTTGTTTTTACAGCTGAATTGTGCTCTGTCGTGCATATATAGCATATTTTCTTTACCCAAAACTCCACTGATGGACGTGAAGGTCAATTCCCTATCTCTGCTATTGTAGCTAGTACTACAATAAACATATGAGTGCTGGTGTACCTTTTTTATATATTAATTTCTTTTTCTTTGGATAGATATGCAGTAATGGGATTGCTGGGTTGTATAGTAGATCTATTTTTAGTTCTCTGAGAAATCTCCACACTGTTTCCCATAGAGATTGCACTAATTTACATCCCCACCAACAGTGTATAAGAGTTCCCTTTCTCTGTATCCTCACCAACATTTTTTTTTTTTTGTCTTTTAATCATAGCCATTCTGATTGGTGTAAGAATACAGCAGCTGTAATTTACATTTCTTTGAGGATTAGTGATTTTGAACATTTTTCTCATGTTTCTTGGCCATTTGTAGGTCTCCTTTTAAAAAATGTCTATTCATATCCTTAGCCCACTTTGTAATGGGGTTAATTGTTTTTATTGTTATTGAGTTCCTTGTAAATCCTGGATATCAGTACCCTGTAAGATGTATGGTTGAAAATATTTTCTCCCCTTCTGGAGACTGACTTAATTAAGCTACAAAGCTCTAAGCTGTGCAGAAGTCTTATTGTCTGGTTAAGTCCCATTTGTTTATTTTTGGATTTTTACCTATGCTTTTGAAGTCTTAGTCATGAACTCTTTGCCTAAACCAATATCCAGAAGAGTTTTCCTCAGGTTTTCTCCCAGTATTTTCATAGTTGCAGGTCTTTCATTGAAGTCTGTAGTCCATCTTGAGTTGGTTTTGATTATAGTGAGGGAGAGGGGTCCAGCTTCATTCTTTTGTATATGGCTATCCAGTTATTGAAAGGGTACCCAGCACCATTTATTGAAAGGGTGCCCTTTCTCCAGGGTATGTTCTTAGCAACTTTGTCAAAGATCAGTTGGGCTATAAGCATGGGCTTTATTTCCAGGCTCTCTATTCTGTTCCATTGATCTAAGTGTTGTATACCATCTAGAGGAAGGCTGTTTTGGTTATGATGGCCTTATAGTATTATGTAATTAGAAGTCAAATAATGTGATACCTCCAGCTTTGTTCTTTTTCCTCAAGATTGCTTTGGCTACTTGTGCTCTTTTTTAGTTCCATACAAACTTCAGATTTTTTTTTTCTGATTCTGTGAAAACTGATTTTGGGCATTTTGATAGGGATGGCATATAAGTAGTTTTAAAATATGGAACACTTCACAAATGTGCATGTCATCTTTTCACAGGGGCCATCCTAATCTTCTCTGTATCAATCCAAGTTTAGTATATGTGCTTCCAAAGCAAGCACTGGTCACTGCTTTTATTCATAAATATTTTTGTAGTACAGAGCCCAAGTCTCCTTTCCTGTGCTCCTTAGAGAATATCCCTTCAAAGTGTTCGAGGGAGACATGCACATTGCAGACTCATATATATAATTTTGGGGACATATACCCTCTAATCTTTTGTAAGGATGAAAATTGACTAAGAAATGAGTTGGGACAATCTTAAAGAAGGAAAGAAAGGAACAATATCACCTGGAAAGCATTTAGGGGTAGAGATGGAAATGAAGCCCACCCTAGACCCACACATGACTCAGTGGCTTTGACATCTCCCCAGACAGCAAAGACCCTTTCTTCTCACTCAACCAGACAATCCACAAGCTTAGGTCCCAACATACACAAGGTCTCCTAACCCTGGAATTAACTGTTCCCACTTGCCAAACTATGATCCAAAGAATACTTGTTTGTGCTCATCAAATTAATGACTAAGAATTTCTTTTCTAATAAAAATATCTAATGTTTCTTAATACATTCATGAAATTTATTTGACTAATAGAACCTTTTCATAAATAACACATAAATGAAATGCCCTGAAGAACAATATTTTGGAATTGCTGGTGTGTAGATGGCTTTACCTCCTTCAATTCTCTTTTCTTTCTGCCCAAGACAATCACATTATACCACCTTCTGACTGTTCCAAGTCCCAACTGAGATTTTAATCACACACCTAAGATGCAGCTATATAATTTTTCAGGGCCATAAAATATATAATGAAAATGTGTTCAAATGTTATTAAGAATTTCAAGATGAGACTGGGCGTGGTGGCTCACAGCTGTAATCCTAGCACACAGGGAGGCTGAGGTGGGAGGATTGCTTGAGCTCATGAGTCCAAAACCAGCTTGAGCATGAGCAAGATCCTATCTCTGCTAAAAATAGAAAAACTAGCTGGGTACTATGGCAGGCATCTATAGTCACAGCCACTTGGGAGCCTGAGGCAAACAGATCACTTGAGCCTAGGAGTTTGAGGTTATAGTTAACTGTGATGCCACAATGAGGGCAACACAATGAAACTCTATCTCAAGAAAAAAAAAAAATTTCAAGATGGCAACAACCCAGCATAAAACCAAGCATGGGAACCTTCTTAGCCTGAGCCCCATGTGACTGCATACATTGCTCCCCAATAAAGCCAGCCTTCCACCCCTGCCCACTTTCCCTATAGGCCAGCCATATTGGCTCATGCCTATAATCCCAGCACTTTGGGAGGCTGAGATGAGAGGATAACTTGAGGCCAGGAATTTAAGACCAGCCTAAAAAAAAAAACAAAAACAACTTTGCCAGATATAGTGGTACATGCCTACAATCTCAGCTATTTGGGAGGCTGAGGTAAAAAGGATCACTTAAGTCCAGGAGTTGGAGGTTTCAGTGAGCTATGATGACACCGCTGCACTTTAACTCAGGAGACAGAGCGATACTTTGTCTCAACTGGACCCGCACCTTTCTCCACTCACAAAAATTAATTCAAGATGGATAAAAGGCCTAAATTTAAGGCATGAAATGATAAAAAA
>NW_003852465.1:3199176-3200804 GCF_000181295.1 Otolemur garnettii
AAAAAACCTCAAAGAAAGCATAGGAAAAACACTAGAAGATATCAGCCTGGGGAAAGACTTTATGAAGACGACTTCCATAGCAATTGCAACAACAAAAATAAACAAGTGGCACTTCATTAAACTGGAAAGCTTCTGTACAGCTAAGGAGACAACAACCAAAGTAAATAGACAACCTACTCAGTGAGAAAGGATATTTGCATATTTTGAATCAGATTAAAGCTTGATAGCTAGGATTTATACAGAACTCAAATTAATCCACATGAAAAAAGCCAATAATCCCATATATCAATGGGCAAGAGACACGAATAGAACCTTCTCTAAAGAAGACAGACAAATGGCTAACAAACATATGAAAAAATGCTCATCGTCCCTAATGATTAGAGAAATGCAAATCAAAACCACCCTGAGATATCATCTAACCATAACAAGAATGGTCCACATCACAAAATCTCAAAACTACAGATGCTGGCATGGATGTGGAGAGAAATGGACACTTTTACGCTGCTGGTAGGACTGCAAACTAATACAACCTTTCTGGAAGGAAGTATGGAGAAACCTCAAAGAACTCAAGCTAGACTTGCCACTTATCCTGCAATCCCATTATTTGGCATCTACCCAGAAGGAAAAAAATCCTTTTACCACAAGGACACTTGCACTAGACTGTTTATCACAGCTCAATTTACAATTGTCAAAATGTGGAAATAGCCTAAATGCCCACCAACCCAGGAATGGATTAACAAGCTATGGTATATGTATACCATGGGATACTATTCAGCCATTGAAAAGATGGAGATTTTACATACTTTGTATTAATCTGAATGGAAGTGGAGCACATTATTCTTAGTAAAGCATCACAAGAATGGAGAAGCATGAATCCTATGTACTCAATTTTGATATGAGGACAATTAATGACCTAGTACATGGTGGGAGTGGGGGAAGGGGAGAGCAGAAGGAGAAAGAAGGAGGGAGGGGGTGAAGGAAAGGAAGAGCAGAGAGTGGGAAGGAAGGAGGGGTGAGAGAAGGAAGAGCAGAAAGGAAAAAGGGAGAACGAGGGTGGGGTTCTCATTGTGTGACATACCTTTTGGGGGCAAGACACAAGTATAAGAGGGACTTTATCTAACAAATGCAATCAGTGTAACCTGGTTTCTTGTACCCTCAATGAATCCCCAACAATAAAAAAAAACGTAATTAAATTATCATGTGAGTTGATGAGATTAATTACACTTGGAAGAAAAAACATGAAACATTTTCATTGACAATGTACAAAAAAAAAAGAGGGAAAAAAACCTTCTTAAATCATGGACTAAGTTTTAGAAGTAAAGAGAGTGGTATGTCTAAAGAAATGGCAGATTTTGGAATCATTTCATGGGGTTGGTCTAAAATATGTCCCGGACAAAGAAGAGAAAACTTGGATGTCAGGAAAATGCAGCCTGGTACCTCTCAGCCATGCAGGCTTCATGGACACAGAACTCCTGCTAGTTCCTAATGTCTGAATAGGTTTTGATAAGGACTAGAGATTGGGAAAGTGGCAATAGGCAAAGGACAAATGTGGGTCACACAGTAAGTGATGGCTTGGTGAAACCCTCTTGCCACATATGAGGATGATAGGGCTTCTCTTTCCTTTATAC
>NW_003852465.1:3200921-3242298 GCF_000181295.1 Otolemur garnettii
CAAACCTGAAGGCCAGGAAATGGCATCTTTAAATTGCTAGAAAACAAAAAGTACCAACCAGAATTCTATATCCAGCAAAGGTATCTTTCAAAAATGAAGGAGAAGGGTAATCATTCTTGTTGTTCCCCCATGCACATGGTATTTGGAAATAAACCTTTCTCTCATTGGAAAAAAAAAATGCAGGAGAAAGAAAGACTTTCTCAGATAAATAAACAGTGGGGGAAACAGTGTCTGCATACCTCCTCTATAATGAGTACTGAAGGAAGCTTCAGGAGGGAGGAATACATCTGTCTTAGTCTGCTCAGGCTGCCATGACAAAATACCACAGACTGGGTGGCATAAACAACAGAAACACTTTCTCACACTTCTGGAGGTTAGAAGAACATGATCAAGATGCAAGCACGTTAAGGGTCTGGGGAGGATTGTCTTCTTGGCTTGCGGATGGTGGCTCTCTTGCAGTTTTGTCACACGGGACAGAGGAGAAAGCAAGCTCTCTGGTGACTCTTATGAGCGTAGTAACCTCATCATAGTAACCTCATAGTCCCCCTCCCTCATGACCTCCTTACCTCCCAGAGACCCCCATCTCCAAATACTGGGGGTTAGGGCTTCAACACATGACCTTGGGGGGAACACAAATATTCAGTCCATAAAAATATCAGACTGAAATTTGGGTCTATACCAAAAAAAGAGAGGGCACAGTAGAAATGGAATACATGGAGCTCTAATAGAATGGGAATATTACCCAATTCTTGCTTATTTTATTTTGTTTTATTTTTTACCTACTATGTATCTAAACATTGGGAAAGTATCTGGGCTGTCCTTAATAAATATTCCCAAATGAGTGAATGAAGGCGAGAATAAGTGAATGTCTAATAAATTGATGTGGATTTTGAGGCATCTCAATGATGATCAATAGCTCAATGGTATCATTATGATCTCATTTACTCAATCAGTTTTATACTGGGTCTTCTAAAAATTAATTTCAAGAATTTTAAGTTTAAAATCAGTAGGATTCTGTTTCTTACAGCCATTCTTTTATCGTTGCTCTAGCAATCCTGCTGAATAGGAGCAGAGTTTCATTTAAATATAAGACAAACATTAAGATTTAGGGATAATCGTGCATATCTACACAATAGAAAGTGCTAAAAGAGTACAGCTAAAATTCCAGAGGAATTTAAAACAAAATACAGAAGAAATGGATACTCTGTGGTTCCACTGATAAAGCGACTGATCTATAGGGGAACAAATTTGTAAATTGGTTTATTCTAGGGAAGATTGACTAAAATGGGGCACAAGGGAACTTTACGGAATGATAAAAATGTCTGTCTTCAGAGTAATGCAGGATACAGGTAGATGCATTGGTCAGAACTTAGAACATTGAACTCAAGATTTATACCTGTCATTGTATATCATTTTTATCCTTAAAAAACTATAAATAAATATTGAACTGTAATACATAGGTTTACTTTGGGCAGTGGTCTGAGTTAACAATTCTAAAACTGGTTTCTGTGTGGTCTAAGTCTGAGTAAATTAGTAACTATTTGGGGATAGTAGGAGCCAGGTTCTTCACTGTTGAAGAAGGAAGTTCTAAATATGGAAAGAGGAAGGCAGGAAGACTACCGTAAAGACCCTGGGAGGTTGATCTGGGACTCACACGAGAAGTAACTCATGATTTTTAGGATATAGATGGATGGGCAGAAGAGTTTTAAATGTAAATACAAGCATGTGTGTGAGAGACAGAGGGAGAAAAAGAGAAAGAGAGAGAGAGATCGTGCACCATTTAAACTGGAAGTAAAGAGCACTCCGTATCAGCTACTGCCAAATCTAGGTTTCTATATAGCTCTCTCCCCCTGCAAAGAACCAAAGCGCTTTAGAAAAACAGATTGATTTCATTGAGCAAAGGACCACAAAATAATCCTGGGACATCTTGTGCCAGAAAGGAAGGAAGTACTCAAAAAAACACTAGAGACGTGATAAAAAGTCAGAGAAGCCAGCTTAAGAATCTTCTACCAACAAAGACAATTTAAGTACCAAATTAAATAATAATGATATGAATTCTTAATCACTGACTAAGAATCCATGAGTCTATGCTGATATAAACTGAGAGGATACTATATCACCTGGATAGTTTTCTTGCCAAGTGTCTAACCCAAATCTAGTCATGAAGCACTATCAGACAAGCCAACTGAAGGATATTCCAAAAAACCAACTTGCACTATTCAAAATTTTAATGTAAACACAGGATAAAAGCTGAAGAACTGTTTCAGTCTGAATGAGAGTAAGAGAGTTGTCATAATAAAACAAAGAGTGATCCCAGACTTGGTCTTGGAGAGCGGACAACATTTGAATATGGACAATGGCTTAGGTCATGGTACTGAGTCAATGTTACAATTCTTGATTTGATTTTGGTCATCACACCGTGGTTATGTGAGAGATTTCCTTGTTCAGAAGAACAGATAGTAGTAAAGGAGAAGGATGTATGTAGCATCAACTCACTCTAAAGTGGTTCAGAAAAAGAACATCAGATGTGTACTCACACACATACACACCTACACAAACAAAACAAGGCAGGAGAGAGAAATATAGACAGAATTGGTGAGTCTAGGTAACGGGTGCATAAGCATTGCTTGCATTATTCTTACAGATTTTTGTATATTTATTGATAGATTTTTGAAGATGAAAATGATATATAATGACAGGCAGAAATACTGAGTTCAATTTTCTGAGTTTTGACAACTACACCTGTGTATACTGCATTCCTGTGAAGACATAGACATTTTTATCATTCCATAAAGTTCCCTTGTACCCCATTTTAGTCAGTCTTCCCTAGAATAAACCAATTTACAAATGCTTTCAATTATATCAAAATAAAAGTTTTTTTGTTTTTTTGTTTTTTTTAAAAGAAAGACTATTTAAGGATGTCTCAAGAACCTTCAATTCTGAGTGATGCCATTAAGCTCATGTGAGTAATGGCATCCAGAATCCCCAGGTTGAATTCTCAGAGTGCCCTATAGAAGGTGGTGCACTGGTATTTTCACAGGAAGTCATGTATCTGCCATCTTAACAGGGAGAAATTATTTCTTTCAAATACCTTCAGGACAGGAGCAGAGCTGCCACTGTTGAAGGGAACATGACACATGCCACAGGAGGGAACAGGACAAAGGCCCACCCTAGAAATCACAGACCCAGATTCCAGCCCTTTACTGTGGAGCATCAGCAAATCCCCTAACCTCTCTGACTTCTCCTCTATAAGATGGAAGTGAGGGTGTCATCCAGCAGAGCTGAGTAAAGACTAAAACAAATGCATGTAAAAAGCACGAAGCAGGGACCCGATAAATGTGACCATGTTTTTGTGCCAAGGATTTCTCAGCATGGTCACATTTAATCTTCAGAACCACAACAGGGAAGAAATAATTATTCTCATTCTTCTAGTTTAGAAAGCAGACTCGTAACAGTTAAGTGCTTAGCAGGATTTATAAGCAAACCACCCTAGGTTTGAAACCCAGGATGACTGGGTCCAAAGTCTCTGCTCAGGTGACAGCAACATGTGCAGGAACAGGAAAGACAGTGACAAGACGCCCTCTGCACCACACTGCAGTCAAAGTGACCCTGCAGCTAACAACTCAAAGAACACTCACTGACCTCAGCCTCTGTTTTGAGGACTTCATTTACGTCTCCCAAATAAATGATAGAATAACTTGAAATGACATTTTCATTGTTACCTCAAACCGTAATGCCAAAGGACAGCTAGTGACATGTCAGTGACTATGCTGCTATAGTTATACATCTTTTTCCATCACCAGCACTAATACCACCACCAGCATTGCCAGTGTTGAGGAATGTCAAGGATGGGCCTAAAAATCTTTGTTATCAAGTCCGTCATACTTGGCTGTTACGGTGAATTACATAGGCTAAAATTTGGGCCATAAAAAGCCATCAACTGAGAATTAGAAAGTACATTCAATTCCCGTGTTTCAGTAGAATGTTAATGCCATCATTTCGCAGATGAGAGAACTCGGGCTCACTGATTCTAAGCGTTTCTGAAAACCTCACACCCACAGCTCACAGAGACCCAAATCTGAAAATCATTTGCCAGGCTGGTGTCAACTATCTTAATGACTGTGGTCATAGATGAGGGAGAGAAAAACTTCTAGCAAAAATGGTTCACAAACTATCTAGGCTTATTTTAACCAATTAGATGAATTGGCTCTGGACCCACTGATTAAGCCCATAGACTAAGCCCATCTTTCCAAGCTAGTTGGAAAGATAAATGGCTTTACACAAAAATACTTTAAATTAAAGTATATTTTTAAAAATGCATTGATCTGAACATTTGAATCCTTAGTTACACACAATAGAGTACAACCAAATGTCTCAGAAAGAAAGGGAGGGCAGGAGGAAAGGGGAAGGGAGAGGGAAGGAGGGTGGAAAGGAAGGGGGGCGTCCACAAAGGCTGTGGGTGCTGACGGTGGCTAATGCAGCACCTCTAACCCTGAGAAGAGTAGAAAGAAACAGGGAAAAAGTGCTAACTCTAACATGGTTGGATTTCATCATTTTTAACTAATCTGCAGTTCTGACATGCAGCAGGGATTAAATTTAAACCTGTAACTCCCTGGGGGGGCTGGGGGGGAATTACTAAAGATTACAAAGCATGATGTAATCTTGCCTATTCTCATAAAAGCTGTTCAATCTACACTCTTTTTCAAAAGCAGTTATACAAACCTAGTTGTGTTCAACCTAAAGAATGGGGAAAATAATATCTACCCTGCCCACAGCAGCATGGCTACTGTGATCTCACGCACACACGCACACACACATGCACATGCACACACGCACACTTTGGTTTGAGGACACTGGCTAACTGGAAAGTATTGTCCATGTAAGTTGAACATGAAACATTTAGGGAGTCATTAGTGGCCTCTCTAGGGTCTATGTACTGTACAAGTTTAAGGAGTTGTTGATAAATATTAGTCAATAACCCACAGCCACATCATGAAACGATTGGTTCACTCTTAAGTGCACAGACAGCACCCACTAGGCTAGCACAGGGCAAAATTCTTCACTGAGAAGAAACTTCCCTGAACAGCAAAGTCTTTGCCATACTCGTGAATTTTGCTCAGTAAATATTTCTTAAATAGACCCAACTGAAGCACTCCCTGACTATATCCGGAGCTTTCCTCAAACACCTCACCCCACGAGGCAGCATGATAAGAACAATAAAAATAGCAAACAATACTGTTTATTAACGCTGCTTAATAAGTCAATCACTTTACATTCCTTAGCTCACTTAATCCCCACAACAGACTTACAAAGTACTTACTATCTTTATTCCCATTTCACACATGAGAAGAGTGAGGCTCAGATACAAAGTCCTTTGCCCAAAGGCAAGTAACAAATGGTACGTAATGGAAATGAGCTTCCAACCAGAGTTCTCTAACTGCACTGCCTGGGTTCTAAACCACAGATAAGACTGTGATGTTCACATGTCTCCTTCATGTTGGAAAAGGAAATATTAGAGGCTCATTTTAAAAAAAAGTTAAGAGGATGGCTGACATTTGAAAAGCCCAGGGCTTTTAGTCTTTTGTAAAATGAGAATTCTACCACAGAACACGAAAATCCATGCATCCAACTAAATGTGCACTCACAGAAAGGCCTCCGTGTCTGCAGCCCTCACTGATGGTACATTTATCATGGTTTTTGAGGTCTAGACTTATACGACTCACTCTGTTTTAATAGGTCTCTACTTCTTGCCTGTTGCTAATGAAGCAAGGTCTTTCCCATCCCACTCGAGAGAGAGAAATCAAAGCAGAAGAGAAACCCTCACTGAGCTCTGGCAGCATGCCTGTGACAACTAACAGACTTTGTAACCGACCTGTGAGTGGTCTGACAGAGAAGGGTCCAGCCAGACGCTGCCCCAGAGTATCTCCCTGACTGTTTCCATTGGACCCTTGAAAGCTTCTCTTCTCCAGAATCCTCTGTTGAAATGCAAAAGTCTTCCTGCTGATTCCTGCGGACTTGGCCTCCAGCCGTGCAGTTCACAGCACCTGCCAGAGCTGTTTCTATCCAACCTTATTCCCTCCTGACTCCCTGGTCAGCCCCTGCCTGTTGCTCCCCAATCAGGACTTGTTTCCTCACTATGCATATTCACCACCAAACCTCCCATCTTATTCTCTCTCCACTGGCTCTCTTCCCTCCACCTTCAAATACTGTGGCTCTGGGAGAGTTATCATCAACAGGGGGACACTTCCAAGGCTGAAAAGGGACACTATATTATTACTACTACTGCAAGACAACAGACATAAATCTGCCACCCTAGATCCAGTTGCCCCATCAAACACCCTTAGGACTCCCCTACCTTAAAACAAAATTATCATTAAGTCTAAGTGCTTTTTCTAGCGACTAACCCACCTTCTTCCCCTTTCTTCTCTGCCAAACTCTAGAATGAGTTATCCACAAACACAACCCTCCTCTGCACTCACCACCTTCTCTCTCTCTAACCTCAGTTAATTTTCTGCAACCACCATTCATCTCAACTGAGTTTCTTCATACTAAATCATATCTCTTTTTCTTTAAATCCTTATTCTCCTAGAACTCTCTACCGTATTTGGTTCTTCTCAATCCTTCCAGATCTCAGCCTTTAGCTTCCTAAGGATCTCACCATCTCATCTATTCTTTGTTATTCTAAATAATAGTTACTTTCAAATGTGGGAAAAACCTGCCCTTTCTACCTTCAATCTCAGTTATCTACCCCTCTTTTAGCACAGTTTTGCCGTCCTCTTCTCCAGGCCACTCCCTTCGGCTGAGCTTCGGTTCTTCAATATTCTCCTTGAACTGTTTTATTCACAACCTTGCCCAGCGTGCAGCAACTCAAGGTCGCCTCTTGTCACCCCCTCCAGCCTCCGTCTCTAGCCTCACTTGATCTCAGCTTTGTTAGAGGTCTCTTCGCTCTTGGTGGCCTCCCCTGTGGTCACAGTCAACGAAATTCCCTGGGTGCTCATGAATGAATCCTTACTAAGTTGCTTTCTTCCATCTTGACCTTGTGCGGTGGATTTTTTTTTTTCTTAACCCAAATATAGGATTTTGCATTTATCCCTGTTACACTTCAACATCTTAATTTCAATCCTATTTCACAGCCTGTCAAGACCCTTTTGAGCTTTAATGCTATCATCTATCATGTTAACCCTACTTTCCATTGAGTTGTCTACAAATTTGATAAGGCTCCTTCACATGATTTTCTCTTTTCTATGTCAATTTCAGCTTGGCGACAGCTGATTTTTCAAGTCTGAGTGTTAAAGACCTTTTCACTGCCTCTCAGTCGCTCTGTGTGACACAGGGTGTCATCAGGTGTTCTCGCCTCCCCAGCCTAGGTCATCAGTCCTGCCATTTGAAACAGTGGTTTGAAAACATTAGCGGATGTCAGCATTACCGGGCGCCTCTGTTAGAATGCGTATTCCCAGAGCCAAGCTTCAGCCACTCTGGTCTGGTAAACTGGAGAGGACCCTAAAAACAGGCACTTTTAACAAGCATCCCAGTGATCAGCAAATCATTTGCATGCGGTATTTAAACCCTTTGTTAGGACCACAAACTTCTGCTTTTCTAAATCCCCGTGTGTGTGGCTAACCGCGGGAGAGACCAGTTATACTTCCTCACTGCCCTCTCATCTCTCAAATGTCTTTTAAGAGAATTGAACATAATGTTACCCTGCCTCCCTTCAGCTTTCCTTCAGTCATATTTTCCAGGTAAATTTACCTTGTAAGTAAGTGGTACCAAATGACTCCTTAAAGGACCATTCAATTTAAAATTATTCAATAAAATGAACATATTTTTAAAAATTTTTAAACAGGGTCTCACACTGTCTCCTGGGCTAGAGTGCAGTGTTGTCATCACAGCTCACTGCAGCCTCCAACTCCAGGGTTCAAGTCATCCTCCTACCTCTGCCTCCCAAGTAGTTGGGACTACAGGTGCCCACTACAATGCCTAGCTAACTTTTTTTCTGTTTTTAGTAGAGACAGGGTCTTGCTCTTGCCCAGGTTGGTCTCAAACCCCTGAGCTCATGTGATCCTCCCAGCTTAGCCCCCCAGAGTGCTAGGATTACAGGTGTGAACCGCAATGTCCAGCCCAAATGTATTTTTCATGGTCTTAAATTTAAACAGATTATTTTGGGTCTTAATTTATATGTTTTTACTCTTAGGTTTGTAAAACAAATCTTCTTGATATATTTATGAAATGTTATATCCTAATTGTCAAAAAAGAATTTTAATGATTTCTGTGCTGTATTTTTTGTTTATCTCATTGCAAATGTTATTTCTTATCTATTTTTAACTTGACATTATTCCACTGGCTTTTAACCTCATGTGCTTAGTTTCTCTTTGATCTTTTTGCATTCAGCTCTTTAAAAATATTTTTTTAATGTATTGCAGTGATAGTTTCCTTATCTTATACTTAAATGTTTTAACTTTAAGGCTGTCTTGCCCTCCCTAAGTTCTTTCATTTTGCTTATCCATCATTATCCTCATCTCTTGCCTTTCTACTTTCAGTCTCTTGCTTTTACAGTATCTGACCAAAAAACGTGGGTCAGAGAAATGCTCAAAATGGAAATAATCCACAGAAGGACTGAAGCTGTCCATCCACCTTCCTACCTTCATCCGGCCTCTCCTAATTCTTCATCCCAAAGACTCAAGAGACTCACAAGAAATCCCAGATTAGGGACCTTCACATAATCTACCTCCAATGTTTTATGTCATTTTTCTTTTGCTATTAATTTGTTTAAGAAAGTCTATTATAGTAGGGTGGTGCCTGTGGTTCAGTGAGCAGGGCCCTGGCCCCATATACCAAGGGTGGTGGGTTCAAACCCAGCCCTGGCCAAACTGCAACCAAAAAATAGCTGGGAGTTGTGGTGGGCACCTGTAGTGCCAGCTACTCGGGAGGCTGAGGCAAGAGAATTGCCTAAGCCCAGGAGTTGGAGGTTGCTGTGAGCTATGACGCCACAATACTCTACTGAGGGTGACAAAGTAAGACTCAGTCTCTAAAAGAAAAAAAAAGAAAGTCTTTTATACTATTATAGTATAACTACTATAGGATATACATGTTCCAAATTGGTCTGGTTTGGTTTTCCTTAACTCAACTTTTGCTATCCCTACCATTATGCAAAGCCAAATCATTCATTCAGTCAAAGGATCCACTTAGCATACATTTATTCACTAGACTTATGAGAAAAGAGAGAGATAAATGATAGTGATTATCATTTATTTGTTTACTACCTGGCACACTCCGTAACAATGCTTTCTAGACATGATCCAACTAGTCTTCACGGAAATTCTGCAGAGAAGGTATTGGTGTCCTTAGGTTGCAGATAGAGAGCAGGAGATCCTGCTCCTTCTATCACTCCACCCAGCCATTCAGGCAAGTAGATTGTTGCAGACAGACAGAGATGCTGGTTGTGGAGAACACTGTGAGGCCAGAGGACTTCACCTGGGAGCTTCTGGGGCTGATGCTCCAGCTGCCTCTCACCATCAGACCTCTCTGAGATTCGCCATCAGCTGGAGGGAGCCCATGTCCATGGTCACAGCCCTTCCTGGGGAAGCCCAAATTCTATAACTGATCCCCCAAAGAAAATATACCAGCCACCCTTCTTGCTCAAACGCCACCTTGGAGTCTTCCTGTCCTACTTCTTCCCTCTCCTCCCGTCATGAATCCTGAAAGCAAATCTCCTTATCAGAGCCTGCTTCTTAGAAAACCAGGCATACAACATTAGTTTTGTGGTGAAACACAGCAATTGTTATTTATGCCTCCTCTTTAACAAGAAAGCATCAAAAGTAGCTGTCATGGCTATGTAAAATACAACCAGTTTGTGCACTAAGAGTAGCAGAGAAAGAATAAAGAAGTAAAAAGTAAAGAAGAGCAAGGCAAAGGACATAAATTGGAGCCAGGCACGTGGCCAACACAAAAATGAATCCTTTAGCTAGGCTGGAAATGTGGCTCTTTATTGCCAAGCAGGAAAGACTAAATGCATCAATCCTATAATTCATATAAACTTGAAGATGTTTAGTTAAATTCCCAGTTGCTCAGAAGAAACCAAGACCAGAGATGTACCTCCCGACAGTTCATATGAAGATCATCACAGCCTCACCTTAGAAACACAGGTGAGTTTCATGGGGATGTAACATGTGTGCCTGACTGGCTAGTAAGGTGACCGACCATCCACGTTTGTCCAGCCAGGACAGAAGGTTTCCTGGGACGTGGGACTTTCACTTCTAAAGCCAAGTCTGTCCAGGACAACTATCTAGCACCAGTAGTCACCCTGGTGATGGCACAGCTCCAATGTCAAGTCAGTAAAAAGGAAGTGTGCAGAGGATAAATAAGAAAATGTGGGTACTCAGATTTCGGGGGGTCTGGCTTAATCTGGGAATAATTTGGGGTTATCTGGAGGAGTGTTTGAACTGCCTGACCTGCACACGATGCTCTGTGAATACTGTTGCTGTCCCCTGTGGTTTTGAGAGGTGATGCATACAGCAGTGAGTTTAATATCACACTCCTAAAAAAATAACCAAAGAACAGCTATTTTATGCTGTCACTTCAGTAAATATCCTTCTACTTCAGCAGGCAGTTGAGCTAGGGATAGAGTTAACAATCTTAAGTGAAATTGAAAAGAATGACAAGCACAGGCAGGTGATTTCACCTCCACTTGACGGTGAGCAGAGGCAACACTTAGGGGCAGGAACAAAATTCTCCTTTCAAAGGAATTTGGACTCTTCTGTTACATAAATTCGTGTACTGGGGTAAAAAATATTCTACTGAAAAGGTAAGTCACTACAATTTCAGCCAGGAAAAACCAGAAACTGAGAAAAGGCAATTTGTTACCAAAAAATCAATCATAATGTGTCTAAAACATCTATGGGAAAATTAACGAAATTCCTTGCTACTTTCGGGTGTAACTGCCATGATAGAGTATTTGAGGAATTAATTTTTTTAAATAACTGAATAATTGTCCCCAGCCTGCATCTCATTAAAATGAGATATGTCCATCCACCCAGCATGTCCTCTGTATCTACAATAACCATCACTGTTGAAGGTGTGGACTTGCTCCTAATGCCCTGAGCCTAAGAGTTCAGTCAATAAGCCTGATTTAGAAGTTCCAGGACAGCAGCTGTCTCTCAGCAAATAACCTCTGGAAGTCATTTAACAAATAAATATTCCCTATTCCTGGGCGATCTAATCAGTAATCATATGGATTTTCTTTTCTAGCTCAGTTCTAGTTGTCAATTGTAATTTGTAAAAGAAACTAGGAGGAAGTTGGGAACAAAGATGGCAATTATCCAGCTCATCTGGGTTTTGAATACAGGGACACACCTTTAAGACATTTCAGAATATGTTCTATTTCCACAGAAGAAGTTTCCAGATGCTCGCAAGCACTCATTTTCACATTCTACCAAAACCTGAGATGCAGGAGCCCTATGAGGGGGGTCCCAGGTCAGACTGGGAAGCAGACTGGGAAGTCACCTGAGTTGAGAATCTCATCAACAGAGGGATGGTCAGTTTTAACTATTTAAACCATTATTTTCTCCTCCCTTAATAGATGAATATATCATTTTTTTCACTTGGCAAAAACTGGGGCACTGATCTGGGGGAAGGGGGGCGGAGGAGGGACTAAGCTGTGTCCATGGCCCACAAAGCTTAAGAGTCATGTTTGTTTGTATTAATTTCCAACCTTCCACTTCATTTTACACAGAGTTCACCCAACAGAGGACAGACTAGCTGGGTGCCCAGCACCCCATACTGAGGACACTCAGCAAGGCGTTTGGCTTCATCTGGGTCCCCTCCCTGCTTCACAGACACCTAAATTTCATTACATGCCATTTGACCATTTGCATCCCCAGCTTTAGTCATTAAACAGGAGGGAGAGAGCTCCCTTGGCTGCTGCTCTGAAGTATCAATTTCCTCAGCTCAGCTCACAGGCAAGCTTGTCTTCCTTCTGAATACCTACTTTTATCTGTGACTAAGAGGTCTGAAATTTGACTACTCAACCTGCTAACTTTTGCATTGCATCAAAGGGAAGGTTAGGAATCTTCTTGACAGAAGATTTAAAACATAAGAGGCTTAGCATTTGGGTCTAAGATTTTAACCCTCCATGCCCTCCCAGTGCGCTTCTAATGGAGCTGGATCTCAGTTTCCAGCTAAGAAGGCTGAGGGCTTAGCTCCACTACCCTTCCCTGCCGCTCCATCCCCCTGGAGCCTTTTCCACACCTCCAAACAAGACTCTTGGTGGTGAAAGGCAGGACTGTAGCAGGCATCCCTGCCCTGGGTTTGTGGACTCTTGGATCAGAGTAATTTCCAAATGCATCACTGTCAGGCTCACACTCTGCTCCTGCCATCAAGGAACCCAGAAATTGGACTGCCACCTTACGCCACCTTACTCTTTTCTAAAGATGAAAAATGTGTCCTTTTTAAAAAACGTAGTTATATTGTATCACGGATATTGTTTTGCCATTGAACAAATGAATTATATATAAGCACTTTTCACTCTTTAAAGAACATAATGTTTCTATTTCTAAAATGTACATGCATACATTTGTTTAAAAATAGCTGCCTTCATTATCATAATGATTTTTCCCCCTGTGTTCAGGGAATTCGTGGTAAATGTAAATGTAATCAAGGGCACTATGCTTTTAATTTGCTGAGTAGAAACCATTTATACCTCCCATCTTTGTAGCAGGACAAGTCAATTTTATTATCAAAAGAAGCTCAGAAGTAGTGAGATTGCCATCAGACTTTCTTTTTCCATGTTGAGGCCTTGCCTGAATAAAACCCTGCTCTTAATGTCAAAGGCCTAGCCTAAATAAAAACCTTGCTCTTAACGTCAACCATCAGTACAGTTATGAAGAAATGAACTGTTGTTAAGAGAACAAGCCAACTAACTACCTTTCAGGGAGACAATCTGCTGAAATTTAACAAAGACATAAAAATGTAAATATCCTTTGACCTGGAAATTCCACTTCTCTAAATTTTCTGTGGTAGAGTAGCACTCAGCAAAAGGTCCATGTTCACGGTGTTGCTGTTTACAATAAATTTTTAAAAATAGAAAAAATATTAAATAATGAAAGACAACTAGTCAGATACCTTATGGTATGCAACTAAACTTGAAAATAACTATTGAATATAATTGTGTGACTAGGAAATTTGAAAACATGGTTAAATAAGAAACATCTTATGCCAAATATAGAATTGATATAAAATTCAATCATTCAATAAAGACGAATCAAACACGAAGTGACAGACATCATTCCTTCATAGAAGTTCCCAGATATTTTTTGCAAAGTTCTGTAACCAGGTGAGACCGAACCAGGAGCCAGATACTCATGTAGGTTAAAGTTGCCCTTTGTTTAGCAAGATTCAGAATCCCAGGAAGCTGGAGATGGTTCTCAAAGCCACTCTTACTCTAAGAGAACTTCACAGCGTTCTTATACCCTCCCCTAAAGTTACTATGTTAGTTGGACATCTTCCAGCCCTCTCATCCTAGCTGCAGGACTCTCTGCCACACTTCTAATCTGTGAGTGTCCCATCTGTTGTTTTTTTCTTCAGTCTCAGGTCATGATGGCCTTCACAGCATCAGAACCAGTGGAGGACCGGTGGACATGACCCACCGATAACCACCTACATCTTTAAGTAACTCGTAACAGCAAAAGGGGAGGTGGGGACAAGGTGGTTTCTCCTCTTACAGGTTCACAGAGTAAATCTATTAGGCTATGCAGGCTGTAGGTCCCCTGTGCAACTGCTCAGATCTGCCATTATATGAAACAGCCACAAGCAATATGTAAATAAATGGGTGTGGCTGTATTCCAACAAAACTTTATTGACAAAAAACATAAGCTGCTAGATGCATTTGGCTCCTGGCTTTTAGTTTGTGGACCACTGTTCTGAACTATTGAAATACACAAGGGAAACAAAACATACAGAAAGCTGAGTGGATGGATCTTCCATTCTGTAGCTCTCTATTTACCTATGTATGTATAGGAATAATATGATGAGATGGGTGTTCACCAATCATTTATTAAGCAAATCCTTGGAGATTGTGCTAGACACCATGGCTAGGGATTCAGTGGTAAACAAAAAGAGATTTGATCCCTGCCCTCAGAAACTCATGGTCTAGTAAAGAAAACAGACAAGAAAGTAAATAAAAAGAAAGTGTGTGAAAATTGTTAAGAAAGAAAGAAAATTATTAACATGGTTATCTCTGGGTAATAAAATATTTAATGAGTTTCTCCTTATTCTTTTTGACTATCCTCTGTTGTCTGAAGTTGTTACAGTGATGAGCGTGTGTTGCCATTTCAAACAGTGAAATTAGTCTCAGAAAGTTATAAGTAATGAAAAGGATAAAAGCTTACTTTGTATCTTCTTCTGAGCATGTAATCCTAATGGATTTAGAACAATGGATGATCTCTCCATTCTTCATAGAGATTTGTTTTGCCTGTACCTAGAATAAAAGGTCTTATCATTCTCTAAATAAATAACAAAAAGCTTTAACTTTTGGCTCAGCGCCTGTGGCTCAAGCGGCTAAGGCACCAGCCACATACACTTAAGGTGGCGAGTTCAAATCCAGCCCGGGCCCACCAAAACAACAATAATGGCTGCAACCAAAAAATAGCCAGGCATTGTGGTAGGCACCTGTGGTCCCAGCTACTTGGAAGGCTGAGGCAGGAGACTCGCTTGAGCCCAAGAGTTGGAGGTTGCTGTGAGCTGTGATGCCACAGCACTCTGCTCAGGGGGACAGTTTGAGGCTCTGTCTCAAAAAAAAAAAAAAAAAAAAAAAAGCTCTAACTTTTGTATATGGATGAGAAGGATGTCCTTGTGAAGGACAGAAGGACTCTTAATTTTTCTCCATTCACTTGCTAACTTCAAATATAAAACAAAAAGCTTAAGGGAGTACAGGAGAGCAATATTTCCAAAAGTGGGCAACACTTTGAGATTACCAGCTCCCCCTCCAGTCAAAAAAATATATATTTTTATTTTGAAAGAGAAGTATACAGCACAAAAAGTACAAAATGTGGTTTTACTCAAAGAGAGGTCTGCCCTTTGCCCTCAGTTTCTGGGAGGTAATCAATGTCAGACCTGGTGACTATCTGACAGTCTCAGGTTAGAGGCTAGCCTTGTCAGAAGGATCAGCCATGTGATGTAAAGTGGGAGTTTAGGGCCAAATGGTATCAGGTGACCTGCTGACTAACTTCAACCATAAAGGCAATCAATCAATCAATCACACCTATGTAACGAAGACCCAATAAAAACTCTGGACACCAAAGCTCCAATGAGCTTCCCCTGTGGGTGGTACCCCTGTGTATTGTCACACACTGATACTGGGAGGGAAATCCATGCTGAGTACAATAAAAGCTTCATGTTCAGAACCTCTAAATCCTGCCCTAACTGTCCCTTCCTTTGGCTGATTTTAACTTATATCCTTTTCTGTAGTAAACTGTAACCATGAGTGTTGTCAGTTTCAGTAAATTCTGTGAGTCTTTCCAGTGAATTATGGAACCAGAGGACAGTTTGGGGAAGTATTTGCACTTGCAGTTGGCATCAGAAGTGAGGGTGGCTCCGCAGAGAACTATGACACAGAACGTGCAGTCTGCTAACTCGGTGCAGGGAGCACTAGGGAGAAGAGAAGAGAAGGCAGCATGCTGGTGGAACTTCTCTCCATTTGTGCTGAGACTTCATGCTCTGGGCCTCTTTCTATTGCTGCTTCTTCTTGATTTCAACCATCATCATTCAGCACGTTTAACAGCGAGAACAACAGCATAGAGCATTCAAATTTTACAATGATACACACAAGGTCTAAAGAAGATATATCTTTAGGGCACAATGACAAATATTTTCTTACTTTGCATATAACTGCCTTAGAAAAATTTAAGGGTCATCTTTTTGTCCTATCAGAAGCAAATAAGGACTCAAAGTTTATTATCAGTGCATTTCCTTAATGCAAAGAGCTCAGATTTTGCCAAAACATTTAGTGAGTCAGGAAAAAACATGTTTCATTTAGTTTTCTAATTGGTTCCTTTTTAAAAAAAAGGAACTTAGAAACTTAAGATTTAGTTACATTTTTTTCAAAGCAGCCTCAGAAACTACCCCTTTGTGAAGGTTCAGATATGTGTGTACATCTGTCTTCTGAACGGTTGACACCCTCGATAACCAACAACTTCTACTGAGCCTTTCTTGGGGGCAGACTCAGGCTTTTCATAATGGCAACTTCTAGTCCATTTATCTTTAAGGTATAAAAACTTGAGAAAATCTCTAAATCTTAGAGATTTTTCTAGTGGCTCTGCCGGTTAAATCTGAGTTACCGTAAATCTTAGGTCATCCAGCACATTATTTTGTAAGCATCAAAAAAATAATCCCAGAAAATTATCCTTGTGAACCCACATCAACAATTAAGACTGGGATGCCGTAATTTGCCTGAATTTCACCTGTACAAGTTATGTGTTATTCATTTTAAGGATTTGAATTCGGGATAGAGTCAACCTCTTAAAAACTCGTCTTGAGCTTGTCCTTGACTCTATGTTCCAGGGCCTACCACTTGAAAAGATCAGGTACAATTCAATTACAAAGTCACATCTGACTTTTTGAAGTGTAAATCCATTGCACTTGAAAATGGCAAGTGTAAAATCCGTTCTTAAAAAGCACTTGACATTTTCACATACAGCTTTACAGCCATGGAAATGTGAGGAGGCTCACAAGAGATGACCAGGAGTGGCTCTTAAAAAAAAGAAAATGCAAAAAGAAAAAAGGTTTTAATGCTTGATCAGAAGCAGAAGCTTCTGATTTTTAGTTCTTTGTTTTGGCCAGAATATTAGAACTTCTTTAAAAGCTCTGCTTTGTATAACACTCATCTCTGTGAGCTGATTTTTTTTTTTTTCTGATAACGTTTAACTTCTGGTTCATAGGTCAAAAGGTCACAGGCCTTTCTCTTCACAAATCCTTCATAGGTTATCTTGCTGTCTTTATTCCGTACTTGAAGTCCAAAGTCATCACATATGTCAGGGGTTAACAAACTTGGTCTAAACAGAGCCAGACAGTAAATATTTTTGTCTTTGAGAACCATATGGCCGCTGTCAACTCTGCTGTTACAGCCTGTAAGCAGCCATGGACAATATGTAAACAAATAAGCTTGGCTGTGTTCCAATAAAACTTTATTTACGGACACTGAAATTTGAATTTTACATAATATTCATGTGCCATGAAATATTATTCTTTTTTTGATTATTCCCCAACCATTTTAGAAAATAAAATCCATTCTTAGCTGGTAAGCTGTACAAAAACAGGCAATGGGTTGGATTCGGCCCCCAAGCCCTCATTTGCCAACCCTGATACTGATGGCAAAATGCTGTAATAAACCATAAATGGCAGCACACGTACTCTGAAGTTTGACACATTCTGTGGATCTAGTGCAAATTCCCAGTGTCTCTGAGCAGCAAGCCCACCCGGATTCTATCAGTGGTTCAACAGGCAGTTCCCCAGCTCCTTACGGGGCTATAGCCCTGTCCAACAGTTATCCTGACATGTGCTGTATCAATATCTCCTGCAAGTGAGTCAGAAATGCAAGATCTCAGGCTCTGCCCCCAAACTTTCCAAATCACAATCTGCATTTCAGTGAAAGAAAGCAGAACACAATATCTGTATTGTCTGACTCCATTGACAAGAAGCCTCAAGCACAGGTAAATCCTAGAGACAGAGGCAGACTGGAGTTGTCAGGGGCTGGGGGCAGGGAAGAACAGGGAGTGACTGCTGGATGGGTAGGGGGTTTCCTTGAGGACGAAAACAGGGATGGCAATTTCTTAGAACTAGATAGAGGTAGTGGTTGCACAACATCATAAATACATTAAATGCCATCAAATTGTACACTTTAAAATGGTAACTGATTAATTTTGTTCCGTGAATTTTTACCTTAATAAAAAAATGGCAAAAAAGGAAAATACGTTTAAGACCTGGAGGTTGCTGTGAGCTCTGACGCCACGACACTCTACCAAGGGCGACAAAGTAAGACTGTCTCCAAAAAAAAAAAAAAAAAAAAACGAAAATACGCATTTTAAGAAGACCCTCAGGTGGTTCACATGCACATCAAGTTTAAGATGCAACTTCTACTGATGAAGGATCAAGTATTTCAGTCTGGCTTATGCAAACAGTGGGTTTTCAACATAAAAGATCAGACTCCATTCACTAATGCTAGTATACACATCATTACCATATTTATGGTTACGTAAATATTACCAATACATTGCCTTAAACCTTTGGCATAGAAAATGTGAAGATAGCCTTGTTTTTTAAACTTTTTCCAAAATCTTTCTACATATTCAATAAAGAAATTGCTGATGCCAGTGAGACATCACATATGCTTCTCCCATTAAATTTGGGCTTGTGCATATTTTTTTCCTTCCAGACACTGTTCCCTAGCACCACCTATTCACACTTATTCAACTATAACATTCTTTAAATTTTTTTTTAACTTTCGCAAATTAACTCTCCAGAAGAAGTGCTACCCTACTTGATATTCAGTATATATTTTCTGGTGACAGCTTTATGGTACAATTAAATTTCATACATTTTTTCAGCCTTCCCTGAATATGCATTAGAAATCCAACCATCATAATTCTAAGCCAATTGGCTTGATTTGCTTATTTAAGCCCACGCCTCACAGGCCTGCTACATTTCTGCACATTCCATCCCCATCTGCATTCCATCCGCCAGCCCAAAGTTATTGATCGTGCTGACAGTGAAGGAAACCATTGGGCACTGGCAGTCAAAACATAATTTCCATCAGAAAGCCCTTTAGAAAACTTTAATATACCAAACAGTGCAGTAGTGCCCATTCAAACCGGGTCACAGGAGAAATTGAAAATTGATTATCAACAGCAGACGGGACCTGCACTTTTCAACAGCATTATCAGAGTTTAGAATATAAGAAATCGTGATCACCACTTAGCATACGAGAAAAAAAAATCCTGATGTTTAGATGGACAACGTAACTTAATAAGGCTCATTTGGATGCAAAAATAAATGAGCATCATGTTAGCATTAACTTTTAATGCTTGCCATTTTATGTTAATTCATATTTTTAAATTATGGCTGATTCTTTGCAATCAGTCTATGGCTAATTATATCTCCAACATGTAAATCTGATGGAGCACTGGGACCAGAGAACAACAAAAAATATCCAACAAAGACCTTGGAGACTCCGAACTGTCACGTACTCGGTTGACTGGGAAACTCCAACCTGCACAGAAACCCCCAGCTCTGAACTCCTGTCACCACTGTTTCCCAAAGATCAAAGCTTAATCTGCTGAGCCCTGGAAACCATATTGATGTTCCCCTGTTCACAGACCGTGTTCCTGATGTTTTCCTTGTAATTGATGACTCCATCCGAGATACAGGATCTATGTGTTAGGTAGATGCAGATTGAATTTTTAGAAAACATTGGAGCAAAATTCATCTAAGTAAGAAAAAACAAATCCAGAGTTAAACACTGTCTCCCCGCCAACACTAAGAATTTATGTGCTCTTCAATAATCCTTAGAAGGAATCTTAAAATTACAAAGAGATGCTCAGCTCCAACTCTCTTAATGAGGATGTATTCTGATGGCACCGTCTCATCAGAAGCGTAGATTCTAATAACACAAAAAATAATACCTGCTCTTTAATGAGAGTCTACCCTAAGCCAGACATTTTGCAAATACTATTTCTCTTCCTCTCCATAATCATACCTCATGAGAAAACTGAAAGTTATTTGATCAAATTACTGCTAGTAAATGACCGAAGCAGAGTTGTCTGATTTGGGAGGTAGGCAGGTCTGGGTTGTTCAAATCCAGATGCATTTAACAAATATTTATATGGCCACTGTGTTTCCCAAGTGAAGACACTGAGGCCCAGAGATGTTAAGCAACTTGTCTGAGTTTACATAGCCAGCTAGGGGCAAATCCAGGACGGGAACTCAGATCCCCTGTCTACTCAGCCATCATCTGTCCTCCACATCAGAGTGCAGAGCTTTATAGCACGTGTGAGCCACTTAAGAGATCTTTTTACAATGCAGGTTCTGATTCAATAGGCCTGGGAGTGGCCTGAGATTCTGCATTTCTACCAAACAGATAAGTTGATCATGGGGCCTGGGACCGATGCTACATACCACCTTGCTGTCATCACTGGTGTCATAAAAATTAGAGGCCATGGGACGTGTTTCTGAATTTTAATTAGGAAAAATTACAGTGTAAAATAAAGCTCATGTATCACTAGAGTGATAGAGTGACCAACTCTTCCTGACCAGCCTTGGGATTGTCCTGGGTTTAGCATTGAAAATCCCACCTCTGTGGACATCACTGGGTGCCCAGTAAAATGAGAAAGGTTGGTCACTCTATCCTCAACTGCTTTATATGCCACAACTAACACAGCACTGAATGTGGGAGAAAATACACAACGGGAATTAGGAAGGGAGGACACAAAGGCAGAGAGGGTCAAGAAACGGGGGCAGGGTTGGGGCACAAGAGTACCCCATGCAGTTACCCAGAAACCTGAGCCCAGAGGGGCCCCATGCTTATTTTAACACCTGCCATCACTGTCTTGAAATTCTTGAGAATGTTTTTATTGAGATATAATTCTTACACTATAAAATCACCTTTTAAAATGTACAATTCATCTTTTTTAGTATATTCACAAGATTGTGAAACAATTACCACTATCTACTGCCAAAACTTTTTCATCACCCAAAACAAAATCCAAGTACCCAATTAGCAGTCATCCCCACTCCCCACCTCCCCTAGACCCTGACAACCACTAATTTACTACTGGTCTCTGTGGATTTGCCAATTCTGGGCATTTCATATAAAAGGAATTATACAATATGAGACTTCTTGTGTCAGACTTCTCTCACTTAGCATAATGTTTTCAAGAGTCATCCATGTTGGGTGGCACCTGTGGCTCAAGGAGTAGGGCGCTGGCCCCATATACTGGGGGGGGTGGGTTCAAACCCGGCCCTGGCCAAAAAAAAAAAAAAAAGAAAATAGAGTCATCCATGTTGTAGCACGTGTCAATGTTTCATTTCTTTTTATTGCCGTATAACTTTCCATGGCATGAATACAATGGACATACTATATCCATTGCATACCACATTTTGTTTATTCATTCATCAATAAGTGGACATTTAAGTTGTTTCTACTTTTTGGCTCTTCTGAGTCATGCTGCTATGAACATCCCTATGTGAGTTCTGTGTGTGTGTTTATGTTTTCAATCCCCCCAGCTTTATACCTAGAAGTAGAATTGCTGGGTTATATGGTAACTCTAAGTGTAACTTTCGAAGGAGCTGACCAGCCTGTTTTCCAAGTAGCTGCATCATTTTGCATTCCCACCAGCAAGGTATAAGGGCATGATATTCTGTTTAGGCTTTTTCTGTCAATTTATTCCCATTAAATTAAAATTCTGTATATTAATCAACAAATATAAGGGATACAAAACCAGCTTCTGGTAGAGGAAAAGGGGGACATCACATTCCTAAGTCAGGGGAGGGGCGGTCTATTCGAGGGTAGCAGAAGATGAAAAGTGGAGAAATAGAGAACTTGGAAATGTTTAACCAATTTGCCGAGGGGTGCCCTGTGTGCCTCCGTCTAGGTAGGGCTGAGAGCCGCTGAGCTCGGTGTTGTTTTGTCTTGCCAATGCCTAGAGGCAGTTCTGCTTGGCTAGATTTATGAAGGAGATTGGAGCATATTTTTTTTAACACTGCCTCTTTCCCCGAGGATTTGTTAATTGAGGTATCACCTTTCATGAATCATTGAGTAAAACTAATATATTACAGTGCATGGTTCTGATTTCCACCAGGGCAATTTTTTCCACAATGTGTATGAAAGCCAGGACTGCGCTCTTGAGCACGTGAAATAGAAAGCAGTTTATTCAGGACCAAACTGGAAGAAGTTGATTTCCCTAATTTACACACTGGAATTAGACTTTATTTCATTTCTTTATCCCATTGCTAGAAATGAAATCATAAATTTCTCCTGACAGGTCAGCCCATGATAGTTTTAAGTGCTCGTAATTCCGTTATCTTTGGGTTGTCTTTGACCAGCGTTCTGCAGACGTCCTTCACTTAACTTCGTAAGACCCAAGTTTGCACACCTAACCCTTTTTTTAACATTTCAGGATGGTTACTTCCTATCTAGAAAGATTATAAATGACGTACTATAAATCCAGGGTTTTCTATACGTCTAGTGATGTGGAAAATGGAAATGAGGGCCCTTCAGTCTTTTATGTTCCTGAAAGTCCAACAAAAATCAAATAATACATCGGCAAAATCCAGCAGAAACAAAGAAAAACTTGATCTGCCTTTGACTGCGATTGTATCAACTCTCACCTTCATCAGACACCTGGTTGACTGCCATGTGTTCTTGTTTAATCAAATAAATAATACTCATTACCTAATAAAGTCATTTTGTAGACTTCAAAACCTGGGTACACAGGAGAGGTAGACAGGTGTCAATTATAAAACAGTTTCTTTGAAAAGTCTGGGAGAAACCTGGGAAACTATAAAACATCAGAAAATTCCTTTCCTTTAGCAGCTATTGCTTGTGAGTGCAAAGGTGTTCAGGACACATGTTCCCCTGCTCTCATCCCTCTTCTCAGGTCTCCCACCCCATCACTCCCACCTGTGATCCAGAACAGAGCACACCTGCTTCCCAAGCATGTCCTCTTTGAAGGTTAAAAAATGAAAAAGACTTGCCTGGTTCATATATTTTCTTAGCAACACCAGCTTAGAGTTGATATTTAGACATTTGCAGCAACTATGTTCTCTCTGCTCATTGGAGGGGCTCTTGCCCAGCATGAAAACCCACTGAAATCCAAATGGGCATCCAATGGGCATTGGAAGGTTTGAGTGAGGGCAGCTCTGGATAACACAGTACTTCTCTACTAGCAAGTTTGGGGAAGAATCGGGTTAACAAAATGTCCTGAATTGGGTCTTTGCCAAATGATTTCCATAGTTTATCAGAGGTGCATTCCTACTCAAACCAAGTCTGATGGAAAATTAACTTTCCATGTGTGTATCTAAGTGAAAGGAAGACGAGCAAGAGGCAGGGAAGGCCCGTTCCCTCCATACAGAAGGCGATAGTTTCTTGTACTCTCTGTCAAGGGTGGCCATAATAATGATAATAATAACGCATGAAGCAAGTATTTTATTCGTAATTTTCTGTCTAAAAAAATGAAAATTCTTCACAGAAATCTGCACAAGTCCACCTCTCACAGTGGGGGGAGGGGGTGTAAGCTAACAAGCAAGCTCACTTGGTTGGCCTTGGCTACACTGTGCGGGTCGACATGAGCTCTCCTCCATGCCTGGTAGAGAGCCTCTGACGCTTGAACTTCAGACCCTGCAGGCCCAGAGGGGACAGGAGATCTTGGATGCTGTGTGGTGTTGTGGTGGTTTTTTTTTTTTTTCAGTTTGTGAATTAGGTTACCATTAGTCTTAAAGGCATGTGTGGGTAAAGAAATGTGTTTGGGCTTTGCCACCCATGGGAAGTCACCCTGTGGTCCTAGATGGCCGTAACCATGCACAGTGAAGTCATGGTTACGTAACTGCTGCTCAGTATGCTGCCACCTCTGTTCCTCTGAGTATAAAGGTGCACAGGACCTTCCCCTGTGCAGACTGTGGATCACAGATTGCGACATGTAACTTAGTTCCCCAGGAGCTAGGATGGACCTCCCACATAACTTAACTCACCAGCCCTCTGTGAGCTGAAGAAAGTATGTTACACCTGCCCTCCAAGCCTGAGTTTCTCTCTGACCTGGCCAAATTGGAACACTGACATTACAGCATGTTTCACACCCTCAAAAATTGTTTTTATTGGCTCGGCACCTATAGCTCAAGTGGCTAAGGAGCCAGCCACGTACACCTAAGATGGCGGGTTCGAATCCCCAGCCTGGACCCTCCAAACAACAATGACAGCTGCAACCAAAAAATGGCCAGGCGTTGTGGTGGGCGCCTGTAGTCCCAGCTACTTGGGAGGCTGAGGCAGGAGACTCGCTTGAGCCCAGGAGTTGGAGGTTGCTGTGAGCTGTAATGCCACGGCACTCTACCCAGGGGGACAGCTTGAGGCTCTGTCTAAAAAAAAAAAAAAAATTGTTTTTATTTTTTTCTTTATTCCATAGGCAATGAAAAATCATGAAAGTTTTCAAAATAAGCAAATGACATTGTCGAACTTGTGGGTAGAAAGATAACTTGGGGGGCTATGGGAAGAACTGATGGGATGATGAAGAGACAGAGGGTCAGAGAGACAAGGAGCTTCTCACAAAAGACAAACCAGGGTTAAGACAGAAAGGGCAAGGTGGTAAGAGAGAGAAGAAATATTGCACAGAATAAAAATCCCTAGTGGTTAGCTCCTGACTAGGGACAGAAGTGACTCTGAGGAACTGGCTAGAGGAGAAAGACATGTATGGATGAGCTTAACGTACGATAACAGGAACATGTTCTGTGGTGATTTTGTAGATGTTCATGAAGCCCTGCCCATGTGTTCCAGTGAATGCTGACCACCCACCAGGACCTGTTCAAATGGCTGGGTTGTTACCTGCCTCCAACCAAGAGGGGAAAAGTAAGCCCATGGGTATAGCACAGCAGGAAAGTGTAGGTCAGATCAATCGGCTGGGGTTGGAATACCTGTGTTCACCCTTCTCCCCCATCTCTGTGTGATCTGGGGAAAGCTATGTCCATCTCTGAGCTGAAGCGTCTTCCTCGGAAAATGAAGAGAATATCCCTTATAGTACAGTCTTACGCAGTATAGCACCTTAGGACGGACTAGCATCTCTCAGGAGCTAATAATGAGTAATGGTGATTATCAGCCAAAGACACAAAGACAGCTCAAGTTCATGCAGTAAATTAGTAATAAAGCCAAAACTCCTGGAGCAGTGCTTTTTATCTCACAGCACACTTGAATCCATAGTTAAATTTCTGCGGTACACTTATGTTGATCAAAAAAAAAAAAGTAAAAAGAATATACTTACTCTACTTTGAACTTCTTTCAAAAATAATTAATGATCTTGAAAACTTTTCACAGCACACCTCAGATCCTCTCATGGCATACCATTGTGCTGCAGCACCCTCATGGAAAATCATTGCCCTAAACTCCTAAAGTAACCTCCCCCTAAGTCGTACTTCCTACAAAGCAGGGATAAGAGATGCCTCCCTCCACGTAGCTGCATGCCCTCTGTATCCTATGCACACTTTCTTTTCAGATCCTAAATAACGTCTAAGTCAAAACACTAATGAAGACTTTCATTTCCAGTATCAAAACATTTTTCTGCTTGTACAGTGTTTATTATGATTTTCTTTAGCCCATGTTGAAATTTTTGAACAATACCATCTACAGCATTGTTTTATTTATCTATTGTGACATAAAAAAATTGCCTCAGGCTTTGTTCCCCCCTGGCTGCCTAAGGATCGCCTGCCACCACGAACAACCACACAGTAACTACCCTAACTATCCGCACCAGGAAGTTCATGAAGAGCCGACTACTTCAGAGGAAACAAATGGTCCTTGATGTCCTTCCCCTGGGAAGGCAACAGTACCAAAGACAGAAATTAGGGAAACACTAGCCAAAATTACAAGACCACACCCAAGGCCATCTTCATATTTCAATTCAGAACTCACTTTGGTGGTGGCAAGACAACGGGCTTTGGCATGATTTACAATTCCTTGGATTATGCAAAGAAAAATGAACCCAAACATAGACTTGCAAGGCATGGTCTGTATGAGAAGAAAAAGACGCCAAGAAAGCAGCAAAAAGAACACAAGAACAGAATGAAGAAATTTGGGGGACTGCAAAGGCCAATGTTGGTGCTGGCAAAAAGGGAGCTGGAATTGGATAATAGGCAAAGGAGTATAGATTCTACAGTGATGTTATCTGCAACCATTGTGTAGATTTCTCAGAAGAAGATTAATAAACTAAAAACTTTATTTAAAATTGCCAGAACTTGGGGGTGGCGCCTGTGGTTCAGTGGATAGGGCGCTGGCCCCATATACCAAGGGTGGCGGGTTGAAACCTGGCCCTGGACAAATTGCAACAAAAAATAGTGGGGTGTTATGGTGGGTGCCTGTAGTCCCAGCTACTCAGGAGGCTGAGGCAAGAGAATCACCTAAGCCCAGGAGTTGGAGGTTGCTGTGAGCTGTGATGCTACAGCACTCTACTAAGGGCAACAAAGTGAGACTCAGTCTCTACCAAAAAAAAAAAAAATTACCAGAATTTACTGGCTTGAAACAATTTATTATTCTTTTTTCAATTCTGTACACTGTCTGGGCTCACCTGGATGGTTCTTCTGCTCCACATGGTGTCAGCTGGGGCCACTCTTGTGGCTGCCCTCACCTGGGAGCTCAGCTGGACAGTCTGACATGGCTTCACTCATATGGCTGGTGAGTCTGTGGCTATAACAGGAACAGCTGAGGGCTGTTTGAACTTTTCTATCTCCACATCCTTCAGCTGTTTCACCTAAGTTTCTTTGCAAAGCAGTTGGCTCTGACAGAAGTTGCCAGGAGTTTTCATGCAGGGCCAGGGGTCCAGAAGTCATCTCTATAGCACTCTGTTGATCAAACAAGTCCCAAGGTCCAGGCCAGGTTCAAAGGGAGGGAAACAGATTCCACCTCCTGACATGCACATGTTCCCCAATCCCCAAAGATTAGGAGGAACTGTTAGGAGGAAGTGTTGGGGGCCATCTTTGAAAGTATCTACCAAAAACATGATTTATAAAATCTGGGATTCCAAGTCAACAGAGAACCATTGGATTATAACCTTTTAGAAGATATGCCATCCATTCATAAGCAAAACTTATTGTATGTAAACATTATATGATACTTACTGTATGTAAACATAACACCTTTTACCCTTGATTTCCCAGGAAACATTTATTTGAGAATTATAATAGGTTAGATAGTGATCTTCAAAAAGACAGCCAAATCCCTAGAATCTGTGAATGTGACTCTATTTGGGAAAAGAATCTTTACAGAAGTAATTAAGAATCTTGAGAAAAGATCAAACTGGATTACCCAGGTGGGCCCTAAATTCAATAACAAGTTCTTTTAAGAGACAAAAGAGGAAAACCACACAGAAAAGGCACCCTGAAAACGGAGGCAGAGACTGGACTGATGTGACCTTGAGCCAGTGAACACCTGGGCGGCCAGAAGCTGAAAAGGCAAGGTTGGATTCTCCCTTACTGCCTCCAGGAGATGAGTGGCCCTGCTGACACCTTGATTTGAGATTTCTGTCCTCTAGGACTGTGAGAGAATACATTTCTGTGGTTTCAAGCCACCCGGTATCTGTAATTTGTTATGGCCCCCACAGGAAACTGACATAAGTATCTTCCCTCTTTATGATTAAGACTAAATGTTTCCCTCCTATTTAGAACTGTGGCTTAGAGGACACTGGCTGTGATCTCAGCTCCGGCTTACCCCCACAAACCCAGCACAGCACCTGAGTAAGACTCTTTACAGAAAACCCAAGTTGGGATCCTGAGTGAATCCCAGCAGCATCATGGAAGATAGGGGAAGCCGCTGCCTCCCCAGGTCATTCTGCCTACAGTCTTGCTGCTCAAAGTCACCTGTGGCACAGCCCCTCCCTACACGCATTTGCTCATTCACAGGCAGGACCCAGGCTTAGGGATCAGATGGAGCTGAAGTTGCTCTTGGAGAACTTACATAAATTTTCAGCTCTCTAGTTTCTTTCTCAACAGGGTGGAATTATCATATTTCTCACAGATCCATTTAGGAATTAAATAAAGTAAAGCACCTGGCACAAATCAGGACCACGAGAAATGGCGTACATTATCACGACCACTCCTGTGCTCTACGTTGCTTGTCTGTTTTACATACCTGGTGCCCATTGGGACTGGAGCGGCACTCTGAACCTGATGGGATTGGCAAGGCCTCTGACTTCCTCCCTAACCTTCTCCAGACACGTGAGCCTCCCACATCAGCTGCCCTCCCAGCCTTTCACTGTTACACAATTGCTGCTCCATTGCTGCAGGACTCCACCCAGTAGCTCTGACCAATCAGGACATTACAGTGATGAAGTTCACTGCCCATTTGAATTAAATCAGAATCGCAAGGGTACAGGAGTCAGTGATTTTCAAAGCTCCCCACGTGATTCTACTGTGAAGCCAGGATTGGAAGGCCATGATTGGGGATCAAGGCTATTTCTCTTTGCCCCATTCTCTTCAGCTTGGTGCTGCGAGGTCCTAACCCCTTGCCCTTATATTGCTGCTTTTATCCTGCAATTCTCATAGCCAACATCATCCTTTGTTCAGAAAATGCCTTTGTAACTTTCTCTGCTCTGTACTGTGGCAGACACAAAGATATCCCTTCGACAAAGGACTTGCTCTCCAGATGCAAAGACTATGGTCAGCTGCCTGAATTCAGCTGTTTACTCCTCCAGGTCCTTCTCAGCTTTTCAGCCAACACCGGGCTCTTTTAGTGGTGGCCCCAGAAGATGGCTGAGCATGACTAGGTGCTACAAGGGCCTGGCATTTCTGCCAGGGTGGGGACTCCCATGGGCAATCTTGTCCCCAGAACCCTGAGGGGGACTTGATAAGGTCTTCATTGTGGTCTGGCAGCTCCCTCGGCACTTCCGTTTCTTTTTCTTTTGTAATAAACCTTTCGCTCTTCTTTTTTTTTTTTTTTTTTTTTTGAGACAGGAGCCTCAAGCTGTCCCCCTGGGTAGAGTGCCATGGCATCACAGCTCATAGCAACTTCCAACTCCTGGGCTCAAGCGAGTCTCCTGCCTCAGCCTCCCAAGTAGCTGGGACCACAGGCGCCCACCACAACGCCCGTCCATTTTTTAGTTGCAGCTGTCATTGTTGTTTGGCGGGCCCGGGCTGGGGATTCGAACCCACCACCTTAGGTGTATGGCGCCTTAGCCGCTTGAGCCACAGGCGCTGAGCCATCCTTTCGCACTTGTAACGCCATCTCCTCATAAGACCCAATTGGCACTTGTACCCAGTAGGTTCTCAAAATGTGGACCCCAGACCAGCAAGCAGCATTAGCGCCACCTGGGAACCGATTAGAAATGCAAATTCACAGGCCCCACTCCAGCCCTACCAACGCAGAAACTCTCTGGGGCGCTCGCAGCATCTGGATTTAACAAGCAGTCGGATACATGCAATCTGAGCAGGACAGCCCTACTCTCTCATAGCAGGAGTTTACACTACCTGATAGCTTCTGCAGGAAATGAATCACCTGCTGGGTTCTGTGAGGGGTGCTGCTAGCGCCCTCAGTGGACCATGCTTATACAGAAAAATATTACTATGTCATTGGCCAGGCAGCAAAACCCAGGCTCACCAACGCAGCTCTCATAACAGCTGACACACTGGATGTGCCCACACGGGGGCTTTCTAAGCTCAGCATCTCAGCACCCGAGTACCCTGGCCACACTCATCACAAGCAACAGAATTAACACAGTAAAGTTAACCTCAAGGTCAAAATCACAGTTTGAACTATAAAGGTACAACATTTGACATTTATATTGCTAACGGCTTTCCAGAGCATCTCAAGTATTTAACAAACAGCACCTCCCAATATTTTTCAGGGCTCACAGTATACTTGATGCTTCACGGCAAATGGATCCAGAGATTGACCTTACCCGGCTTTTAAAATCTGCATTTATCTTAACAGGATCTCATGAACTAGACTATCAAAGAATAGCCTACAATTTTTTGTAAAAAATATTTACAGAATTCAGAGCCAACTGCAAGCGCCCAACCGCTGGGGCATTTCCGGCTCTGACCCACCCTGGAGCAGATCCTCAGAGTCCTTGGCCCCTCCTTGGAAGAGTTCAGTGGGGTTCTGTTATTAAAGCTTCCGCCTTAATTACTGACATACGTGCACTTCAAGTTACTTTCTTGCAATTATGTTATTCAGCAATAATTGGATTTCAAGTTTTAATTGGACCCTAAATTAGCGATAGCTTTCATGGAAGCCATTACAGTGATTTCTGGCTGCCGTTTTTGCAGCTTTTTGAGTACATTATATTTTAAACAGAATGATTCACCAGGAGAAGCAGTCACAGCTATAGTGAACTCTTCCATAGCTTCCTATTAATGATTACAAGTTGAGTCCTATTCTTCTGTAACTAAACATTTACTGCAAATACTATCCGCTGAGCGTTGCTGTGTTGTAAGAGAAGCCACTGCCTGCCCAGGTGAAAGCACTCAATTATGTTTGGGATGAAGATCCAGCCATGTGACCGGACATGTAGCTCAGCTAAGCAGCTAAGAGAATATATGCCTTACCACCTGCTACTGCAGATAAACACTCGCAAATAAAACAAAAGAAAAGCCAACTATTCTTAGAAGCTATTGAAATCAAAATTGTATTGGACCCACCCAAAGTCTTGCCATCTTCCTTTCCTAAAGGGACTATTTTACTCAAATCAGCCCAATAAATACAATAAATATTTGCTGAGCCTCGGCTACATGCTGGTTATCATGAAAGATTCTGAAGCTGTTTTGGAGTCAGGCCATCTGACTTAGAATCCCACCTCTGCTCTTTCCTGAGCTGTGTGACCTCAGGCAAATTATTTACTCTCTCTGTGGTTCTGTATTCTTATTTGTAAAATATATCATAAGGTTGTTGTATGGATTAAATGAGTTACTTACTACGTGTAAAGAAAGGACTTTTAGAAGTGCCTGGCAAATGGTAAGCATTCATTATTCTAATTCAAGGTGACAAGGACTTCATCTACCTTGTCCGTCCACTGTATTCCCTAGCATCTGGAATCATGACTGATCATTTGAAGTGAAAATAAGTGAAAATATTATTTTTATATGTCTGCAACAAGAACAAAAATGACTTAAAAAAAAAACTTTTGATTTTGATTGCTGACAACACTTCTTGGGGGTTGTTGCCTACATTTACAGTAGAAGAAAATGCTAAATTTCCACTAGAAGTAAATGAAGATAAAGTTGTAGCCTTTCCCTGACCCTAATTCCTGAGCTTCTTAAGTTAATCACCTCTCGCCTAGTCCCATCATGCCTGTTCTCATCTCCCCAACAGACAGAGGCTGCTGAAAGCAAAGCTTACCGGGCTTCCCTTGAGGAACGCTGACCCAGAGGGGAGAATATGGTTGAGCTAGTTAGATTCTCTGAGCCTTCTCTGTGCCCGCATCAAATCTAATACTTAACATGAGTGAGATGGTCAGGGAGACCTACAGGGACCATCTCATTAGTCCTTAATCGGTACTCCTAACATTTATTTATTCCGTAAATGTGTATTGAGATCTACTATGTGTCAGATACTGTTCTACATACTAGGGACAGATCCGTAAACCACAGAGATTTTTTTTAAATTCCTCTCTCCCTATGCTTAGACCCTAGAAGGGGCAAGCCAGGGGTCAGACAATATGCAGAAATAAATGATATCAATGGTATCATATGTAAGGAGGTGGTAAGTGCTATGAGAAAATATAAAGCACTCTCTACAAAGCGTAGGGAGCCCCAGGGAGGGTTGTAATTGGGGTAAAGTTTATTCAAAAAGTGAAATTCAAGAAAAGACTTGAAGGTGGTGAGACCAATCGCACTGCCTGGAAAAAAGAGTTGTCTCAGCCCAAAGTAGCCGTGTCCTTGGATGTCAGTAGGTAGCATGGTGCAGTGTGAGAATGGAGTCGACTAACCCTGCCCTGTCCTCTCTGAAAGTTGGCTCTTTCTGGGCTCAGTTTCCTCATCCATGAAAGCAGAGAGCTGGTCTAGGTCAAGGCCTATGGCACTGTGTTCAGTGCCCTCAGGTGGTGGGCATGTGCCGGGGCCCAGAGGCAGGGGATATTTGGGGACCTGTAGACAAAGATTTGAGTCACTTCCCCAACTTGGATCTGTTTTATACAATGGGGCTGCAAATCAGACTATGTTCAGAAAAAAAGTGTTTCCCCACAAACCAAAGAGAAAAAGTCTTAAAACCAGGAAATCATAATTATCAATTTTTTTTTTCTTTTCAACAACTGTCATCACCAAAAAGAAAAAGCATGCCGGGGCTGTGTCACGGCTGCCCTGACGCTTCACTTCTCACAGCTTGCTGTGATTTCGCTCCTTCTTTTGATTTTATTTCATTACTTTCCACATGGAGGTATTTATAGTGATGATTATGAGTTTCAAAACAAATCTAATGAAATGTGCATTTTCTCAGGATTGTGAGTTCCCGGAATAAACAAGCATTGATTTAGGGAACCACTTACACAGCACCACGGGAGGGAAACACCTCCTGCACCGCCTGCCCTGCCCAGCAGTGTGCGGCCCCAAGCAGCCCGGCCCGCTCCACTAATGCATCCAGATTTATTTTAATAAGAAAATATCTGATTGTCCCCATTTATGAGTCCTCCAGCCTACACGCACACACACACACACAGAGCAATTTTCTAATAGGCGATAGATCTCAGTACAGGGTCCCCTTCAGTCAGGTGTCAGACACAGCACAGCCACATAACTGATTATACTGCTCTCCCCATAAATATTCTACCACCAAGGAAGAGATTTACGATATTGTATCTTCAGTTCAATTTTCAGAACGATTTACAGCTCACACACATCCAAAAACTTATTACCAAGTGCATTATTTGAAAACAAAGCGATAACTTGCTATCCTCAGAGAGGACTCACGGAGGCTTCCTGGCGCCCTGCATCTGTCTCTGCGCTATCTCCGCCGCGCCTGTTGCTGTAATAAATATAACAAACATCTTAAGTGAAATTACAAAGCACACATGCTACATGGTGGGTAGTAGTCTATTAAGTGAAAAGCCTTCAGAGGATCACATATTTGTCTTCAAAGTGGAAGCCTTGACAGGACTTTTCAAGAACCAGAGAGGCGGAGAGGAGATCGCGCTGGGAAACGTCAAGCTCCTCAGAGCGCGTTCCAGCTGGAAACCACAGCCTCGGACAACGAGACGGCCTGGCAGGGCTGCTGAGTCTACCCAGCCTTCCTGTGCCACGGTCCCCCGACTAAGGGACTTGCATCCGGTGCCTCGCCACGCCAGCAATGTTCCTAAGCCCTGGCTGTGCTTCAGAGCCCCGCAAGGGAACTTCCAAAGAAAATACCGATCCCCTGCCTCACATTTAGCTGTTCTGATTTAATTGGCCTAAAGAAGGGCCTGGACATCAGTATTTTGCAAAAGCAGCCCCCTCCCCACAGTGATTCAACCACTATAGCAGAGTTGAGGACCTCTGACTTAGTTTCCTCAGCTGTGAATGACAGTTAGTAGGCCTGCACTTGGATAGGTTATGTGAATGGATACACAGGCCTGGCTTTTATTAACCACTGTAGCCCCCCCCCCCCCAGTAGTTGGCACACCTTAGGAATTCAATAATATGGGTCAAATTAGCCAGCACAGGAACAAGTTCTGACATTACCTTCTAATCTTCAATCAATGGTAACTCATAGTGTCATTCAAAATGCCTTTTAAAACCTTGTCATTTGTAGTTTTCAACAACAAAAATATTCTCGACTCTTGCTTTTCCAACCCAAAGGCATTATTTTCTTTCTGGGACCACCCCCCACCCTTTTTCCTCATTATCATATCTTGTCACATAATAAAGACCACCATAAAATTAGATATAAGAAAAATACCACCGCCCAGCATCCAATGCATCTTTTTGCCCTACAATATGTTGCTATGTCCTGTTTCACTGGTACATTGGAGAAGAACTGCTCCTTGTCTCCATTCGTCATTCTTCATTTACTGGGAACATATTTTTCCCCATGACCAACTTCATACCATTTATGTACCTAACTTCACCATTCTTGCAAAAATGGAGAAAAACAACTCTGCATAGACATGAAATCACAGAATGAAAAATGTTTACGTCCATTTTCACTTTCGTTTCGGCAGCATCCAGGTCCTTTGCCATTCCGGCAGGAGAGGCCACCTCTCCACAGGAAATGAAGCTCGTGGTAACACGGACCATGCGATCACGCTGACCCATTTCATTGCTTGGTGGCTGTGGCCACACAGTCGGTCGCACTGGAGAGGTAGCCCTGAGGAAGCTGCTAATGAAGGTACCTGAAAGGGTGACCACCTCCCTGTCCCTCCCATCCCCAGCTGAGTTCCAGGACAATACATGGATCCAACGGCAGGCTCCATTGTATTGGAAAAGGAGAATTTTGAAAAACTAACCAGCAACATGGTCCACACCATGAATGGATCCACATAACCGAGATCCACCCTAATTCTTCCTTCTGTTTCTCTCAGTTTGACTTCTCCTCACCTCACTCAGGCAGCCCCAGGACATACTTGTACTAAATCTTCCTTCAAAACCAGACACTTCATAGCCACGATTTAAAACTTTTGAGTTTCTTTCAGATTTGGTCCCTCGGAAAGCCAACTTCAGACTCCTCTTTAAAATATGAATAATTTTCACCCCTCAGCCAATCAGGTGGGCCCCGGCCACGTCCTTCTGAGGTGTCTGTTCCTCCAGGATTGTCTCCAATGCTTGCATCTCTGAAAAATATCTGTAATAAAAATTCAAATACATTCAAAAATGAACATAAATAAAACATAATTGCCTCCAAATGATTTATAAAACACTAAAGCATTCACTTCCCTGCCTCCTGCCTGTCAAGAGTGGCGCAGCACATCTCCTTGGGGTGGGGGCTGCTCCACTTTCCCCCTCAGAGTCTCTTCCCCGGCTCCAACAAGGCGCTGCCTTGACAACAGAGAACACCCAGAAGCCTGTCGGTTCTCGCAGAATGTCGATCTCACTTTATCCATCAAAGCATCAGCATAGATTTTATCCATGGAGAGATGGTGTAACTCTATCTTTCCTCCTCAGAGGGCTGGAATTGGCGGGAAAGTGCTGTCAGATGTAAAAACCTGTCAGGACAGCAACAAGTAGGGTACAGGAGACTGGCACGCACGTCCTCAAGGAGATCTTTAGCCCCATTCTCAGAGAAAGGCATCTTGGAATAGGTCCACTCCTCCACCCCTTCAGCCTTCCCCCACTCCCTGCCAGCACCCAACTCCCTGCCTCGGTAACCACCGAGATACCTCAAGCAGGTCCAAGGCAGGCACAGAATCCCCTAGAGTATAAGAAAACAGGTTTCCAGGGCCACTGCACACGTCCTGATTCAGCAGGTCTGGGGTGGGGCCTGAGACTGCATTTCTAACAAGTTCCCAGGTGAAGCTGAGGCCTCTGGACTAGGAACCACACTTTGGGAACAACTCATCTAGGGTCTCAGGAACCAAGGCTTCCTTAATGGGAGTCGGGTGTGAATGAGGTTGTGCTCAAAGACCCTTCTGAATACAACATGGATCAATATTGATCATGCCCTATTCCACAGAAAGACTCTAAGGCTAGGTGATTCCCAGGGGATTACATATACATACACACACACACACACACACGCAGGAAGATGCAGTGCACACTGGAAATAACTCAAAATGAATAGGAAACACAACCCTTCTCCTTGAATAACTGTCAGACTAGGGGAGGAATAGAAAGAAAAATAATCAGAGCACAGTGTGAAAAGGCTTTAGAGAACACGAGTATCAAATGCTCTGGGAGCCCCCAGAACCCTGGAGTGAACAGTTACATGTTTTGCAGACATGAACTCAGATGCACAAAAACAGAACTTTTAAAAAAATCTGTTTCCCTATAACAGATAACTCTTAACTCCTAACAGATAACACCTCAACTCTCAAACCCCATTCCACCTGAAAACTTTGTCTCGTCACTTCCGGGAAAACTTAAAACAAAATTCTCATCCTCTGCTTTTATCTCCCCCCCCCCCCGAGATTATTTCAGTCATGGGGCTCGAGCAACTCTCCTGTTGGGAAAGAGCATTTCCCCGTCTCTGTCCTGGTCACATGCTAGGTCTACTTCTAGTATAACTGGCTGGGTGTTTTTCTGTTTGGTCACTAACCACACTATACCTGCTGCTCAGCGGAGCAGCCGGCACCAAGCCATGCTGGTCACCTGGATCCATCTTGTCTGGACGGCAAGGCCACTCAGGTCCCTTGGCCATTCTCAGCCACTTCCTCGCCCCACCTCAAGGGCATGGAAGACTTTCCCTACTCTTCCACTCTCCATCAGGGACCAGGAAACTTGGTGATAGCAGCTTGTCAACACTTCTCTGTTGATACAAACCGCGCCAACATTGTTAATGTACCGGGAACCCAGTGGGGCAGGAAGCCCAAGGTCTACGAGGCTTTCTGTTTCCTCAGACTTCACCTACGAAGAAAAGCACAAGCACCCCTGCTTCACAGCTTTCCCCAGACTTCCCTGGGCTTCCCCTGCCAAAGACTCACCCCAGCAGGGGCGGGGTCCCTTCTCCAGAACCCACCAGCTCTGGTGATAATCCTTCCTTCTAATTCACCTACTACCATCTGATTGAACTTTCATCTCTTTTTGAGCAGTAAAATCTGTTATTTTTTTTTTTAAAAAGGTCATAATTATTTGGGTCATATGTCTTGATTATTCATTTGTTTATCAAGTATTTATTAGGTATCTACTAGGTATCAAATGGTCTAAGCATTTAGGATACGTCAGGAAACATAACATAAAAATCTCTTACTTACAAATCTTACATACTAGAGGGAAGAGGTAGACTAAAAATTGTCATACCTACTATTCCATCATTACAATTAGTATGTCATATATACCATAAGATTATATAGGCTATGTACTGATTAAATAGCATATTAGATCATATACACTATAGAAACAGAAATCCCGATCCCGAAGGCTGAATGAAAGCAAACCAATAAATGAGATTCCGTGGGTACAGAGGACCTGGCGTGGTTATTTTTTAAAAGCTCCCCAAGCAATTTTAATGTGCAGCCAGACTTGAGAACCTCTGCCTTTGTCCACAGACATTATCACTATTGCTCTGTGAGAGGCCCCCTTTTGTTTTATTAATTCATTTATTAATTAATTCATTCGATAAATATTTAGCAAGCACCTGCCATTTTTCATCCTTGTTCTAAACACTGGGAATACAGCTATGGAGAGACGAAGTCCTTGCTCCCATACAGTTCACATACCAGAGGATTATTCTGTCCTTTCATCATCTCATTTAATTCTCATGACACACGTACGCAGTGGTCATTATTACCCTCGTGTTCCAGATGAGGAAACGGACCCTTGGGTGAGGATAGAAACTTGCCTGAAGTCATATGACTACTAAAATCACAAGGCCAGGACTCACATCCAGGCCTGGAGGGCTCAGAAGACCTCTCATAATAAACAGCATTTCCCAGTGAAAGCCCTTCATTCATGCTTTTTTATTTCATTTTATTTTCAATACTTTATGGTGGATCCATTTCATGGTATAATTTAATGGATTAAATTTGAACAGCTCAAAATTGTCTAATTGATTACATTCCATTTCCATCACAAATTGCTAATTTGATTCCCACCTGCTGATGTGACACCTGGAGAGGTGGATTAGGCCTTATTGGTCTCCCACATATGTGCTAATTGCATAAAATAAATGTTATTTAAAAATCTCAAATGGGCCATGACCTGTGATTAAGGTAGACCACATAGCTATCATCAGCTTACCTGTTGGACACTTGGAAATTACTGCAATCAAGTCCGATAGATTCTGAAATAAATTTTCATTTAATGTCTCCTCTATATGAGATCATATATTTATAGGACATTGTAAATTTTCATCAGCAGTTCACATTCAGTATAACTATGAGTTATTCTAAAGACACATGCTATTTGGGGGCTAAACTGTGTCCCTACCCTCCTACAGAGCATATGTTGAAATTCTAACCCCCAGTACCTCAGAATGTGAATTTATTTGGGGTCAGGGCCATTACAGAGATGATTACATTAAAATGAGCCATT
The DNA here is from genome assembly GCF_000181295.1 of Otolemur garnettii. Classification (NCBI taxonomy): domain Eukaryota; kingdom Metazoa; phylum Chordata; class Mammalia; order Primates; family Galagidae; genus Otolemur; species Otolemur garnettii. The sequence goes on from NW_003852465.1 coordinate 3,238,746, forward strand.
AGGGTGGGCCCTAATCCAAACTGACTGATGACAGAGGAAGGAAATGACAGGAAGATGGAAATTTAGGAACATAAATACACCAGTTGTGTGCACAGGAAAACCACCCTCTCAAAGGTGAGGACACAGTGAGAGGGTGGCCATCTGCAAGCCAAGAAGAGAGGCTTCAGGAGAACCCACACCTGCTGACACCTTAATTTTGGACTTGTAGCTTCTAGAATTGTAAGAAAATCAACGTCCAGATCGTGTTGTGTTGTGTTATGTTGTGTTTTGTGGAGTGGCATCATCATAGCTCACTGAAGCCTCAAACTCATGGCTCAAGTAAATTTCCTGCCTCAGCCTCCTGAAGTAGCCAAGACTACAGGCATACATCATGATGGCTGGATAATTTTTTAATTTTTTTGTAGAGACAAGGTCTCACTGTTGCCCAGGCTGGTCTGAAACACGTGGGCTAAAGCGATTCTCCCACCTAGGCCTCCTAAACTGCTAAGATTACAGGCATGAACAACCACTCCCAGCCCTATAAATTTCTATTGTTTAAGCTATCCAGTCTGTGGTCCTTTGTTATGGCAACCCCAGAAACTAACATACACGCATATTATACTCAATTCAATAAAAAAATGATCTCCCTAAGGTTATACTATTAGGGGATGCCATGGACCCTTTCTTCAAGGAGCTCACAGTCTCCTAGAGAGAAACACACTTAGCGATAGCAGGTTGTCACCTTTTCTCTGTGCATACAAACCACTCCAACAGAGAATACCAGGAGAGCCAAGACCAAGGGGAATAGAAGAGGGTGTAATGCTGATCTAAGAAGCTCAAAGCCAAGATGGATAAGCATGGATCACAGGAAGAGTCAGCTTTGAAAAGAAGAGAGGTGTCAAGGTAGTGGGAGAGGTGGCATGAAGGTTTGCAAGACGAATCCCATCCAGCAGTTCCACTACTGCGTATACATCCAAAGGAAACGAAATCAACAACTGGAAGAGATGCTGCAGCACTATTCACAGTAGCTAATGTGTAGACTCAACCTGAGTGCCCATGAGCAGGCAAATGGATGAAGAAAATGTGGGATACATACACAGTGGAGCACTCCCAGCCATAAAAGAGAACAGAACTGTATCGTTGGTAGCAATATGAATGGAATATTATCCTAAGTCAATTAAGCCAAGTACAAGACAAATATCCCGTGTTCTCACTTATATGTAGGAACCAAAAAATGTGAACACAAATCCAAGAAGAAAGTAGAAAAGTAGGTAACAGGGATTGGGAAGGGGTGGGGGAAGGACACAAACACACAGTAAGATAAAAGGAATAAATCCAACGTTTGATATCAGAATAGGATGACTATATTTATCAAAAACATATTGTACACAGGTGATGGACACCCTGGACATCCTGACTTGACCACTATGTATTAAGTACATGTAATACATTTTCAAACGTACCCTATACATTTGTATCAATTTATAAAAGTAAGCTAAAAAACATCACATATAGGGGTGGGGACTATGTGCTTTGGAGCAGTTATTGCCACTGACTGGTATGTGCCCTTCGGCAGTCACCCTCAACTGGAAATGCTGATGACACCGGGTGGGATGTGGTGACGCTTCCCAGTGGCCGCGCTGCAGGACAGTTCACTGGTGTGCACTGACACTCCGTAAATGTAACAGAAGTGTGGGAGGTCAAGGAGGGGAAACTCAATAGATTCCAGCTGGGAATCTGGAGTGACACCAAGTGGTGGGGACTTGAGACTCGCTAGATCCTCCCAGGAAGAAAGACTTTCTTTCCCTAAATGGGATAACTTAGTAACTTTGGGGAAGAAAGACTTTCGTTCCCTAAATGGAATATTGTGCTCCAAATTGACAATAATGTCAAGCTGATAACTGCCGAGCGCTCGTGTGTGCCAGAAGCTTTTAAACTTCAGTGTGTTCATTGCTTCTAAACACAGAATAATCCCATGAGGCCAGGTCTGATAATAATAAGCATCCCCACTTTATAGAGGAAGGAATTATGGTAGAAAAAGGTGAGATAAAAGGCCCATAGTTGCAGTTAGTGGAGGGATCCATCCTCAGCAGACCCGCCACACCACCCATGCACTCACACCCTGATGCTCCTCAGAAGAAGATGCGACATTCTGCAAGGATAGGCCCCTGGATGCCGCTCAACTTATTAATGAGGAAATAGAGGCACAGAAGGGGTCTTGACTAAGTTACCCCAAATTGCATAGCAGCAGAGCAGCAAAGCCAAGCCTCAGAGTCCTGCCTGTGGTCCCATCTCCCTCTCTGGCTCTTCCCTGTCTCTTTTCAGAATATATAAATCTCAGAACTTCCAGAGACGGTCTTACTTTATCAGGCAAATACACCCTCTATGCCCTTCCCAAAGGATTGTGTGTACTTTCACTAGACTCAGTATTTCATACTTCCCCATGGGACTCGGTGAATATCGGAACAGAAAAGAGGAGGAAATTCTCAAAGCATGGATTCTACAACTACAGAGAGAAAAAGAAAATTTCAATACAACCTTTATGTATGCACAACACATGTAAATTTATAAGCTTATATTATCTTAAGCTAATATTTATTAAGGTCTTGACATACACCGAGGATATTAAATTCCTGTTCTCACTGAATCCTGCCCCAGCCCCACAGATGCCATTAACATGCCCACCTTACAGGTGAGGAAGTGAAATAACCTGTCCACATCTTAAAGTTGCCAATGGTGAGGGAGGAAGAACCAGGGATCAAAGGACCACAGATTTTGATGCCAGAACACAGGCATCAAAAACACCTGGGGTGGCTGGAAACACACAGGTCCCTATGCCCCACCCTAATTCAGTGGGTTATAAGGTAGGAGAGTGGGGCTCAATCCTGCAGTTTCACCAGGTCACTGGGAGATGCTGAAGCTCACTCACGTCTGATCAGCCTGCATTACATTGCTTGAAATTCTATACTAATGACACGTTGATCCAATGGGCATTTGGAGTCTGGCAAGAATGGCCCCAGCTCCAACTAGGTTCAGTCACAAAGACAACTATATGGTATTTCCCACAAAAGCAAAATCATAAATGCTCCAATATTGGGCTCTTAGATAACCGCACAAACATGGGTTTTCCATAATGTGACTTACTATGGAACTAACTGCACCTTCATGCTAATAACTAAAGAAATATTAGGTACAGAACACGAAGAAGGGAAAAGTAAGCCTCCCATTTCCTGGGGTCCGTGTTTTCCACATATGTATGAGTCACAGAATATCCACAGCCTCATGGCATTTCTACTCCAAACACAAAGATACACAGTGGAAGAAAGTAAAATGGATACCAGACATTTAAATCAAGCTCCCTAAGAAGCCACTTCTGAAAGCCAGGTGGCTAATTCAAATTATAACACGTTTTGTTTCTTCTCTGAATAACAAGGAAGAGCAGAAAAGACACATTTTCAATGACTTTTGTGGACTGATCTCCTTTTCTTTCTAACTCAGGGATGCTCCATTCACTTCAGAGACACCACCCTGAATATGAACCTGATTAGCAATCGCGGTGTGGGAGAGGCCTGTC
>NW_003852465.1:3243124-3252859 GCF_000181295.1 Otolemur garnettii
CAAGCTGTCATTGTATAAGGTGTTAACAATTAAGTTTGTGAACTCATCCTAGAAAAAGTGCTATATACTTCATTGTTTCATTGCTGAATATCACTGCGGTCACCTTTGAAGTTCTCCCCTTGGCCATCTGGGGACTGTCCTGATATTCAGCAATGGGGCATGTAGCACTTTTACTAGGATGCAAGGTTTTCCCCACAGACTCTTCTTAACTGGGTCTGTGGAAGGAGGGCCCTGGTGCCTAGAAAAAGCAGAGAGGTTAGGCCAATTAGGAGGAAGGGACCTAATGCTGGGTTTCTGCAGATGGTTTATAATGGTGCTTTCAAAATCTGTCAGGATCTGCCTGTGTTTAGAATTGAGAACTGAGCCTAGACTGTCTCAAAGCAACTACTTCATCCCCAGGAAAGATGAGACTTTACCGCAGAAGATGCCTTGACTGGCTTGATGCCTATGGCTCAAGCGGCTAAGGCGCCAGCCACATATGCCTGAGCTGGTGGGTTCGAATCCAGCCCAGGCCCACCAAAACAATGATGGCTGCAACCAAAAAATAGCCAGGTGTTGTGGCGGGCGCCTGTGGTCCCAGCTACTTGGGAGGTGGAGGCGGGAGACTGGCTTGAGCCCAGGAATTGGAGGTTGCTGTGAGCTGTGATGCCACAGCACTCTACCCAGCGGGACAGCTTGAGGCTCTGTCTCAAAAAAAAGAAAAAAAGAAGATGCCTTGACTAACATAACATGTGGAGGGCTATGAAAGGATGAAGCAAAAAAAAAACCATTGCCAGGCAGATCATAAATGTCCAATTCTCTCTAAGGGAAGCAAGCATTGTCGTTAGGAATATTTACCCTACAAAACTGTACGTGGCAGGGAAGGGGAGAAAGCAGACTGTTCTTCAGGTTTATTCCTCAAAAGTCAAACATGATTTCAGTCTGGGGTCACCCACCATGCATGAAGGTTGTGGGTAACAGTATTATTAATATTCCATAAATTCTTTATAGAGCACTCAGTGGAAAATCATCATTTGTAATATTTATCTGGTGCTTGAATGAGAACATGCGATAATATGACAATTCAATTTTCTACTTTGACATTTCAAATATGACCAAGTCATGATAATCAATCAGTGATACATTTATCATCTACATGAAGCCAATTATGCACCAATAATCAGTGAAATTTCAAACTTATAACCTAGACCTGCGCGCTGGAGTGACAGTGAAGGTGGCGACATTTGCTGTAATTATGCTGTTATTGCTTCTAACAAAATGTTTTATACCTGAAAGGGCAGGCAGTGCTTTTAAAACCTCCATTCCAGTCTGGCTCTTTATTACAAATTGCCTTTGAATCATAAGCTTCTCAGAAGGGCAATATGAGGTACAGTCAGAGAAGACAGCATGCGTGTATGGCTTTGGCATCAGATGGACTGTGGTTCAAATCCTGGCTCTGCATTTATGAGCCAAGTAACCTTGAGTTTAATGACTTAAACTCTCTAAGCCTCAGTTTCTCCATTTATGAAGGAGATAGTAATAACTAACTTGCAGGGTGTGTAAAGATTCCCCACGATATAGGGCACATAGGTGCTAGTTAACAGCAACTGTCATAGCCAAATATAAATATATAAATATATATATATGGATAAATATATATATATATATATGTGAAGCTCAATGGCTCAAATCCTGTTTTTAAAAGAATAATTTTAAAACTTCCCTTATAGAGGAACCAATGTTGAGAGGAGAGAAATATTTAAAATGTGGTACCCATTATAATCAAGTGTCTCTTAAAATATTCTGATTACCAGACAGCAATTATATTCACTATTTTAATAATACCATAAAATGGCTGCACTTTGTTCTTTGTTTATTGCATTCTGAAATCCCATGTTAGAATTATAGGCATATAAACTGGGGCTATTAGGAATGCCTGGGGAAGGCACTTACTGATGCATCATTGAGCCTGTATCTCGTCTTAAGAAGAGAGAAACCCAAATGTCTGCTTGTTTCAGATGTCTTTCAGAGATACAGTGTTCATAGGAGATTGTCTACATTTGCATGTGTGTGCATTTTAACTCAACTTTTCCCAAGAGCCCCACTGGAATTTTCTTTCCTTTCTGGACAAATGAGAAGACTGTCTGGGACCAGGATGAATTTGGAGGTATCCAGTATGCCTGGGACGTGTCCAAAGAGGAAGCTTCCTATCATAAACCTCCTCTCTGTCCCAAATAGTAGGCTTCAGACCTCAGGGGGCTGCAGAGTCATTGCCAAGGATCCCTGGCAGCATGAGTCAGTCACTGCACGCAGGCTATGTGAAGCACATTATCACACAAAGATGTGGGTGCCATTTATCTACCACTGTGTAACAATACCCCCCCCCCAAAAACCAAGAGGCTAAATTCAAAATGTATTCTCTCCTAATTCTGTGGGTTGCCTGGTGGTTTCACTGTTCCACATGGTTATCAGCTAAAGCACTAGGATGGCTGCTGTCATCTGCGGACTTGGCTGGGCTGGAACATTTAAATGACTTTCTCACACAATGACCTGTTGTTGGCTCTTGGCCGGAGCTCGGCTGAGGCTGTCAACCAAAACACCTATACGTGGAATCTCTGTGTACAGGAGGCTTCTCACAGTGGCTGGGTTGCAAATGGTAGGACCCCAAAAGGGAGGATTTTCAAGAGCCAGATGGAAGTGGTGAGGCTTCTTATGACTTAGCCTTGGAAAGCACACAGTGCCATTGTGTGGTTAAACAACACATGTGGGGCCAGCCTGTAATTCAAGAGGAGAGCAATTAGACTTCACTCTCAAAGGGAGTGCTGCTATTTTTAAAGTGTCTTTCAATGTGTAGTTGATAAAATACAAATTTATTGAAGGGCATATTGAATTCTTAGCAAATTTCGGTCATTAAGTATTTTTTCAAATCAACTCATAAAAATGTATAAGCAATCTAACAAGATGATTAAGAGCTCTGCAGTCAGAAGGCTCTGAATTTAAATCCCCAAACCTATTGGCTACGTAACCAAGAGAAAATCACTAAGCCTCAATTTCTCCACATCTAAATCAGCAGTAGAAACAGACTTCACAGGGTATTCCAAGGATTGCGTGAGAAATTGCCCAGCAGATGCTTGGTGCTCGGGGAACGTTATCTCCCGAAGTTGCTGTAATGCAGCTCCAGTGGCCCTACTCTCCTTCTGGAGCTCCCTCCCCCATCCCAGCCCTCTCCCCTCTTTTATCTGATGTTTACTGGACCCGAAGGGGTTGCTGCTGCACCTGACACAGTGTCTATAGCTAGAAACCTATTGAAAAGATGTATTTCACTGTTTGTTAATACAAAATATTTAATAATAGCAAAGACAATTTAAGGGGCAAAATGCAGACAGAAGAAAATGGAAAAACTATAAAAGTAGCCCTACTATAAAATTTTTCTTTTTAAAAAAATATTCTGCAAGCCCCATTATCTGATAATGAAGCCAGGAGCTAACCCTTACTCACTAATCATACATGATGATTTAGTTCTGGCCCTCTTGCCATATTTGTTGGGACAAAATTGATCAAGAGGCAGAAGCCAAAAATTGTAATGTAGTTAAAAGTGGCAGCTGAGTACAGTGGGCAGATCAGACCCCAGGCCAAGGGACCCAGGGGTAAAAGGCGTGCAGCCAACCCAGAGCAGACAACCAGGAACCAAGAGAGCCTCTGATCCATCCTGAGTGGGCAGGGCAACCAAGGCAGACTAAATAAATGAGAGGCAAGCAGAAATCAGCCTGGGTAGAATCCAGAAGTCCAATCTCAGAATTAGTGGAAAGTCACAGAAAGAATTCTGCTGGCTTCCTTGAGGCTGTTCCCCTCACTATCTGTTCTAAGCAATTCTTTCCTAGTGGGATAAAAAATGGCACTGTGTAGCTTCTGACCTGAGGTCCCTTCAGTCAAGTCCAAGTTTAGCCCAGAAGAGGTTAGGGTTATCCTTACAGATTTTGAAGTGGAAATTTTGCTAAATTCAAATACTTTGTGGGAAGGAAATAAAGGAAGTTTCCTGGCCTTGAACTAGTCAAGAGGCTATCTCATGAGGAGGGAACTGACCCAGTATATACAACATATGAGGTTTCTCCCCCATATTCTGAAGCCATCAAGAGTTATGTGTGTTAGAGGAGTGATGGAATCTACAAAGTGTCTTGGAAATGTTTGTGAAAGTATAGGGAAAGGGCCTCCCGCTGGCTGACACAGATCTGGCATGTCACAGGTGAATAAGTTTCTAACAAAGATCTCTGGGCATCTGTAACATAAAGTTTTGGGTAAAAGGTTGCTAGAAAGATCTGCTTACCTCTATCTCTGTCTGTACTGCACTTTGTAGCGAGTCTTGTTATATATTCAGTCCCCAATGCACAGGCATTTTCAGTAATGTCATCCCTCCCAGTCCTTGGTCTATACATGCAAATTTGCTGAATGGCCTGTGTTCATCAGTCACAGGTCTGGTGCTGTATATTAGTCCTGGTGAACAACATATTTGTAGGCAAACCACAGGACACTGAAATTAAACTCACACTAAGACTTTCACATCTCATTACAGTATTTGTTACACTGTTGAGAGCAACTTTCTTCATGTATAAGCTAGGAGGGAGAAACATCATTTTACATTCCTGGTGGTGCATTTCACATTCTGTTAGTACCAACAAACAAGAAACAGCTTTCTGGGGCTGCCAGGTCCCTCTGAGAATTTCTCTGCTGCATTGTTAGGCAGGGAAGCCCTCTAGTCGCTACTTCAACATGTATTGCTTATATACTGTATTTTCGTTTAAACTCCAGAGATTGTAGCTGGATGATTGAATGGCTCAACCAGATCTCATTGCTTTTTGCCCCCTCTCACCCCAGGGAGATGCTTTTCTAAAAATTCCCATTGGCTAAACTATATTTTCACTGAAAAGAAGGGTTTCCCTTCTCTAATCCATTATACAAGCCTGCCAGTAAGCCTTTGATGATATTCAAATGGTTATCCCACATCTTCAGGTAGCCATTTACTGCCTAAAACCAGAATGTCACAGAAAACTGGGTTTATATCTCCTAGAATTAAAAGCCACTGACTCTACCCTGCCAACTACATACATTTAAATGTGTACTTAATTGGATGGGAGTTTATCTAGGCGAAGGTGGGAGATCTTCTTCGGGCATTAGGCCATGTGGAATTGAGTGTCATTCATTAAAGTTATCCTTAAGATAAAGATTTAAATCTATTTCATTTCCTTGCTCAGTGTCACTAAAGTAAATAGGACTAAGACACGGGTATTAAAGGAGATTTCCCAGCCAAGAACATTGACAGCTGAAATATAATCAGTTTATAAGATTTATAATGCTATTGACTTTTCTTTTGCATCATAAATTTCACTGCTGACTCTGCCTGGGTTTTATTATATCATATTATATTAGGGAGATCAGCTTTGCTGTTGACGAATGAAGATCACTGATATGAAAAAAAATTCCCATTATCAGCTCATCACCTAATCATATTAGCATCTTTGTATCCTATTATCAACTTTTTTATGTAAAGTAATGTTTCCTAATGACAGGGATTTCACTAATACTGTATGAGTGTTGCTAATATCATTTGAGAGGTCTCATCATGCATATCCTTCTTGAAGGCAGAGTGTATTTGTTCTCTACACAGACTTGGAAAATTGCAAATGGAGTCTAGCGATTCAGGCAAAAATGATGTAATATGGAAAATCTATCCTCTTGACTATCATCGAAGGCCCTTCACAATTTGGTTCCAACCTTCAACTAAGAGTACGATGACTCACAAAATTTCGAGACTGTTAGAACAGATGGGAGGGACCCTGCAAATCCACTGAATGCAAAGTAGAATGTCTATAATTTCGTTAGTTATCACTCATGCTATTTTCAAAGTGAAAACCGGGTAAACCCGGTTAACCCAAATTAACCCAAAACCTCAAATGTTCTATACTAAGGCTTGTCAAGGCCATGGACTAAAAGAGTTCTTAACCTATTTCTGAGCCAATGCCCAACTTCCCAATTAACCCAATTAACCCAAAACCTCAAATGTTCTATACTAAGGCTTGTCAAGGCCATGGACTAAAAGAGTTCTTAACCTATTTCTGAGCCAATGTCCAACTTCCTTAAGATGGATTGAAACTTGGTTAAAAAAATAAACCAAGTAATTTATGAAATTCATGTTTAGAATGTGATCAAGTCACTGGAGTTTATAGCTATATCTGCAAGATGCTGAACTGGCCAATCATCTCAGCAATTCCACATAACCAGTGAGAAAATCAATTTTGTCAGCTTGTTGAACTGAACGGAACCCTATGGCCACATGCAAATCAAGGGCCCTCTGTAGCATGTCATCAGCTATGGCAGCTGCTTCTCTCTCACCACAGAGTGATTCTGACCTAGCCAGAATTTCTACAAAGGGAGAGGCTGGCTCTTTCATCTATTTTCACATTCCCCTGGCATCTGGCATTGAACTAAGGGACATGTGCCAGACAGCACTGGATACCTCTCCCAGCTGACCCCAGCCCTGACCTGCTCATGCCTTGTAGAATTCAGGATTCACTTTTGGCCCTGCTATGAGAGTGAACTCCCCATTTACACACTGACAGGCAGACCAACTCCTCTTCAAAGTCTCCCCCGGGCAGCTTATTTCGGAAGTCCTCATTGTAAAGCTGCACATCTCCAGGGTCAACCATCAGATTCCAGAATTCCTAGATGCATTCTACGATTTGCTTGACTTCACGGACTCTCCCTACATGTCACTAGCTGAAATGGATGTCCTTGAAATAAAGGACCGTACCTTTATAATCCATGCAGTGACTGACAGATCACAGGGTTCATTCAGTAATGAATGGCTGAATTAATTAATTCATTAATTTAAAGCAGTGGTTCTCTAGCTATAGTAGGGATTTTTTTTTTTAAAAAATAGCCTGAAATCTTTATTAAATACAGATTCCTAAGGCCAGAGATGGTCACTCACACACCTGTAATCCCCATACTCTGTGAGGCTGAGGCAGAAATATGGGTTGAGGCCAGGAGTTCAAGACAAGCTTTGCTAAGATAGTCAGACCCCATCTCCACAAAAAGTCATGTGGTGTGCACCTGTAGCCCAGCTACTCAGGAGGCTGAAGCAGGAGGATTCCTTGAGCCCAGGAGTTTGAGGCTGCAATGAGCTATGACTGATCACTGTGTTCCAGCCTAGATGACAGAGTAGAACTATGTCTCTAAAAAAATAGAAAATAAAAATTTAAAAATACAGATTCTTGGACTGCACTACCTCTAAAACTCATATTTAGTAAGGACTGGATTGAGTGCAGGTACCTACTTTTTGACAAATAGCCTAGCCTACTTTGATTCAAAGTACTATCTGTCCTCCACTCATCTGACCCATCAAAAACTATGCAAACATTTGGTACAAGAAAAATGTAAATTGACTGTACGTATTTATTTTTGCTATTGTTTCGATGCATCATTTATGAACAAGTAGGAGAATGATCAAGCATTTAAAACATTATTTCCACCCCTGAGAGGAAATTATTTGGGAAGGCATCTCTAGTGCATATGTGAAAGTATTTTTACAAAAAATATCTGAACGTCTCTCCCTTCAGTTGGCTTTTTGAGTTACCTTGCTCTTATGTATTTCTAGGCATCCACCAGTAAACACACCAAGTCCTGGACGGTTCCCACCCTAGGGGGAGGGAGAGGAGTCACAGAGGAAGGAGCCTGAACACCCCGTCAGGAGTGAGCAGAAGGTGAGAGAAGCCAACAGGGCGGCTTGCGCCTGTGGTCCTGGCTACTCGGGAGGCTGCCATGGGAGCCTAGAAGCTGGAGGCTAGCCTGGGCAACATAGCAGGACTCTATCTCTAAAAAATATAAAGCAAGAAAAAGGAAGTGAGAGAAAACAAGCTGAAGCTAAGGGGAAGCCAAACAGAACAGAGAAGGGGCGAAGGATAAAAATGGCACAACTGCAGGTCCGGTGGCACCTCCTGGTAAGGGGAGCTGTTCCCTGTCCTGCGCTCCTATTCCCATGTGGATATGTCTAGGTCTTACATCTTTTCACAGCAGACTGTACTTCACTGTCTCTGCTGGGCTCCTTTGCAAGGGGGCCTGTGGCCAATGGTGACTTGGGTAAGAGCGCGTTCCAGAGGCAGGCCTCAAGTCCAGATCTAGATTCAGATGTGCCAGTCCCTGGCTGTGTGGGCTTGGCAACTCATCCTCTGAATGTGAGCCTCCCCACCTGCAAAATGGACAGGATAATAACCTTCCTGGAGGGATGGTTGTGTGGATTAGGTGAGGTCACCCAGGTACACTGCTTAGCAAGCTTGCACTGTAAGTGTTCCACAACTGTCAGCTCTTCTAAACTATTATTCAGGATGGGGGCCTAGTACACTTGGGATCAATGACATGGAAATGAAGACCTCTGATACCCATCCCATGACAGCCAGCTTTAGCTCCAGCTGGGCCCCTGGCAGGAGAGAAAACAAGACCAGTCAAAAGTTTGCTGCTGAGAACTCTAAATATTAGCGGAAAGCCTTATGTGAAATGCCTACCCCTATACACCTGCACCAAAAACCCAGGCTGGGAGCCCCTCCATGGCCTCTTCCCAGGATATACTCTCTCTCTCATCTTAGTTTTTGAGGTTTCACCACTCCAGGGAAAGAAGATGTAAAGAATGAGGAATCCAAGGACGAGAAGACTAATAGAAAGGTCTTCCTACCTTGCTTTGCCTGGGGAAGTCCAGTCAGACTTATTAATAACAGATCCTTTCTCACCCATATCCAGGCTTGGATAATAAATTCTCTGGGTACCCAACACCTGACACTGGAGGCAAGAATTCCTCCACATAACTTGGACCAAGTTGGAAACAACCTGAACCTGTCTGGAGAGCCTGCCTCATGGGCTAGTGAAGAAAAGCAGCAGCCAGGGAGGGGAGAGGCCCCCAAGGATGTAAACTGCTGTCCCCACCCCACAGTTCCCAGAGTCCTGGGAATGCCTTGGCCCCAGACCTCATCAGAGCCACCTTCCTTGGGTGGAGGGAGCCTAGACCTGAACTTCCTGGAGAGTTTTAAATAGGCCTCTAACTGCTGCTCCTAACAAGGACCCCAATCAGTACAAGTAACCCAAAACACTGACTTTTATTTTACAAAAGGCTTTCCATGGTCCTCACAGCGAATTTGCTTCTGAAAGCCCTAACATTCTTGAGTAAGAGACAAAACCTATCTAACAAACTGCTGATCATAGAGTGGCCACAGGGGACCAAAGATACAAGTTAAAAAAAAATGACAACAAGCACAGTCTGTGGCAGTAACTAATTCCTGCCTAGTAATTGAAATCAAACAGGGTCCTTCTGTACAGGACGCCTCACTTCCGTCCCTAAGGGCACCCAGGGACGAGCACCTTCCAAACACACTGTCTCACTTCTGTCCCTCAGGACACCCAGGGATGAGCACCGTCCCTACACACGGTCTCACTTCCGTCCCTCAGCAGCACCCGGGGATGAGCACCGTCCCTACACACGGCCTCACTTCTGTCCCTCAGGGCACCGGGGATGAGCACCGTCCCTACACAGGACCTCACTTCTGTCCCTCAGCAGCACCCGGGGATGAGCACCGTCCATACACAGGGCCTCACTTCCGTCCCTCAGCAGCACCCGGGGATGAGCACCGTCCCTACACACGACCTCACTTCCGTCCCTCAGGGCACCCGGGGATGAGCACCGTCCATACACAGGACCTCACTTCCGTCCCTCAG
>NW_003852465.1:3268707-3269855 GCF_000181295.1 Otolemur garnettii
CCGGGGATGAGCACCGTCCCTACACACGGCCTCACTTCCGTCCCTCAGCAGCACCCGGGGATGAGCACCGTCCCTACACACAGTCTCACTTCCGTCCCTCAGGGCACCCGGGGATGAGCACCGTCCCTACAGAGGACCTCACTTCCGTCCCTCAGCAGCACCCGGGGATGAGCACCGTCCATACACACTGTCTCACTTCCGTCCCTCAGCAGCACCCGGGGATGAGCACCGTCCCTACACACGGTCTCACTTCCGTCCCTCAGCAGCACCCGGGGATGAGCACCGTCCCTACACACGGTCTCACTTCATTCCCTCAGGGCACCCGGGGATGAGCACCGTCCCTACACACGGCCTCACTTCTGACCCTCAGCAACACCTGGGGATGAGCACCGTCCCTACACACGGTCTCACTTCATTCCCTCAGGGCACCCGGGCATGAGCACCGTCCATACACACGGCCTCACTTCCGTCCCTCGGCAGCACCGGGGATGAGCACCGTCCCTACACACGGCCTCACTTCCATCCCTCAGGGCACCCGGGGATGAGCACCGTCCATACACACGGCCTCACTTCTGACCCTCAGCAGCACCGGGGATGAGCACCGTCCCTACACACGGCCTCACTTCCGTCCCTCAGCAGCACCCGGGGATGAGCACCGTCCATACACAGGACCTCACTTCCGTCCCTCAGGGCATCCGGGGATGAGCACCGTCCATACACAGGGCCTCACTTCAGCCCCTCAGGGCACCCGGGGATGAGCACCGTCCATACACACGGCCTCACTTCCGTCCCTCAGCAGCACCGGGGATGAGCACCGTCCCTACACACGGCCTCACTTCCGTCCCTCAGCAGCACCCGGGGATAAGCACCGTCCATACACACGGCCTCACTTCCGTCCCTCAGCAGCACCAGGGATGAGCTCCATCTGTACAGGTGGCCTCACTTCCGTCCCTCAGCAGCACCCGGGCATGAGCTCCGTCTGTACTCGCAGCCTCACTTCTGACTTCAGCAGCACCGGGGATGAGCACTACCAGCCACAGTCTACAGAGGAGAATCAGGGTGCTGAAAAACATTTGGGGGGTTGTCACAATCACACAGCACATAAGTGGCAGATCTGGAGCCTGAATCCAAGTCTTCTGATTCTAAAC
>NW_003852465.1:3270070-3275138 GCF_000181295.1 Otolemur garnettii
GAACAAAAACAGGGAGGGGGAAGAATACAGAGAGAAGAAAACCTGAGCGGGAGGAACCATTTAAATAGCTAACATCTCTGCCTGTCCTTTTAACGCAGTCACACGCCCTGGAACCAGCCAGCGATTTGAAACAGGACAACCCTCTTCACTCTATTGGGCTCTGTTCTCAGATGCTTAACAACACGATCTCATCTCACCAAATGAGATTCTAAGGTTTAAAGCCATGTTACATTTGGACAACACAAATCCTTAAACACAGATGAATAAAGAAAGCTAAGTTACCCACCATTCAACCCAGGACACAACCATACCTTCGATGTTGGCGGATAATCCTCAGTGAGGGACAACATGTCAATCCCCCCCCCACTCACCTTCCACAGGACCTAGCCCCGACATGAGCTGTAGCTTCCCCAGTGTCCAGCATTTTATAGCTGAGGAGGTGCTGTTCAGAGCCACGTCCCCAGCCTGGCAGCATCTCTGAGAAAGCAAGCAGGACAAATGGAGTTGTCCTCACCCTGTAGCCAGGACAGGGCAATACTTTCAGATACCACATTGTGCTTTCTCTGTCTGCATATATGTGGAAGGGAAGAAGAAGGCGGAAATGGTAATGTCGCATTCAGATGGGGTTCTGAGGGCCCCTCCATGTGGGGTTCTCAGGGCTGAGGGAAGCTTCTTGTGCTTGAGCTTGGTCCAGAAGTCACAGAATGCGGACAATGCTCAGGGCTGGGACAGTGCAGGCACCAGCTGTGACCATGCCAGGCTGAGGCACGATGATCCTTCCCATAAAGCAAGGGGCCCCTAACCTCCTTAGTTCCTCACAACTCGAGGGAGCCGGAAGGAACCCCAGGAGTGACAATAAATAAACTTCTCCCTCACCGTGGGAGACGCGCACTCACAATCACATTTCTGTTGACTTTTTAAATGAAGATACGTGAAATCTCTTGAAAACTTATTCTGTGGTTGCAATTTTTTAAATTTTTTTATTTTAGAATATTACTGGGGTACAAATGTTTTGGTTACATGAACAGTGATTGCAACTTTTCCCCATTACATGAATGAGGAAAAAATAAGATGCCAAACAGCCAGAGCACACGTATTTGAGGTATAAGAGCCAAGCTTGTTTGGCGTAAGACACTTAGTTGATGAGACGGCCTGTTGCTGATTTGCGGTTCTCCCTTCGTTTCCTACACAGACCACAGCTGTTGAAAATCACTGTGGGGGGAGCCCTGTTCTTTACTGACTCGCTGGACTGATGTCTCTAGCACCAGTCATGATGCTGGTATCGCATACTTAGTGGAGCTCAGCATGTGACACCAAAGCAGCTTATGTGGGACCTTGGAGGGCCACAAAAGACAGGGTTCCCACGGCAAATGAACATGGAATGAATTCTCATGCCCCAGTGCAATGGCCTTTCATCAGGATACAAACAGCTCAGGGACACAGAAGGTTCCCTGTCACGCTAAGGGCTATGAATATAAACTCACATGATGGTGATGTCGCTGAACATGTCTCCTCTCCAGCTGCCTCCTCGGGCCCTCTTCTGCTCCCACTCTGCAGCTCTCTGAATTTTGGCTTTTACTGAGTTTCTTTCTTTTTTCTTTTTTTTTTTTCTATTTAAGGATAGCTTTTCTCACTTTCAAGCTCAACTATATATTTAAGGGTTTCAATTATATTTAATCCAGTGTGATGTGTTCAGAGCCTAAGAAGGGATGCCCACGGCACCCTGGCTTCCATATTCATGGTGGTCTCCATCAAAAGCATATTCATTCGGTCAATGACTCTGAGCACTCAGGAGGTGTCAGGTACTGTGCAAGGCACAGAGGACACAGATATGAATGAGATGATATGTCTGCTCCCAAGAACCTCTTAATCTGAAGAAGACAAATCAGTACAGTGAGGTTCCTGCCCAGCACAGATGTGAATGAAAGGAGGAAGAGACGTGAGCACTGACTTCGGCAGAGAAGGCTGCACATACGGCTGTGCACAGCGTGTGACCAGCTAAGATCCACCATGCTCAGCATGGCAGGGAAATAAATTAACTTTGGCATATGTGATCGGTACCTGTTTTAAAATACAAGAAAGCATAAAGTCAAGTGGGTTGTTAGATGAATCCTCAAGAAATCTGGGCCAGAGTTCTCTGCATCTACATGAACTTGAGCAAAGTGTGGCACGTTTCCAGGTGTCCCTTTCCTGCTGTTTTGTTCAACCAGGTGGGCTAAAGAATTTGTAAGATTCCACACTGCTGAAAACTGCATGATTATGATACTCATCTGCCACCTTTGTGCCCACACAGAAGCATTTCTATAAAGTTATTTAAGAAAATAAAGCTAAATATATGTTTGCCAAGGTCAACGCATGCAAATTTAGCAGAAGAAGAAAGCAGACACAAACCCGAAGTCTAAAGAGGCTGCTGCTGGTGAGCACTGGATACAATTAGTGCCATCGCGTAGGACGCAGCAAAATGCGACTGTGGTGGTTTAGAATCAATGGGCAGAAAGTCTCTTTGACTGAGTAACTATGATTCACCTTGGTGACCACAAACTTCTCAAAGTTACAAATCACATCTTCCCACTACAACCCACTAAAGAACACTGAAGGATCTTTAATAAATACAAATGGGTTATGAGGAGGAAGTAGAGAGTCCGTCTCCTGGTGTTTGTTGGGTGCTGCAGAGAACAAACGTCTGTCTTTCCACCTGCCCACAACAATGGGCCCCTTCTGACATGGGGTCAGTTCCCTCAACAGTAAGCAACACGGTTAATCCCACATGCAGAGCACCCTCGATCACAAATAACAAAAGCCGCATGTCCTCCAGAGCACAAATCGGTAGGAAGCAAGGTAAATCGTGATTCTAAACGCACAGCCTCATTTGCTCACCCAGTTCTCAAGACGCTGTTTACAATCTTCAGCTCTGCTCTGCCAAAGTTGGGTCCTTGTCACTGCACCAAGGCGGGCAAAACGGGAGGCGCAGCGCCACCTGCTGTCTGTCTGAGGGCAGAGTCGAGGCTGCCGAGGAATCACCTGTGCGACCGGGACTCCATTCTCCATAGCCATTCTCGGCACTGTAAAATAATACGTGCGATGTACTTATTACAGTATGAGTTTTTCTTATTTTGTTTTTGTGTGTTATAGTATGAGTTTTTGCATTTTTTATCTTTGTCTGACTCCAGACAACAATGAAATTTGAAATTTAAAACCTAGTTAACAACATTTTAATTTATGCACTTCATGGAACTATAGCGTGCATTTCGTAATAAAGCATCTGACCCTAATTTACAGCATGTTCCTTCACATTCATTTTAAGTACCATAAAATTAATGCCATACACACAAGCTGATATTAATACAAATATAAAGGAAACTATTGACGAAGGGAAACGTATTCCAACTACATTGTAAGGGAAGCAGCACCTGTTCAGTTCTTAAGGTAAATATTTTTAAAGTAACATATTGCAACGTAAAGCGATTGATTCAAAGTAGTCTTGCCTTCCTAAATAAGGGGAAACTTCACACTAACTTTGCTAATCTTTTCTAATTGGATTCAATATATAATTCTATTTTAATACAGATTATTTTCAGATCTGACAGTGAACCACTGGGATTCTTTCAAGTATGAATGAATACATGTTGTTTAGTACTAGAGACTGACTTCCTAACTTGGATGACTTGTGTAGCTTGTGTTATGAAAAAAAAATGGTGAACAGGATGTCAAGGATAGCCACAAATGTGTTGGAGTCCTTCCCTGTGATACAGCCACTCTAAGATTCTGGATCCCCCCCACGACAGGGGCCTGTACAATACCACAAGGAAGAAGCTTCCTCTGGCCATTTCCTCCCATCATCTGATACCAGTTGATATTTATTAGTCAATCTTCTATTATAAGTGGAGGTAGGATAGGCAACGAGAACTGGGGTATTTTTATTACAAATATTCCCAAAAATATTTGGAGAGAACAATATGCTAGAAATAGCATCTTCAACAAAGTGCAGGTTGAACGAAAAGAAACTGCTGCTGTTTGGCTATTTTTTATCTAAAACAAAGCAATTTCCTAATACTTGGGAAACTGGAGAACACGTACACTGACATGGATGTGACTAGGGTACGACATCCCCTGTAAGTGCAGGGATTACTCACAGGAGTTTGTCTACAGCTGAGTCCCTGTTTATGAGATATTAATTCGTACAAATGTTTTAGCTTGTTAGACTCATTTTTTAAAAGAACGCCATCACTGGGAGGCACCTGTGGCTCAAAGGAGTAGGGTACCAGCCCCATATACCGGAGGTGGTGGGTTCCAACCCAGCCCCAGCCAAAAACTGCCAAAAAAAAAAAAAAAAACCCACCATCACTTAGCATAGTGAACCAGCTCAAATCGGTTTTCAATAGAGGCTATCAATTTGGTTAAGACCTAGGTTCTCATTCTTATTTACTAGCTATAAAGTATCTGTCAAAACTTTCTTGTTGGGGCTCAGCGTCTATGGCTCAAGTGGCTAAGGCACCAGCCACATACACCTAAGGTAGTGGGTTCGAATCCAGCCCGGGCCTGCCAAACAACAACGATGGCTGCAACCAAAAAATAGCCAGGCGTTGTGGCGGACACCTGTGGTCCCAGCTACTTGGGAGGCGGAGGCAAGAGACTCGCTTGAGCCCAGGAGTTGGAGGTTGCTGTGAGCTGTGATGCCACCACACTCTACCCAGGCAGACAGCTTGAGGCTCTGTCTCAAAAATAAAAAAAAAAAAAAAAACTTTCTTGTCATGATGTAGATAGTGATTATATCCATTTAACATTTTCATACATTAGCTAACAGACATGCTACATTGCAAAAGTCCAATTTTTTTGTTCAAAATGCTATTTTTAAGTCAGTTGCTTCAAAGTAGGCAAGCACCTTCTCAAACACATAAAAAAAAAAAATGCACCTAAAAAGTGGTCAAGTTCCAAGGTGCAGTCACGAGGCTCTGCGTAACTCCCAGTTCAGGTACACAATGATGTCAATTTGCACACCTGAATTGTAAGCCCAGGAAACAGGAAGGATAAGGGAAATATCAAAAACAGGCTGTGTGGCTCGGCGCCT
>NW_003852465.1:3276135-3282759 GCF_000181295.1 Otolemur garnettii
GCCACCTCTGTCATATGGGGCCAGTGCCCTACTCCTTTGAGCCATAGGTGCCGCCCTTTTTTTTTTGAGACAGTCTAACTATGTCACCCTTGGTTGAATGCCATGGCAACATTGCTCACAGCAACCTCCATCTCTTGGGCTTAATTGATTCTCTTGCCTCAGCCTCCCAAGTAGCTGAGACTACAAGTGCCTGCCACAACGACTGGCTATTTTCTGTTGCAGTTGTCATTGTTGTTTAGCTGGCCCGAACTGGGTTCAAACCTGCCAGCCTCAGTTTATGTGGCTGGCGTCATAACCACTGTGCTATGGGTGCTGAGCCTATAGTGTATATTTTATTCACTAACAATTTATACCATCATAATATATGCTTATTTTCATGAATTTATATATTACTGGAGGTGTTCTAAGTTTACACGTATAATTTTTGTATTTGTAATGTATGACATAAGTCCCACTGAATTTTTTTTAGGAATTCTTAAATTTTGTTTTAAATAAATTATAGATGATGTGTATATTTCAGTGTTCACTTAGAAAGAAAATAAATACTGAAGAACCAGTAACATCGTTTTCTGCTGGTATGTGTCTATTGTAAATCCAGTGGTACTTAAACATATACAGCTTATGGAGGAAAAAAGAACAAGAAATTGAGTTAAAAGACCTAGATTTCAGACTGAAATAGGACCTACAATCTACAGAGGTCACAAAGAGTGCATAGTACCCCCTTATCAATATAGAATTTAAAATAAAAACAATATGGCCGGGCATGGTGGGTCATGTGTGTAGTCTAGCACTCTAGGAGGCTGAGGCAGGTGGGTTACCTGAGCTCAGGAGTTGGAGATCAGCCTGAGCAAGAGTGAGACCCTATCTCCTCTAAAAATAGAAAAAAGCTAGCTGGGCATTGAGGTGGGCACATGCAGTTCCACTACTGGAGAGGCAGAGGCAAGAGGATTGCTTAAGCTCAGAAGTTTGAAGTTACTGTGAGCTATGATGATGCCAGGGCACTCTACCCAGAGTGACAGAGTGAGACTGTGTCTCAAATAAATAAATAAATAAATAATAAAATAAATAAAAACAATACAAAGCCATGAACTAAGTCTAACAGAGTTTTCATTTTTCCCATAGTGAACAATAAATATTTTTGTAAAATATTTTATTTTTCCCTCCAAAATTTATTCTGGGGCTCAAGCTCTGGGTGTCTGCAGGACATCCAGTCCTCCTCAGCCTGCTTCCCTCATGGTTCTGTTCTTTCCATGGGCAGTAACTCTCTAGGCCACTTTCTTCAGCAAGACAATGAACCGTTTCCATTAGATGCCATCCAAGCGCCCATCCAGCGCTTAAGAATTACACCCGCCTTTGGTTACTAGAGTCAGTTCTAGGCAATATTTATGGAACTTTTGAATCCTTCCCACCTCCCTTGAAAGAGGGCAAGCTCTGAAGCTAACTCAGCACAGGACAGAGCTCGGGCTTGCTTTCATCTTGACGTCAAGAGCCATGAGTCTCTAGATAAGGGGACTGCAGGCATGGAGAAGGAGTTATTTTTCAGGGGTTATAAGCATGGTGTTTGTAGAGAGCAAAGACTTTAGAGAATGATGAGTAGGGGTTTAAAGACCAGTTCTACCAAATGGGCAAAGACACTGATTTGGCAAGGTTGCATTAAAACAGGCACTCCTCTCGGGAGAACAATTTGGTTATATCTTTCAAAATTTCAAATGTGTATATCCATTGACTGAGAAATTCCAGTTGAGGAATTCATCCTAAAAATATACTTCCCAGAAAGGCAAAATATGGGTAGGAGGACGTTTATGAGTGCCAACTGTTCTAAGGCACAGCCTGCGCTGGTTGCCCACAGCCACCCTTCTTACCGTGCTCTGCGTCCCAGGGCTGGAGTGTGCCGACTGTGTTTCCCAGGCTCCATTGTTAGCGGGCTTCCCATTTGGTTCTGCCAGTAAGAGGCCCTGGTGGGTGATTAAAAGGTCCAAGAAAAGAGGTGAACACTCCACCCTGGCTCTGGCAGTGTGGCACTTGCTGTTGGCGGCTGGCAGAGGCTGTAGTGACAGCAGAATTCTGAACTCCAGCACAATAGACAGCACCTTTTCAGCTATCTCAGTTCTCGTCCAGATGCAAAGCTTTGGCAGGTCCAGACCCTACTAGCTCAACAGTGTCTCCACCAGCACAGCAGCAGGTGCAGCCTCTACGCTGAGGGGTTAGCAGCTGTGACCTCCGATTACCACACCATCCCACTATCATCCTTCCTCTTTGCCCAGGGGCTCAAGAGTCTTCTTCCTTTTACTATTTAAGTCCTTCTAAGATCATTCTAATGAGTTTCCTATATTTAATCCTTCTGTTTGAAATACACATAAATTCTGTTTTTTGAAATCAACTTCTAATGATATAAAAGTCATTCATTCTAGTATTATATTTAATTAAAAATTATTTTAAAACAACATAAATGTCACTCAGGAAGGGACTCTTTTAATAAATTGGTGGCACATGCAAATAGGATACAATACCACCATCAAAAAGTCTGATACAGCCCTATGTACCAATATGAAATATGAATAATCTTCAAGTTATGGTATCATAAAAAAGGTACAGAATGCCATGTAAAATATGCACCATTTGTGTTGCTCTCTCCTTCAGTTGAAGTTTAAGTTCATAGGCTATGTATTCTGGCTATGCTGAGGCAAAAAAAATCCTTTTTCAGACAGGCATGGTGGCACATTCCTACAGTCTCAACAACTGGGGAGGCTGAGGAAGGGGGATAGCTTGAGCCAAAGAGTTCGAGTCTGCCATGAGCTATGGTCATGCCACCACACTTCAGCCTGGGTGACAGGGAGAGACCTCATCTCCAAAAAAATGATAACAAAATAAATTTTTAAAAATCCTTTTTCACTTTCTTTTTACCATTTCCTGTTTACCTCTTACACCATAAAATATTAAGTTTTTCTCATGACCTATGGTTACCAAGATTAATGTGAGTCTAGAATGTAGTATGGGTAGAGTTTCAGAACATTTCTTTTTTTTGAGACCCAATAAGAAATTGAGACTTCAAATTATAAACTACCACTTGAGCTTGTTTCATCTACAGATTTGTTTGTATTTTTCAAATTCTGTGGATGTGGGGCTAATGCAAAGTTTTTATGTGTTCACGACCTTTAACACTTTAGAAACCTGTTAATATATGGAGATTCCTCTTTAGAATTCTAGAGACCTAGAGTAAGACTGAGCACCCCCTAGGGTCTAAGAAGTAATCAGCCCTCTTCCCAGCCTATGAGTTAAGATTATCTGCCAGTGACTGAACTAAATAATATGAAATGGGAGGACAGAGACTATGGGACTATAATTTCACTGTGGTGACCAAAGGAAGGAAAATCCACTTTTCTCACATTATCTGTTGGAAAAACAGAAGGAAGATTTGATATTCAGGTGTGCTTTAATTTGGGGTACATAAAAAGGCAACATTAGTAAGAGGAGAACTTAAACTTCTCTGTGAAACTCATGATCAAATTTGGGGTATTTTGTATTGCTGGTATTTGCCTAATGACCTAGCTAGAATCAACATCGTTTAAATGTCCATACTTCCCAAAGCAATCTACTGATTCAATGCCATCCCTATTAAAATACCAACATTGTACTGTCAAGACCTGGAAAAAATAATTCTTCATTTTGTATGGAATAAAAAAAAAAAAAACCCACATAGCTAAGGCAGTTCTTAGTAATAAAAACAAAGCCAAGGGCATCAGCATACCAGACTTTGGGCTATACTACAAGGCCGTAGTGGTCAAGACAGCATGGTACTGGCACAAAAATAGAGACATAGACATTTAGAATTGAATAGAAAACCAGGAAATGAAACTAACACCTTACAGCCACCTAATCTTCAATAAACCAAACAAAAACATACACTGGGGGAAAGACTTGCTATTCAATAAATGGTGCTGGGAGAACTGGATATCCACATGTAAAACTGAAACTGAACCCACACCTTTCTCCACTCACAAAAATTGATTAAAGATGGAGAAAAGATCTAAATTTAAGGCATGAAATGATCAAAATCCTCAATGAAAGCATAGGAAAAACAATGGAAGATATTGGCCTGGGGAAAGACTTCATGAAAAAGACTGCATGACAATTGCAACAACAAAAATAAACAAGTGGCACTTCATTAAACAGAAAAGCTTCTGTACAGCTAAGGAGGTAACACCCAAAGCAAATAGACAACCTACACAATGGGAAAAGATATTTGCGTATTTTGAATCAGATAAAAGCTTGATAACTAGGATGTATAGAGAACTCAAATTAATCCACATGACAAAAGCCAACAATCCCATATATCAATGGGCAAGAGATACAAATAGAACCTTCTCTAAAGAAGACAAACGAATGGCTAGCAAACATATGAGAAAATGCTCATCATCCCTAATTATTAGAGAAAAGCAAATCAAAACCACCACAAGATATTATCTAACCCCGCAAGAATGCCCCACATCACAAAATCTCAAAACTGCAGATGCTGGTGTGGATGTGGAGAGAAGGAACACTTTTACACTGCTGGTGGGACTGCAAACTAATACAACCTTTTTGGAAGGAAGTATGGAGAAACCTCAAAGAACTCAAGCTAGACCTCCCATTTGAATCTGCAATTCCATTACTGGGCCTCTACCTAGTAGGAAAAAAATCCTTTTACCACAAGGACACTTGCAATAGACTGTTTATCACAGCTCAATTTACAATTGCCACAATGTGGAACCAGCCTAAATGCCCACCAACTCAGGAATGGTTTAACAAGCTGTGGTATATGTACACCATGGAATACTATTCAGCCATTGAAAAGATGGAGCCTTTACATCCTTTGTATTAACCTGAATGGAAGTAGAACACATTATTCTTAGTAAAGCATCACAAGAATGGAGAAGCATGAATCTTATGTACTCAATTTTGATATGAGGATAATTAATGACCTAGTACACGGTGGGAGTGGGGGAAAGGAAGAACAGAGAGAGCGAAGGAGGGAGGGTGGAGGGGGCTCTCACTGTGTGACACCCCTTTTGGGGGCAAGACACAAGTCTAAGAGGGACTTTAACCTAACAAATGTAATCAGTGTAACCTGGTTTCTTGTACCCTCAATGAATCTCCAACAATAAAAAAATTAATTAATTAATTAATTAAACCCTCCTGGGTCAAAAGTTCACATAGCTGTCAGGTTTACTGAATTAATGCTTTCCCTTGGCACATTTCTAAATTTCGGAGAGCAATATAAAAGAGGAATTTATAGAAGGCCTTCAGGGACTTCACTGCCTTTTAGATTAGTACTATGAAGCAGCTGAGATTTTTGAAGTGACCCCATAAAGATCCAAATAGGATTTATCAGCCTGGACTTGGGCAGAAAACAGAGCATTAAAAGATAAGTAGTTAGAAAGCAGATGGTCAGATTTTGTGTCAAAGCAGTTAAAACCTTTGCTTGTTCTTGTTTTCACAGCAGGCTCATGGCCCCTTTAGATTAATACTGATCATACAGGTCACTGAAAGATAAAGGATTTAACATTTTCTTTGTATACATTTTTAGCCCTAATTTTACTGTTACACATCAATCTTCATCTTTTTTTTTTTTTAAGTAGACTTCATCTTTTTTTTTTTTTTTTAAGTAAATTTATTTCAGGTTCATGTGAGAGTACAAACAACCAGGTCAAAATATTTGATTCTGTTAGGGAGAGTCCCTTTTGTGGTTAGGTCTCAGACACAAAAGGTGTGCCAGACACCCCCACCCATCCCATTCAGTGAGAGGACCCCTACCCCCTACCCCCACCCCCATCTTGAATTGAAATGAGTTTTTTGTCTTCATCTTTAAAGTTGCATTTTTTTCCTTTTTTTATGAAATATTTCATACTACAAAAATATATAAACATGTATATATGGTATAAAGAAATAATAAATGAAAATACCTGGGTACCTATCAGTCATCTTTAGAAATACAATATTACCTGCATTTAGAAGCCCACTATGAGCCCTATCCATCTAGAGCAACTGTTCTGAATTTTGTGTTTGTTGTTGCTTGTTGTTATAGTTGTACAACGTATGTATGTATCCCCAAATGAAATGTTAATTTTATATATTTTTGAATTTTACATAATGTTTTTGAAGAAAAGAAAGAAAAAGAAAGCGAAAGAGAGAGAGAGGGAAAAAGAGGAGGGGGTTAACATGGGAATTAAAGACCGCCGCTAAGAAAGAAGAAAATAGGCACTAACAACCTTGGCCTAAACTTGGACAGCTGGAGCTCACAGGGCAGCCCAAGAAGCAGTGGTGCGCAGCCCTCACAACACCGTATGGGACCTCTCAGGAGCCTGCAAGGCCACCATGTCCAGCAGCAGCCACCGCTTCCTTGCCCGGCTCTAACTCAGAACCACACAGGGAGAAGGGTTTTGGGAAATGCGGGTCCAGCTTTACGATACGCCATGTTGGCAGCAGTCTGGTGCACGGAGCTTCACCACTGTCCTTTCAGTAAAATCTTTAGCATTTGACAAGTTGGCTACTTCCTTCTTCTTCTAGTACTTTTCCCCTGTGATTCTGCAGTAACACTCTTGGATCACCTTTTATCTGGTTTCTCTGTTGTTGCTTCCTCCTCAT
>NW_003852465.1:3283901-3293898 GCF_000181295.1 Otolemur garnettii
TATATGTGGAGATGGGGCCCTTGGGAGATAATTAGGTTCAGATGAGGTCATAAGAGTTGGGGAATCAACTCACACCTTGATCTTGAACTCCCGGCCTCCAGAATTATGGGAAAATAAATTTCTGTTATTTAAACCACCCAAGCTGTGCTATCTTGTTATAGCAGCCCAAGCTGCCTACAATAGGGGCTACGAAAATCTCACTCTCCCCAGCTAGATGATAGGTTCCATAAGGGACCAGATTGTCTTTGTTCACTGCTGAATTCCCAGACTCTAGTTGCCATTGAACATGGTCTATATCAGCAAATAGTACATTTGCACAATGAATAAATGACTGAACGAATAACTTCCTCAGTGCCTTAGCTAGAATATTGCAGTTTGAACTAGCTCAGATGCTAGCCGATAACTATATAATGAAGTAGAAATAAGTTTTAAACCTGAAATTTAATTGTTTAAGATTAAATAACTGTGTGGATCCAATTTGCAAATGGCAAAATAAGCAACCCATCTGGAACATTCTAGTTCATTCAGAATATGCAAATACAAATTCTGGCTCTCCAGCTTTCTACTATTTGAAAGAGTTGGTCATCCTCTTAAGGACAACTTTTGGTCCATTTGTTCTGACATAGACTTTATCTAGAAACAGCATTTGGGGATTGAGAGAGCACAGCATCTGAGGCCACTCCCCAACCAAACCACAGATATGTTTATTTCCCAAAAGCTACTGCAGAGCTATCTCCCCAGTAGGAGGCCCAACCAACATTCCTGAGGTCTTGACTTTAAAACCAAGACAGAGCTTCCTCCATTCCCCAAGAGGAAGTGTATGTTGTTAGAGAAACAGAATTCACAATGTGAATTAGCTTTTGATAATAATTCATCTGGTTCCACTGTAACAGAGAACCCGAAACCATCCTGACGCATTTCCTTGAGACTGATGAAAATAAGATTCCTTTCAAAGCAGTAAGTAGTAACCATCCCTGGAAATTGAGGCCAAATGGGCCAGAAATGAGAAGCAGTTTGTAAATTCTGAGTTCAGGCCCACTGGAGCCAATTACTCTAACAAGAACAATCTTGGTGTCTTTATTTGGATGCTGTAGATAGCCTGTTTACCGCGAGGCAAGTGAATTGATGTGCTCTCTCCGCGTAATTGAGGAGAAACCTCTTGGATCACAAATTCGTCCAGTAATTACTTTAGGATTCCTCTGAGAAAGTGTCTACATAATTTCCTTTGTACGTGTTTTCCAGAAGGACATATGTCTCCTATCCTGTGTTCTCTAAACCACAAATGTGCCCCATTGATTTTTCTCAGTCTACAGTGTGTTGATTTTCAGCCCATCATGTATAAGGTGAAAGGAAACAATAACTGAATATAGAAAATATTGATCTGCGACCATTGATTCAAGGCCCCAGGGTGTCAAAAGATTAGTTACTTTTAAGAGAAGTACTGAAGGTGACTTTCAGCTACTCTTTATTGACTAACACAGACCAGATAAACCCTTCTATTCAAAGCCATAGACTTCTCCAGAAGCCATAATGAACAGACCATTCTCCTCCCTTGCTTGAGATCTACATAAGACCATCAACATAATTGCTAAAAATATGTAAACATATGATATACTGCTACCAAATGATTCCTGTATTCTAATTTGACTATAGTAATACATTTAGTGTTTACTATGTGCCCTAGGAATTATTCCAAAGGATTTATTCATATTACTCTATTGAATGCTCATAGCACCCCTCTGAGGTAAATAGCAGTATTACTCCCATTTTACAGAAGAGGAAACTGAGGCACAGAAAAGTTAACTCATTTATCCAAAGTCAAACAGCTACAAAGGTCACTCCCAAAGTGTTGAGACAGATGTTACGGTGCATCCTTTACTTTCCAAAAAGCACGGTGGGCAATGTCCTCTTGGATTCCCCCATGCAAGTTTCAACTTGCTCAGCTTATGGGTGATCCTGGGAGGGTTTTTGTTTGTTTCCGTGGGTCTCAGCTGTGGAGCTGGGAAGAGAGTACTTTCATGCGATGATTTTCCATGATTTTAAAAGTGAGTGAAATGAGTCTCAAAGCCTTAAGTGTTTACCACAGGTTTTGGGAGACCTTACCCCTTCCCGTGCAGCGATTTTTCAGTGGTTTCAAGAATTTCGAAGAGGCCAAACTTCACTGAAAGACGAGTGGGCATCTGTCGACCACAGTGACTGAGGAAAACATCATCACTGTGGAAAAATGATTTGGGAAAACAACTGAGTGATAGTTAAGGCTGTGGAGACACCACTACAGATTAGATTGCCGGCAGTGTTCAAAATCCTGCACGAGTATCTTTGAATCAGCAAAGTTTCATCCCAATGGGTGCCTCAGACTTTGAGAGATAAAAGCACCTCTGTGCTGAACAGTGGGGATGAAGAAATGCTGGTTGGATTCAACAGAGGCAAGTCTGACACCATTAATGCTGCTGAAACCTGGTTCACTAGTTTGACCCCCAGAAGCATCAGTTGACAGTATGGATTTTTTCCCATTGAAAATTCACCAACAAACACGAAGCAGCCCCACAAGTGCAGGACAGGGAATGGTAGGTAGCAAATTTCTTCTCTAGACGTGGTCATGTTGCAACTGTTCCTCTGAAGGGAAGAAGGACTGCCACTGCTCAGGGGTACACAGCAATATGGCTGCCAAAAGCTTTCGGGAAGCCTCAAGAATGGTGGCCAAGGACAGGACTGTGGGGGACCGTCTTGCACCATGACAATGCCGCTGCCCAGACAACTCATGTCACCATTCAGCTCCTGGAGTCCACAGAGGTTAAACTTATGACTCATCCACCCTGCTGTCCTGACCTGGCCCCAGGACAGGACAGGGGGGAAGGTTCTCCTGCCCTGAAGACACTGTTCACACCTACTAAATGGTGCTTACAGCACTTGGAGAAAATGAACAGAAAGGGTGTTTTCAGAAATGGTTTACAAGAATGCAAAAGTGCACAGGATGTCATGGCAATTATTTTGAGAAAATATAATGAGCAAAATGTTTCTTAATTTTTGTGTATTTTCAAAACATTCATAATATCTCTCATATTAAGTGGCAGAGCCAAGCTTTGAACTCAAATAACCTGGCTGTAGAAATTATACTCTTAAGCTCTACACAATGGGAGCGCACATACATTAATGAAAACAGGAGACGCCTCCGTAAACAAAACTGCAAATGAAAATTATTCAAATATTGGCCATTACTCTGCATCTGAAGAAGGTGAAAACGGAAAAGCAACATTTTAAATTGTGTTTTTCTAATTTATTGGTAAAATAATAATTAAGAAAAAGTAAAATTAAGATATCATCCCATGGCTTAATCCAGTACTCAGGAAAGATTTCCTAGCATCAATTATACATTTTTTTGTCCCACGGCACACTTGAACCTATGGTTAAATTTCTGCAGCACACTAAATTATGTTGATCAAAAAAAAGAGTAAAAAAAGGAATATACTTACTGTGCTTTGAACTTCTTTAAAAAATAACTTAATTAATGATCTTTAAAATTTTTTGTGGCACACCGGTTGAAAACCACTGCTCTAGACTCTAAGCATTAGAGAAATGCAAATCAAAATCACAGTGAGATATCACTTCACTCCCATTAGGATGGCAATCATCAAAAGAAAAACCAGAAAATGCCTGCATGCTGGCACACACCTGTAGTCCTATTTGTTCCGGAAGCTGAGGCAGGAGGACTCCTGGAGTCCAGTTGTTTGGGCTCAGCCTGGGCAACACAGCGAAACCCCCATCTCTTAAAAAAAATAATAATAAATTATAATTAAAAGAAAAAAACAGAAAGTAACAAGTGAGGGTAAAGATGTGAAAAAGTTGGGACACTTCCACATTGCTGGTGGGGATGTAAAATGGTGCAATCACTGGGAGTTTCCTCAGAAGACTAAACGTGCAATTACTACAGGATCCAGCAATTCCACTTCTGATTATACACCCCAAAGAGCTGAAAGCAGGAATTCTAAGAGATATGTGTGCAACCATGTTAATAGCCACCAAAAGCTGAAAACCACTCAAGTGTCCATCAACAGATAGGTTGATAAACAAAATGTCATGTATACAATGAATATTTTTCAGCCTTGAAAGGGAAGGAAATCCTGATACATACTACAATATACGTGAAACTTGAAGACATTACGCCAGGTCAAATAAAGGCAGTCACAAAAGAACAAACACTGTATGACTCCTCTTATACGAGACACCTAAAGAAGACTGGAAGGACACTGGTGGCTTCCAGTGGCTGGATAAAGGGAGAATAGAGAGGTATCATTTAGTGGGTACAGAGTTTCCACATCAGAAGATGAAGAACTTTCTGGAGATGGATGGTGCTGCAGTTGCACAACCATGTGAATGCACTTAATGCCACTGAAATGTACACTTAAAATCGTTATAAGGGTCAATTTTGTGTTATGTATAAATAATTAAAAAGGCCACATATGTTCATATGTATCTGTCTGCATATATATGTATCCAGGGAGATAGACAGATAGACAGATATACTAATCAAAGGTGTGAACACTGTTCTGTACATTTTTACTTCTCCAAGCAAGATATTGTAGAGAGAATTCCATATCAGCACACTCTTTTAAATGGCTGCCTGATATGGCATGGTTTGGGATACCAGAATTTAAGCCACCTGAGAATAATGATCATTTAACTGTCCAAAGTCTTTTGTTACCATAAACATGCTACAAGAATGATGAATCTTCTAGAATAGAAAGTATGAAGTAATTCTTACAATAGGATAGAGGAGGCAAGGTGGTGTTAAAAAAAAAAACAACAACACCAAAATATTTTGTTAAAGTAAGAAAGAACTTTTGAATTCTCTTAACACAGGAGTATATTTATTACTCATGCTACATGTTCTGCAGGGATCAGCAAGAACTTCTGCTCCACACAGCTTCCCCATCTTCTGCGAGCATCATTCAGAAGATACAGCTTCCCACCTTGGTCCCTGAGCTTCTCACTGTCTTGACCCAGAGGTAAACTCCTATCTCATTAGCCAGAAGGAGCATTTTTCTCCTACCGAATTGAAAAGAGGCTGAAATACGTATGGAAATAAAATATTTGATGAGCATGACAGCTATCTCCTCTGCACTTCAGTCGCACAAATGGAAATAATTTTCTCACTACAGGTAAGTCTAAGGTGACCAGACGTCCCGCTTTTGGCAGGACAGTCCTGATTTTTAACAATTTGTCCTGCTTTCTGTTATATTTTTAAAAAGTCCCGATTTTTGGAAAGAATGCACAACAAGCTAGGAAACAGCGGGAGAACGGGAAGGAAATATATGGTTTTCGGCTGCCATGTAGCTATTTTGCCAGGATATGAGTTTTATATTATTTTTGTTAATTTTATAATGTTAAACTTTAATAATAACAAATAATTGTTGAGAGCTGATTATCACGAACTGCTTATCAAAGTTCTCATTGTTGATCAGTTGTGAGAATTCGACGAGAAATATGCCAAAGAATAATACTATACATAATTTTTTATGTATTATATTTGTAAATTGTACTTATGTTGAAATTTTTTAAAAATTACAATACAATTTTTACATTCTATGAAAATTTTTGTTGCTCCATATAGACCAAATTTTTAATTAAGAACACCCCCACCCCCACCCCCGGTCAAGGGTGTCCCGCTTTACCAATGTTAAAATCTGGTCACCTGAGGTAAGTCCAAAGTTTACAAACTATTTATGGGAGCATTTTTGTAACTCTCCAGTGATGATTCTCCACTGTCCAACTCAAAATTCTTCTGGTTTCAAGGTCAATCCATGAGCCCTGGTTGGCACTTACACATTTCAGCTTAGAGCTCACATTTGCATTTCGTATAAACATCATGCATAGGTGAGAGAAAGAATACGAGGCAGCCTCCCTCAGCCAATGGCTAATTAGCAACACCTGCACCAAGGCACGATTAGCAGCTCGCGATTAGGGGACTGTTTGCATTACATGATAAGTGATTATACCTGTCAAACTGTGACAGGCCTTGCTTCATTTCTCAGTTCATGTATAAATTTAAATGTCATATATTTTAAATAGTCCCCCAATTTTTAAGATATGACATTGCTATTTTGTCAATCTTAGTTACAGATTTCTTCCTCGGTGACAGAACGATAATTTAATTCCTGAAAAATTGCAAAGTTATCTGTATGTAAACAAGCACATCCGTTTGATCATGGGTATCAGAATATCTCCTCTACTCAATCTACCTGCTCTCCCTGAGGCTCCTATGAGTGGATGTGGATCTAAAGGTGATCACACATGCTGACGCCCACAATTCTGTCTCCATGCCTAGCGGAACACCGCACGTGTAGGTGCTCAATGTGTGATTTGTTGAATTAATGAAGTTCATCCTCTGCCTCTCTGTGGATGACTTGCAACTCTCCAGTTCCAACCCCTCTCCAAGATCCAGAGGCTACTCCACTACGGATCTTTCTTAGGCTATTCCACAATTCTGCAGCCCCTCCGTGCTCTCCCTTGATAAGCATTCATGTTATTTTCTGACTTTATAGTCATTCAGATTAAGATCAAGAATTCAAAGTATTCCTTATGGTAATGCAGGAGGCCGATGCCTGGTAGGTTTATGCCAGATTTGTTCAGACCAAAGAACACAGAGCCAAGGACAGATCTTATGTGCCTTTATTCAGCGTGGTAGCTGGTGAACAGGCCTGGGAAGTCTGTGTTAGTGAAAGATCCTGTACACTTATACAGGGTGGACATAAAGCTTCATATGCAATTTACTATGTTAAACTATTTTAATTTGTACATGAACTTTATGTCCATCCTGTATATCCAAGGGAACAGTGGTGGCAGAATGCCAAAAAGTAATCATATAATAGTCAGATAGTAGTCATAAAAACATGGCCTCATTGTGCACAGTTATGGCTCTAGTTATGGCTATATAAGGAAAACACAGTGCCTTCCAGCGGAAGTGGGGATAAGGAAGCCCACGGATGCCATCTTGCCCCACACTTATCCACACATGAGAAAAATCTTTCTTACTCTTATCCTGGAGGGAGTGTCAGGTTGTGGAATGTGTTTTAAAGCAGAATTACTAACCTGAGACTAGGAAATCTAGCAACCCCCCAAAATTCAGACAAAAAACAATGTTGTGTGAATTTTCTCTCTTCCTCTCAGAGTAGGATGGGGTTGCTTTAGGGCCCAACATACATTAAAAGGGAGAAGTTGGAATCTGACTTCGTGGTGTGGTGCTTGCTATACCATTGTTAGAATTTTGTGTTGTTGCATCTGTCTTCAAATGCATAAAAGGTTAGGCTTTTGTTTGATTGTTGTTGTTGTTGTTTTGTGACAGAGTCTTTCTCAGTTGCCCAGCCTGGAATTCAGTGGTGTCACCATAGCTCACTGCAACCTTCAACTCCGAGGCTCAAGTGATCCTCCTGCTTCAGCCTCCTGAGTAACTGGGACTACAGGCATGAGCCATCACACTGGGCTAATTTTTTTTCTATTTTTACTAGAGATGGGGGTCTTGCTCTTGCTCAGGCTGGTCTCAAACTCCTGAACTCAAGCAATCCTCTCTCCCCACCTTCTAAGCATGCTAGGATTACAGGATGAGCCACCACACTCAACCCTAAAGGGCTTCTTGACATGGAAAAAAGAATCCCATCTGTCCCTCAAGGCTGCAGAGAGCAGATCTAGCACAGGGAAGTCAGGGGAGAGAACGCCATCACTCAAGCAAAGGAAAATTTCTGCCTCAACCCAAAGTCAGAATGGACTGAACTTGCTGCAACAAGTTCAAGCACAGGCTTATCCATGATCATTTGGATGAGTGTCTGCAAAGACCTTTATCTAGTCCTCACCAGGTATGGTGGTAGTGGGGAGATTAAAAAATGAGTTCCGAGGTATCCCCTGCCTCTATGGTATCATGTTCTACATTTATGGGCACACAGAGATTAATATGACTATTGAGATTTCACTTTCCCTCAAAACTGTCCACGTTTTGAAATGTTATCTCCCCTAAATACTAGCTTTTACAACTCTTTCTTTAAAAAAGAACTGCATCTTCAAAATATTTTGTATTCCATTTTGCAGTTAAAACAGCATTGATTTACCTATCACACGCTCTGACTCTTAAGATTGAAAAGCTGTTCTTTGTGCCTACCACCATGGGAACCCATCCAATAATCAAGGCTCCGTGCTTTCCGTGAAACAAACTCAGATTTTGCCTCGAGCTGTACAATATAGAACCCCATAGACAAATCTTTTAAATTGCCATTAAAAGTAGAAGAACATTTTCCAGACTCTACAAACTACTCCTTCAGACAATGGGAATCATTTTTTTCATAGCACTAAGCTGGAAAAGGCACTGTAAGTCAAAGTCTTTGTACTCAGCGAGCACATATATTCATTTATTTCAACATCTATGTGTGTATGAAGCATAGCAGTGATGACCCAGAATTTCGTGTAGGCAGATTTATCCCAGAAAGATCTCAAATGGCCTTTCTACTGAGCATACAATATCTACTCTGCTATTGTGAGAATCTCATCTCTGATGTGTACTGTCTCTGGGTTGTGGAGATTCCTTATCACCTGACTTTGATCACTGGTTTGAGTTCAGACTCTACTGTAGAAAATATTCTCCAGTTTAAAAATATAGTCTTAAATAGAACACCATGATAGATTATTCAAAGCAAGGCAATTTTTACCTATTTTCAAATCTTTAGAGACTTCTAAGGATAGGACATTGTAAACCTATTAATTTTTGTGGGGTATTTTAGAATAATAAACTGATTTTTATAATGCATTCCGTAAAAAACAATAGTTTTGACTTTAAGCATTATAAAAGCTATCTATGTGACAAAAACACTTGCACCCCCTTACTATTTTGAAAATTTTAAAAGGCAAATAGTTTTCCAACCTTCTCTTTTATATCACAAAATAAGAAGTGTGGGGAAGAGAAGAACGGAAAACAATTCTTAACATATTTCTCTTCACTGGAGTGAGAATTCAAAACACACTTTTCAAAATAAATGTTATCTACTTTTCAGGAATAGGACAAAAATTGGCACAAAGTGTAATCAGTAGGGCTGACACATTTTCCCAATGTGCTGACCCTATGAAATTTCTTTAATTTTATGGAGGAAATATAAATCATCTACCAGTATTAAAATTAAATGTAATTTGAAATTAATGATGTGAACAATTTATTTCAGCTATTATTTAATCAAAACACTTTCATAATATAGCTATTCACCTTGACTTCCCAGAAACTAATGAAAGAAATAGCTTACCAAACGGCTGGGGGAATGGACCTTGGCATCTGATCTTTTTCACATGTCACTGACTCCCTCTGTAACCTTGGACAAGTCACTCCACTTCTCTGGGCTCATAGTCTCATTTGAAAATAGGCACAATATTATCTACCTCATAAGGAAATGCCTACATCTGCATGGCAAATACTTATCAAGAGCTCAATAAGAGCTACTTACACAGATATTAGAAATTCAATTAAGAACAAGACACGGTCCCTATCCTCGCAGAACTTACACTATAGCAGAACAAGAAAATAAGAATGCAGAAAAATAAATAGAGGTCATGATGAGTGCTCTACAGGATACACACAGGAGATAGAAAGAGTGAGTAGCAGGGCCCTAATTACAGTGATCAGCGTCATAGTAAAGACGAGAACAATATGAGATCACAGATATAAAGCATTTGCCACATAAAAGGCACTCAATAAACAGTCGGTTTTATTATTTTGTTGCTTCAGAACAAAATATGAAGAAAATTCTTGAATAAAAATAGGTAGGATGGCTCGGCGCCTGTGGCTCAAGTGGCTAAGGTGCCAGCCATATACATCTAAGGTGGCAGGTTCGAATCCAGCCCGGGCCCACCAAACAACAATGATGGCTGCAACCAAAAAAAAAAAATAGCCGGGCGTTATGGCGGACGCCTGTGGTCCTAGCAACTTGGGAGGTGGAGGCAGGAGACTCACTTGAGCCCAGGAGTT
>NW_003852465.1:3293945-3307975 GCF_000181295.1 Otolemur garnettii
AAAAAAAAAAAAAGAATAGGTAGGATTTGAAATTTAAAGGAATAACAGCCTAGATAGTCTCAAAAATTCTTCTACATGACACCTAGACAAACTGAATAAAATATAACCTAAATCTTCCCTAATACATAGTTGAGTTCATCAAATAATAATAATAAAGGAAATGCCCGAGGGCCAAGATTAAACAGCTAGCTATACCCCATAGTTGCAGACTGACCCAGTGCAGTTGGCCTGGAACTGATATTGCCAGTTTCCATTATTGAAGTCTTGGCTGCTTGGGAACAGGAAATAGGTCTTGAACTTGCATGAGGTAGGGATTTGGAATTGAAGCCCCACATGAAATGCTTGTACTCAATTGAAGAGAAAACTGGAAAAAGGCTGTCTGCCTTTTTGCAGAGAGGGGAAACAAGATTTGTCTGTCTTGACCCAGATTCAGTGTGTTTAAAAATAAAAAATCTTTCCAGGCATAGCCTGTTGCTCAGTGGGTAGAGCGCTAGCCCCATCTACCAAGGGTGGTAAGTTCGAACTCAGCCCCAGCCAAACTGCAACAAAAAATAGCCAGGCATTGTGGCAGGCACCTGTAGTCCCAGCTACTCGGGAGGCAAGTAAATCACCTAAGCCCAGGAGTTGGAGGTTACTATAAGCTGTGATGCCATAGCACTCTACCGAGGGCCTTAAAGTGAGAGATACTCTGTCTCTAAAAAGAAAAAAATAAATAAATAAAAATAAAAATCTTTCCTGAGATTCATAACTACAGGCTTAACTTCATCCAGTTGAGATTACAATTCAGTCTCTGGTTCCCCAAAATAAGAAATTAATAGATAAAGGTCAGTTGTATATGATCTCACAACCCAAAACTACAACACACATCAGCAAGCAAACTGCCATCAGGAAAAGTCAGCAGAAATAAGGGACTAGGCCCTCAAGCACTGCAGCTATTGGAAATATTAGCTGAATAATAATACAGATACGGAATTCAAAACAACAATGTATAAAAGCAGATAATGATTCAAATTAAAAATCCGGAAAAGATTACAGTGATGAAGGGTAAAACACCAAAACAAATTATTAGAAATAAAATATAGTGACAATGGTCAACTATAAAATATAATGGGATTGTTCGAAAGATGGCTGAAATTTAGTCATATGTCTCAACCTGGCTCTAACAGAATGAAATTTATACATCACAAATCTTAGAAAAGTTCAGGACTAAAAATAAACTGTTGGAGCAATCCCTTCAGTGAAATGAAGAATCTTGTGCTTTTAAGACAGTATAATAAGATGCCTGAGGAGATGGTAGGCTTTGGTTAGAATTGCCTAAGTAAGAAATGAAGCAGGTATTCATTCTACAATTCAAACCATGATAATTTTTGCAAGGAGCCTCTGCTTCATTGGCCAGGCACAGTGGCTCAGGCCTATAATCCTGGCACTCTGGGAGAATGAGGCAGAAGGATTCCTTGAGCCCAAGAGTTCAAGACCAACCTAAGCAAGAGCAAGACCCTTTTCTACGAAAAATAGAAAAATTAGCTGGACATAGTGGCACATGCCTTTAGTCCCAGCTACTTGGGAGGCTGAGGCAAGAGGATCGCTTGAGCCCATGAGTTTGAGTTGCTGTGAAGTAGGCTGATGCCACAGCACTCTAGCCAGAGGCAACAGAGTGAGACGCTGTCTCAATTTAAAAAAAAAAAAAAAAAGTAGCTTCATAAGATTTGTATCTTGCTACTTGATGTCAAGGGTTGTAAGTCAAGGATTGATTGGGGTGTTCATAAGAATCAGTTGTTTAAAATGTGGGTGCACATTAATAGGAGGCACCGTCATTTTGTTCTCCACTTGAACACCTGCTTAGAAAGTGGTCTTGCATATCTGCTCCCAGGCCGGCTGTGAGAAGAGGCAGGACTGTGAGATGGATCAGAGTGAAGGAGCAGGCACCTGGACCACATGGTGTGGATAACAGGACTTTGCTGAGACTCTTAGTGGAGCCATTTAAAGTACCTGGGCTGGAACCATCACATCTCTGCAGCAGCAAGGGAGACATCTGTCTGGAAATGGCCCCGCAGCAAGAGGAGAGCAAGGGAAGAGGCTGAGCTGGAATCAGATACCCGCTAGGAGGGACTGTGCACTGGGGAGCCCCATGAGAAAGCCAGCATTTGGCTCCTCCACCAGGAGGACATCACCTGTCACCAGTGTTAGCAGAAAAGCAACTAGGAAACGATCATGACCTCACCCAGGGAAGATGAGAGGTGTCTGTCCTTTGCTGTCATCCCTACGTAGAAGGTAGAAGAAGAGTTACAAGTCTACCCTGCCCTGGTGAACAGACTTGAGTCAGATATGAAATGGAAGTTTTTACCGACTAGATTGCTTTAATAACAGAAAGTGGCCAGAAAACTTGGAATCTTCCCAAAGTTTTCTGTTAGGAAGTCATAAAGTGGAATTTGACATAGAATTATTAAAAGCAGTTTATATCCCAATCTATTCCACATCTCAATAATGCAGTTATATTTACGTAAATGGAAGAACAACCAGCCACTCAGCTTTTAAGCCCCAAGTTGAATATCAGACTTTCATTAGAAAAGCCAGTTTTACTTATGGATAGAATCTATCTGAAGAGATGGGGTTTGCAGGTATAAAATATCACTGCAAAATACTTTACTTGGGGACAAATGACTAAGTGCTGACTGAGTGGTGTAGACCATGAATTGAGAGAAGGGAAAGCCCTGAGAACTACCAGTGAGGCTTCCCGGACCACACAGGACCACGCCGCCTGGAGAGATGGATCTCATTTGGGTGGACGAGGAGACGTGGGGGTGGATATTGCAAGTAGAAGGGGAGCCATGACCAAAAGTGAAGAGCTGGAGATCCAGGCACCATGATCTACCTGGCTGCTCTGGAATTCACAAGAGGGAGCAAAGAGACGTAAGTTTGAAGGTAGGTAAAAGTTCGATTTCAGAAGCTATGACATCTCAGCCAAAGGAATATACATTTGGACAACTAATTAAAAACCATTAGAGGGGCCGGGCGCTCACGCCTGTAATCCTAGCACTCTGGGAGGCCAGGTGGGTGGCTTTCTTGACCTTAGGAATTTGAGACCAGCCTGAACAAAAGTGAGACCTCGTCTCTACTAAAAATAGAAAAATGAGTCAGATATGGTGGCAGGAGCCTCTAGTCCCAGCTATTTATAAGGCCAAGGCAAAAAGATTGTTTTAGCCTATGAGTTTGAGGTTGCTGTGAGCTATGACACCAAGGCACCACTCTACCCAGGGCAGCAGAGTATGACTCTGTCTCAAAAAATAAATAAATGAAAACCACTAGAGGTCTTGCACAAAGACTTTTGAAATGATTGTCAAAGGAAGACTCAAGAATGAGCATTTAGGGGAAAAAAAATTTATTTTCCAACAGGATGAGAGAGCAGACTTCAGGAGAACTGACTGGCCCAATGTAAGTATTTACATTTAAAAACTGAAAAATTGCCCAAGTTAAAGCTCCCATCGTCTGCCAGAAAAGAAAAAACAGTTGCTTTCTTGCATGGTTATCATCTTCACAAAGGTTGCAACGAATCCTTAGACACTGGCATGCCAATTATCAGGTACAAAGGTTTATAGGAAACACTTGAGGTTTGACTGTGGTAGAGACAGTACCCAGGCAGGGCGACCCTGTTATTTTTGATTCATGTCAGAGACTTACATGTTTTCCCTGACTATCCTGTGTGAAGAACTTAATCACACTGGAAGCTGGGCAAAGTGTCAAAGTGGAATTAGGGGCCAACATATTTGATACTGGTCCTGCAGTCCCCAGACCCTGGGCCGTGAACAGGTGCCAGTTCATGGCCTGTTAGGAACTGGGCTGCACAGCGGGAGGTGAGTGGGCAAAGCTTCATCTGTATTCACAGCCGCTCCCCAGTGCTCACATCACTGAGCTCTGCTCCTGTCAGATCAGCAGCAGGCACACGCAAAGGATTTAGGTTGCACGCTCCTTAGGAGAATCTGATGCCACCCATCCCTATCCATGGAAATATTGTCTTCCAGGAAACCAGTCCCCGGTGCCAAAAAGGCTCGGGACTACAACAGTATGGGTTGTTGGGATAAGCAAAACCAGGGCAACTAGACAACTATCTCTGTCTGAGCTGCAAGTGCTTCCCAGAAGGTAAGAAACTGAGGCAGACGGGCCAACTGAGCTGCTCACTGCCATTATCACATGAGATCAGGAAGCCGTGGTGCAAAATTGATGACACAGTTCTCAGCCCCAGTTATCCAGCCCATGTGATTAGCCTGCTGAACCATTTCACTCCTCTTTCAATAACTATCAGTGAATTAATTCAAGTGTGGGTGTGTTTGGGAGTTACTATGAACAAGACAAATGCTATAAGCCTCACAAGCAGCGCCTATAATTCAATTACTCTTAATTAGGCAGTGCTAATCTAAGGAAGAATCAGCCTGCAAGATCCTTGATGCCTCCCTGGACATATCAGCATTATTGTCAGAGCATCTGCCTCCTTTATTGCTAATTCCTAAACACATGATTTACCTCTCATTTTATTACATGTTGGGGTTTTCCCCCTTGAACCTGGAATGTGCAATTGGTATCTTGTTATGTTCTTAATCTGGCCACAGAAGGAGCAGTTCGAACTTACAAATATGCCTCAGCGGTGTCATACTGATGCAGCCATTAAAAGACTCCCATTATTTTTGCTACCTGGCCCCATCTGTTTCCATGCTGACAGAAGGAAGAGCTTTGTAAAATTTTGACTGTATTTGCTGTTGTTTTTGTTTTACTACACAATGGACTTCCTGTTGTACAGTACTCATTAAGCATTTAGAAAAGGTATGATATTTCCCTACAATATCATTTACAACTGAAGAATTGTTTCCAGATATGGTACCCAAAAACGAACATTTCAGAACTTCTCAGGTCTTCACTTGTGTCACAAAATGATTTTTTCCTTTTTAACAGAAAGTTTGTCTATTATCCTGATATTGCTGTGAATTTAGTCACCCTTTAAACTGATCTGACGTATACAGGACTCTCTGCCTAAATGTACACAGAGCTCTGTAACTTTGCAATTATGACTGTATCTGTGGGGCACATGTACATATAAACCGCATTAGAGCAGTGAGACTTCATGGTAGAAATAGGAGGGGAAGAGGGAAGGATAAATTGTAGCTGCTTTAGACTTGGAGTTAAACAGGCTATCACAATATTCTGAACAAAATTATATTTTTGTTGGGTTTTTTTTCTGTTTGTAAAATAAGTTTTTCCTACCTTTTGAAATTACAGTAAACACAGTTACATCACAAGTAATAAATAGTTCAGCAAGGTTGAAAATCTTCAAAGCTGTTTTGTCCACCAACTGAACTATTTTACAAAACAAAATTTTACATGCATGTGTATAAATTAAAATACAAATAAAATTTTCCTTTTGCTAGTAAGTTTTGAAAACAAAGCTTAACCTTGGAATTTTTGTCTATTCCTTCTGCTACAAATTTTTACCTAAGCTGGTTTAATGGCATTTAATTTTAAAAAAGCAACACATTGTCTAACGGGGTGGTACCTCTAAGACAGAAAGGACTTCTGCTCCAGCTGGATTAGGGAATGAGAAGCTGGAAGTGTGTAGACCATCATGTGCATTTTTTTAAAATTGTGGTAAGCTATACAGAAAATTCACCATCTTTACAATCCTGGCGCATACAGTTTAATTGTATACAATCACAGTGTCACACTACCAATCTTCAGAACTCTTTTCACCTTGCAAAACTGAAATGCTACACCCGTTAAACAATTCTCATTCCCTGATCCCATCCTTCCTGCCCCAGTCTCCAGGAACTATGCCCTTTTAAGACAACCCTGTTTAATTGCCCTTTGATTCTCTCCCGTCTTTAAACCCTCTGCTGCGCCCCTTCTGTCTCAGGCTGCAAATACTGTGCAGCAGGCAATGCGACCTGGTTGGGGGTAACAGCAGTCTTCATTCTTCCTTTTTCAACCATACCTCTGGACTCCCCCTCTCCTGAAGCCACATACACCCTACTTTGTAGCACAATGTTTACAAATAGCGCTACATAGAAAAGGGTATTCTGAGATGGGTGGAGGAAGCTTCTGGGAACGTTCAAGCTTAGGAAATGCTGCTCACTCTTCCCCCCTAGGGAATTAATTTGCATGATAAAAGCCCTGATAAGTCATACAGTTAAAAAATAAAGAAAGAATATAATTTGTCTAAAAAAAGCACTTTCCAAATTATTTGACTATGGATCTCTCAACGGGGTGATGAAGAACACAGGCTCTTGGATTCATAATGCTCTAAATTCGGGGCCAGTTTTGCTCCTTACAAGCTACATCAAGTTATTCTGCTTTCTGGGCCCTGGTTACCTCATTCGTGTAATAATGTCCACCTTTGTGGGGTAATTATGAAAACTGTTAGATAACTATGAAGATATCTGACATAAAGGAAAAGCTTAATAAACAGTAGCCAGTTGTGGCCTAGTAACTGACCCCAGATCATAAAAGGTTCATAACCTGATATACATAAACTCAGATTTTGCATCTTCCTGGGCCACACAAGAGCAATTAAGCCTCGAGCATCAGTCCTAAGAGCGTTTAAATTCCAGCTCCCAATGACCAGTATTGTTACAGGGAGTCTAATAACCCACCATCACCTATCAAACAAACTGAAATTCTACACCATATTTAAAATTAGCCTGGCCTGTGCAGGGGCTCATACCTGTAATCCTAGCACTCTGGGAGGCCAAGGTGGGAGGATTGCTTGAATTCAGGAGTTCACAACCGGCCTGAGCAAAAATGAGACTGCATCTCTACTAAAAATAGAAAAAATACCCAGGCATGGTGGCAGGTGCCTGTAATCCCAGCTACTTGGGAGGCTGAGGCAAGGGGATTGCTAGATCCCAGCATTATGAGGTTGCTGTGAGCTGTGAGGACATAACTGCACTCTAGATTGACAGGGTGAGACTGTCTCAAAACCAGACCCAAAAAAGCCTTAAGATTGACCAACTCCTCCTAAAATAAATATTCCAATAAACATAGCTTCT
Source organism: Otolemur garnettii (assembly GCF_000181295.1). NCBI lineage: Eukaryota > Metazoa > Chordata > Mammalia > Primates > Galagidae > Otolemur > Otolemur garnettii. The sequence goes on from NW_003852465.1 coordinate 3,300,977, forward strand.
TTTCTTTGTTTTTATTTTTCTTTTCTTTTCTTTTTTTTTTTTTTTCTTTTTTAGACAGAATCTCATTTTGTTGCCCTGGTATAATGCCATGGCATCATAGCTCACAGCAACCTTAAACTCTGGGCCTCAAGCAATCCTCTTGCCTCAGCTTCCCCAAAAGCTGGGACTACAACACCCAGCTGGTTTTTCTATTTTTAGTAGAGATGGGATCTCATTCTTGCTCTTGAGCTCAAGCAATCCACCTGCTGCAGCCTTAAACAATGTAATTTCTCACAGTTTCCTCAAGGAAACAAGCCAACAATCATCACAACTTTTAAAATAAAGTGTTTATTACTATAACAAACTTTTTGCCCTTTGGAAGGAAGGAAGGAAACAGGAAGGAAGGGATATAGGAATCTCATAAACTTGACTCTATGATGACATAGATACAAAAGTACAGATTTAACCTAAATATTATAGTAACAACAACAAAAAGAAATGTTTAACTGCCCTTTGATTCTCTCCCATCCTTAAACCCTCTGCTGCACCCCTTCCATCTCAGGCTGCAAATACTGTGCAGCAGGCAATGCGACCTGGTTGGGGGTAACAACAGTCTCTATTCTAATTGAGTTTGCCCAGCGGAAGGTGCTCTCCTAGGTTCTGGTAACCACTTCCTCCTCTTGCCCTTTTAGGCTTAGAATGATACATAGTAACACCGTCCCACTCATAGGAGCCTGGGGCATCTTGCCATCCTGTCCTGTCTTCCGTAAACCTTGATCACACATTTATGAGTCATTTCTTCATTAACTCCTTAGTCACTCAATTTGGACATACTCTCAGTATCCTCCTACAACCCTGACTGACACATGACCATCCCTTCAAAGTTTCATATGGAACAGCAGTGGGAAGCTATCTTCAGATAGAATTCTAGATAAATCTGCATTTTAAATCCATGAGGCTCAGCATTTTTCTGCTTCCACCCTCCTAATTCTTCTCCTTTTTGCACACTTCATACAGGTGAACGCACGCTCCTCCCGTCTGCTGGTAATGTCAGTCATCTCTGCACCACTGTCAGGGGGCCTAAGTCTACTGCTCCTTCCAGAAAGGGGTCAGCAATGCTGCTGGCCAGCATCCGGGCCCCCATTACTTCTCCTGTCCCTCCCCAGCCCTGTTGGGCATTCCTTGGTACTTCCTCTAATGTCAGTGCTGTCACAATTTAGTTCAATATTCTAGACACTGGACACACAAAGACGGCTGAAGCGTGGCCCATGCTTTCTAATTGCTCACAATCCAAAGTTAAGTAAAACTGAATTACACTTAAATAAAATTCACTGTGATACTCTCAGTCCTGACCTGAATTACAACGGCACCTACCACAACCCTCTTCTCTCTTAGACTTACAGTTTGGAATGTAAGCCCTCCTAAGTGTCCTCAGCTATATCTGAGCAGTCCCTGGAGGGTCACATCAGGAACACACAGAGACAGGGTCGTTGTGGGCAAAGTCTCCACTTTGACCTTCCTGGGTCCATTTGCTGCTGTCTTTGATGGCAGTGACACTGGTAAGATGACCATGCCTGCCTCATATGAATAGTCATCGTCTCTTCTAATTTCATAATAGTACATCAGAGAAAATGTAGTAAAATTATTTATTTATATTTTTGAGACAGAGTCTCCCACTGTCACCCTGGGTAGAGTGCCATGGTGTCAACCTAGCTCATAGCAACCTCAAACTCCTAGGCTCCAGTGATCTTCCTGCCTCAGCTTCCCAACTTGTTGAGGCTACAGGCACCCACCACAACACCTTGCTGATCCTTTTTTTTTTTGCAGTTTTTGCCCAAGGCTGGGTTTGAACCTGCCACCTCCAGCATATGGGGCTGGCCCCCTACTCCTTGAGCCACAGGCGCTACCCCTGATTTTTCTATTTTTAGTAGAGATGGGGTCTCACTCTTGCTCAGGTTGGTTTCAAACCCCCGAGCTCAGGCAATCCACCAGCCTGGGCCTCCCAGAGTGCTGGGATTACAAGTGTGAGCCACCACGCCCAGCCTAAATGAGGTAAATTTAAATGATAAATTACTCAAAGTATAACTTAGCAGCTGCCACTGTGGCCTGGCTGTCCTGATGTCCTTCACCTGATTAACTTACTTCTTCAGTCGGTCACCAGAAGGACTAAACTGCCCTTGTTAAATAAACGATCAGGAGAATTAACAAATAGGTCAAATAACCCTCTAAATGGGAGACTATGCAGCCATTGAAATTACACTAAAAATCTATATAAACACTGATAATGTTTTAAGTGGAGAGGAAAGACCTGACAGGCCACCCCGCAGAGCACGTACTTGTGCACACAGAAGGCAGACACACACGGCCACGCACCACTGTCCCTTTGTCCCCGGAATCCTTCCCTGTGTGGGTCACAGCCCAGCCGGCAGCCGCACTCTCTGAGGGAACTTCAGTCGGGTATCCCGATACACAGACGCAGACTCCCTGGGTGGGTTCCCGCTGGTGCTGGGTCTTCTCCATCCCAGGTCCATCTCTTCGGCTGCCATTGCAGTCCCTCCCCTCAGCCCCTGCAGAGGGGAAACCAGCAGAGGCCTCACCCCACCCCCCACCTCGCAGTGGGCTGGCCTCACCACATTCCCAGCAAACTCCAAATTCTCCCCTCACACCCGCACTTCAGGAGAACTGGGGGGTGGTTCTTTCCGGATCCCCCAACTCGTCCCTGGCTCCCCTCAGAGTTGGGTAAGGTCTAATTCCTACAATCAATTCCTGTTTGAAAAGTGGCATTGCTAACAAACTATCAAACATAAAGAGGAAGAAACTGGCAACTGTCATCACACCTTTAAAGAGAAAACTCACCACAGCACAGCTGCCCTTTGTTTTGTTTAATTAAACACCTGGGCTCAACGCTCAACTCCTGTCTTTAAGCCTAGCTCCTGTCTCCGAAAATTGTTTACACAGCGAGCCCTCAGTGGGCAGGAAGAGTAGGAAATCTCTCCCTCAGTTCCTGCCAGGATAGATTGCAAAGACTGTTGATAAGCTGGCCTCAAAGAAAAGGAAAACAAACAAATAAACACACCTGCTTTGCAGCCCCTTTTGTTATCAATCTGAATAGGAGGGAGCCACTGTTGCCCTTTAAAAGTCTGAACAGTTGTTACTCATCAGCCAGCACTTTCTAGCTTTTTACAATGCCGAGCCATTTTACCTCCCTCCCTTCCTGCCTTCCTTCCCTTCCCTTCCCTTCCCCTTCATTCCTTCCTTCCTACCTTCCTTCCTCCCACCTTCCCTTCCTTCCTCCCTCTTTCTCTCTCTTTTAACAGAGTCTCACTCTTGCCTAGGTTAGAGTACCACGGCATCATCATAGCTCACAGCAACCTCAAACTGCTGAGATCAAGTGATCCTCTTGCTTCAGCCTCCCAAGTTGGAAGGCTGGGACTACAAGCACCTACCACCATGCCCAGCTAATTTTTTATATTTTTAGAGATGGGGGTCTTGCTCAGACTGGTCTTGAACTGCTGGCAATGCTGAAATTCATGTAGAACCAAAAAAGAGCCTGAATAACCAAGGAGATCTTAAGCAAAAAGAGCAAACCTGGTGGCATCATATTAATTCACTTCAAATTATACTGCAAGGTCATAGCAACCCAAACAAGATGGTACTGGCATAACAGTAGACACACAGACCGATGGAACAGAATAGAGAACCCAGAAATGAAACTATGCAGCTACAACCAACCAGTTTTTGAGGAAGCAGTCCAAAACATACACTGGCAAAGGACATTATATTCAATAATCGGCACTGGGAAAATTGAAGAATGACACTGTATATCTCTCACCATATACAAAAATTAACTCAAGATGGAGTAAAGATTTAAATACAGGCTTGGCGCCTGTGGCTCAAGAGGCTAAGGCGCCAGCCACATACACCTGAGCTGGCGGGTTCGAATCCAGCCTGGACCCGCCAAACAACAATGACGGCTGCAACAAAAAATAGCTGGGCATTGTGGCCGGTGCCTGTAGTCCCAGCTACTTGGGAGCCGAGGCAGGAGAATCGCTTGAGCCCAGGAGTTGGAGGTTGCTGTGAGCTGTGCTGCCATGGCTCTCTACCCAGGGCAACAGCTTGAGGCTCTGTCTAAAAAAAAATAGGAAAAGCTCTTCTAGATGTTGGCCCATGTAAAGGATTTATGGCTAAGACCTCAAAAACAAATGTAACAAAAACAAAAACAGACAGCTGGGACTTAGCTATGCACAGCAAGAGAAATCAAAAGATCAGATGGATACCATACAGAATGGGATAAAAAAAAATTTTCAAACTGTATGTCCAGAAAAGGACTAACACCCAGAATCTGCTAGAAGCTCAGATCAGCAAGAAAAAGCAAATAACATCATTAAAATATGATCAAAAGCCACAAACAGACATTTTTCAAAACAATATGTGTAAATGGCTAAGAAATATTTGAAAAATGTTTAACATCACCAATCATCACAGAAATGCAAATTAAAACCACAGTGAGATACAATCTTACTCCTATTAGGATGGCCATTATTAAAAAGTCGAAAAACCATGGATGTTGGCATGGATGCAGTGAAAAGGGGGCCCCCTGTCGGACAGTTTGGTTAGGTATAGAACTTTAACTTGGACAGCAATTTGTTTTCATATTTGGAAAGCACTTCTATTGTCTCCTAATTTGCAATATTGGTGTTGAGATGTCTGCTGGAACTCTGATTCAGGCAGTCTTATGTTGTAGCCTGATGTTCTCAAAAACATGAAGATCTTTTCTTCCTAGAGTCCTTCATGCCACTGGGTAATCCTTGATGGAGTTCTGAAATCTCAGGATGAAGCACCTGGCAGTGACCCTATCTCCTTCATTGTACTGGGTCCTTAAACTGTTCTGATTTGGACATTTGGTCCTTATTTCTGGGAAATTGGCTAGAATACTTTTTTTCCTTTTATTTCTCTTTGTGCAATATGTGTTTTTCATATATTTCATGGCCCGAATAGTTCTCTATTAATCTTATTTCTCTCCTGTTTTTCAAAAGTCTAACTTAACTGTAGTCCCCAGATTTCTACTTAGTTTTTAACTTGCTTTCATATTTTTAATTTCCAAGAACAATCTCTGAATGTTCTCTTTAATTGCCTCTTGTTCTTCTTTCAGAGAAACACTCTGAAGTCACAGATGTTTGGCTGAAAAAGGTTTCTATAAAATTCCCTTCAGAAATTAACATTTTAATTAAATCAAGTTAAAAATAGGTTCACTGTAGAAATGTCAACAAGGGTTTTAAGAACACTCAAATATACCTTTTTCAACAATATATATTATCAGCAAACTACTGAGATTTTGTTTTTATGTTCTTTTAGTATTTGTTTTGACGAAATTATCAACGATATATGATGGAATGTCAGTTAATCCACTCTCTATCCTTTTTTCTGTGATGTGGGCCTTCTAGCCCATGATATTTTATGATTCTTGTTAATGAATGCTAAGTTTTGACTAAGAAGTAATAGAGTGGCTAGTGTAGTGGAATCTGACTCAGTACTTCCAAGTCACAAATTATCTTTGAGAATAACAGATGTGCGCCATGGAAACAGGTACCTGGTACTTGTTTGTGTGTGTAACCCAAATTTTAAGGTGTAATAGCCGCCAACTAGACCTCTTAAAATTTGACTATTGCTTTTGAAATTTTTGATGATATAAAAGATTTTAATCAAATCAGAAAAACATTTCTATTCCATATCGTTTATTCGTTTTTAAAATCATTAATAGAATTCTGTATATAACCTGACCAATTACATGCATACATACATATGTGTGTATTATATATACATACAAAAGCACATGTGTATATATCTATACTTGTACATCTTTAATTCTGAGTGAATTTCTACATGGAAATTGAAATGAAGCCAAACTTCTCATTTAAATATATAAGTAGAAAACTAATAACACCAACTAAAGGGTTCAAATAAAAGTTTCATCTTACTCAGAAACATTTGCTAATCGTTTAAAATTTTAAGGCCAACAAGGTGTTATCCAGTGTACAAATTAGTCAGCCAAACAAGATTGAAATTACCAACTGTCAACCAAAGAAATTTTTCTCTTGCTATCTTTTTCTTAAGGGCAAAAGAAAAAAAATCTTTACAATGAACTTTCACTTTTTAAAGAGTTAAAATGATCAAAGAAATGTCTTCAAAAATAAATTATACAAATACAATTTTCTTACGGTCAAGCTCCTCAGCTAGAACCACATTTTAAAAGTTTTCTTTGGATTGTTCCATTCAGCACTTCAGGTTTCCATTCTGAAACTCTGATAACCGCTCACATCTTTTAGATTTGTATCAATCACATCACTCAGAATTGCGATTCCTTGTCAGTTGTACACAATAAATGGGAGGAATCGCATCCAATTTCAAAAGCAACATAATAGTGAAAAATTCAAGAACATATGTAGGTCATGACAAAAGTTTTGAGTTATACAAAAATCAAGAAACAAAAAATCCAAGTGAGTGAAAACAAAGCCCTCGCAGCATCACCAAAAAGCCAAGCCTGGCGAGACTTGCACACGTGGGTCAGAAAGGATGCTGTTGACTGTTTTTCTTGGAAGTGAAATAAGAGACCATAACACAGTCTATCTCAAAACTTTCACAGTGACCCATGTATAATATAAAAAACATAAAGCACAACAGAATCCCCTCTTCACCATTACTTTTATGCTTTTAAAATTAATAGCATATCTTCTATATTTTTCAATTCTAAGAGGATGAAGTTTTGGATGCCCCATCTCTGTATTTCTGTTAAAAACTAAAACACAAAGATATTTGTATCAGAATGTTTATTGCAGCCCAATTCATAATTGCTAGGTCATGGAAGAAGCCCAAGAGCCCATCAACCCACGAATGGATTAATAAATTGTGGTATATGTACACCATGGAATATTATGCAGCCCTAAAGAAAGATGGAGACTTTACCTCCTTCATGTTTACATGGATGGAACTGGAAAATGTTCTTCTTAGCAAAGTATCTCA
>NW_003852465.1:3308110-3310067 GCF_000181295.1 Otolemur garnettii
GGGAGCATGATTGGAGGGGTCACCTCTATGGTTTATCCTACAAGGGTACAAGTGAATCTTTCTAAAAGCAGAGTATGAATGTCTTAACTCAATAACTAAGAAAATGACATGAAGGCTATGTTAACCAGTTTGATGAGAGTATTTCAAAATGTATATGAAAACACCACACCATACCCTGTGATTGCATTAATGTACACAGCTATGATTTAATAAAAAAAACTTTAAAAAAACTAAAACAATGCAGTAAATTACTTTTATTAATATACACATCAAGTTATTGAAATAATGACTACATGAAGTTTCCCCTCTTAAAGGTGGCACTAGCAGGTACAAAGATGTAGAGATGTCTGCAGACCTCAGATGTTTCTTAAAAGATTCCTCACCAGCAGTTTGATGTTGAGTTCCTCAGGTAGCTGAAGATTCACAAATTCTCTGTCATCAACCTGATGTCTTAGATTAAATGACTAGTGAAATTTCTAGTAATCTGGCTAGGATCTCCCTGAGGAAGAGACACACAAATGGGGCACATCTCAGGAATTATCTGAAATAGGTGATTACTATTAAAGTGATCCATTAAACACTGTCTAGTAAAATCTGATTCTTGACACAAGAGTTGTGTAAAGGTGAGATGCTTAGAACAACTTATGAAAGACTTTATTCTCTTGCTAAGTTTGTTCATATTCATCCTGACACTTCGTACAAGATTTGTAAGGATATCCCGTGTGATAAAATTTAATCTTTTTTTGCACAGTATGTGCAGCTACAAGAAAACTTCCTCTTGAGATTTTTGGGGTACTTTCTGGTATGTAACTGTACTACATATTATTTCCCATCAGTCTCATAATTGAATGAATTCCATGTTTATCATCAATTCTTTCATCATGGCACCTCTACTGTTGACTCTTTGTGCTGATTCTTCAGTTAATTGTTTTTATTTATGAGAACGTTTTCCAAGAAGAGCTCAAGAGTTTAGAATTTCTTTAGTGCATTTGTATCTGAGAATATCTGCTTTATATTTGAATGAAATTTTGTCTGGTTATAAAATGTTAGGGTCATTTTCTTTCATTTAAAATTTTGTCGGAGACGGCACCCATAGCTCACTGGCGCCAGCCACATACACTGAGGCTGGCGGGTTCAAACCCAGCCCAGGCAGCTAGAACAACGATGACAAATGCAACAACAACAAAAGACTTTGGCGGAATTTTCTCTGTCTGTGGCACATTACTGCACAAGAAGTCAAAGAGTTTTTTTGTTGGTTTCTTGCCATGAGGATGAGTTGATTTTCCCATCAGATTGCCTGAAGAAATTGTATTTATTCTTTTAATTTAACAACCTAACCAGAATATATGGGGTTGTCAGTATTCCAAAACACAATTTCTTGGAATAAGATGTGCATTTTCAAAACGATGCTTGTTCCATTCTATTTTTCATCCTACGGAATTTTTCTTGTATGTTTAAGCACGCTTGTTTCCTGTCCCATGTGTCGGTGCACTGTTGCCAGCCTGCAGTCCATTAGCTTTTTTTCTAACTGTGACATTCTTTTCCTTCTTCAGTGGCATTGACTCATGGTGCCAAATCTTTCCTCCACATCAGCCATTTAATTTTCAATTGTCTTTTCTGTTTCTATTTTCAATGAGATTTTTTTTTTGATCCTTGTTTCTTAGGCCTATTATCTCTTTTCTAATATCATTCAATTGTTTTATCATTTCATTTTTGAGGTTTGCCTTAGGAATGCATGGTCTTAATAAGTTGTTTCATAATATAAAGCACTTGAGGGAAATTTAATCCTTATAATATAGTTTTTTTCCAGGGCTGGAATTATTTTTTCTATAATATGGCCAATGTGGTTCTCATATGATTTTAAAAATGCCTTATTCATTCTTGGACAGCTTTGTGAGATCTTTTAAATGCCCTGATAAAATATGGGTTATTTCTCTTTTTTTTTTTTTTTTTTTTT
>NW_003852465.1:3310253-3328942 GCF_000181295.1 Otolemur garnettii
AGACAGAGTCTCACTTTATTGCCTTCGGTAGAGTGCTGTAGAGCCACAGCTCACAGCAACCTCCAACTCCTGGGCCTAGGTGATTCTCCTGCCTTAGCCTCCCAAGCAGCTGGGAGCACAGGCGTCCACCACAACACCCAGCTATTTTTTGTTGCAGTTTTGCCGGGGCCAGGTTTGAACCTGCCTCCCTCAGTATATGGGACCAGCACCCCACTCACTGAGCCACAGGTGACGCCCAATGTGCCAGGTGTTTATCAGCAAATAAAACAGAGGTGGAAACACTGTCTCTTATATTATGGTGAATCAGGTGAGTAGTGTTGACTAAAAAGAGAAAGATAATAAAAATAGGGAATAAATTTATTACATGACATGTTAGAAGGTGATGAGTACTATGGAAAAAAAATAGAATAAGGTAAGGAGAATTGAGAGGTTGAGACAAGTGCTAATTACAACTATAAATTAGTAGTCAGCATAGACATTTGGTTATCTGCTACTGTGTAACAAACTACCCCTGAACTTTACTGGCTTACAGCAACAACCATTTTTGATATCACGTGATTTTTGTGGGTCAGAAATTTGGCCAGGGCTTGGCTGCACAATTCTTCTGCTCCACCTGGTGTCAGTTGAGATCTGTCAGTGTTTTTCACCTGGTGGTTAGGCTTGGATGGAAGATCCCACATGGATTGGCTGTCCCAGGAAGGTTCAAGAAGCCTACACTTACATACCTGGACTTGGCACAGAGGGCTAGAAGCCTGGACTCAGCTGGGACCCTCTCCTTTCCCCACAAGTCTCAGGTTGTGTCTAGGTGGTTTTCATAGCAGGGCATCAGATCTTTGACAAGGAAACTCAGGATTCTGAGTCCAATGTGGAAGTTGCTAGACCCAAAGCTGAGTCTGCCACACTCTCCTGGTCTGAGCAGTCACCAAGCAACTCAAGGGGATGGGAAATAGACTTGCCTTTTGATAGGATAGAGTCCAAAAACTGCAAGGCTATCTCATCATCTAGTAGGCATCAGGAATTGACATTTAGCTAAAATCTTGAAGGAGATGAGGGAGTTGATCAGGTGAATATTCAGAAAACAGAGTTGCAAAGACAAGAAACAAAAGGGCTAAATTCTCTAGTCAAGAGTGTGTTGGGTATTCCAATTTGGTTGAAATAGAATGAAAATAAATATTTTATTTATATTAAATAAAATCAGAGATATAATGGGGAGGGAACAAATTCCTGGCAGATCCCGTAAAGTTTTGTAGATATTTAAAGACTTTGGATTTTGCTATGAGTGAAAGGTGGACCCCCAAGGGTTGAATAGAGGTATGACATATGACTTACGTTTAAATAGGATCATTCCAGCTGATATGGTGATAATACACTGTAGATGGGCCGAGGTGGAAGCAGGAAGACCCAGAGTCTCCGGCAGCAATTTAAGCAAGAGATCGTGCTTGATTAGACAATGAGAACACATGTAATGAGAATACGATGAAGTGAGTCAGGGGAGGGCTAAGATGACATAGCTGGTCTGGCAGGTTTAGGTCCTATGTGACTTTCACCTCATGTCTTCCACTCTTGTTGTTTCTAAATTCAGCCATAACCTAAAAGTATGTATCTTGAGTAGTTTAGTACATATGATTTAGGAGATTAACTTTTGAATTGGAATATTGTTATAGGGGTAATGGGTTATGTCAATTATTGTTATTATGGGTCATGGGTTATGACAATTACTGTTGTTTAAGAGTTAATACGGTTCTTGCTTTTAACTTTCATGTATAAAGCTGTGATTTTGGAAATGGAAGAATAGTCTTCAAGAGGCTACTGTCACTGATCTCCAGAATTGCTAGCTTTCTGACGAAATTTGGTGAACCTGTCCCTATCTCTGCACATTGGCTGATAGTGACAAGTGGCCAGACCCTCTTCTTCTGGTAACAATAGCAGAAATAGAGGCAATTAGGAGAGATTGGATTCTAGATTTAATGTGGAGGCTAATACAAATGATTTGTAGTGGCTTGACGGTGGAATGTGTATAATTAAGAGAGAATTAAAGGATGATCCCTAAAGATTTTAACCCTAGCAGCTGGAAGGATAAATTTCAGCCATCATAGCTGAAATCTTTCCTCTGCTGAGTCCTTATCTCAGATATTTGAAGAATGAATCCACAGAGCATGCAAGTAAGCAAAAGGACAGAATTTATTGATAGATAAGAAGGGAGTCAGAGTGTTTGGCACACCAAAGTAGGTGTTCCTGGTCCCTATCCAGCACTGAGTATGAGAGGGGACCTATATCACCATCATATAACTAAAGAAGATTCCAGACAGATGGATAATTTAAGAGAAAATTTAGGATTTTGTTCTAGACATGTTAAATTTGGGATGAATATATTAGGTTATATTAGATATTTTAGTAGGGATGTCCGGAATTTAGGAGACAGTTTTGAGAGAAGGTATTAAAAAATGAGGAGATGGTCCATGTTTTTAAAGGCATAGACTGGATGATGTCAAAGAGAGACCCCATGTACTTCAGCATTAAGAGGGTAGAAAGAAAACAGAGTGACAGAATGGAAACTGAAAAGAGGAACTGAATGAGGAAAGAGGAAAAAGAAAAAATGAGATGAAATGGGGGCCAGGCAAAGAAAGTGTTTTGGTGAACAAAGTGCTTCTTCAAATTATGTCAAACAGCCAATAGGTCAAACAAGATGAGGATTAGCAGTGGACATTGAGATCAACAAGAAGTAAACCTTTAGTGACCTTGACAAGAAAGGACTTGGGGACAAAGGTATGGACAACTGAAAGAATTTTGCTGGGAAATATCCAGGAGAGTGTAAAAAATCATAAGGTAAGAGAAAGAGGAAAGAATCAATGGATAGTTTTTCATGAATACACAGACGAGCTTGAGTCTAGTGCAAAATGAAGAAGCTGGCTTTAGATGGGGGGGTGGTCTGTGGTAATGTGGGGAAGACAGAACCCATGGGAGCAGACTCAGGAATATTGGTATGGATAGATCAGAGCTAGGAGCAAGTGAAAATTCTAATGGCTGAAAGAGGAAACAATGGTGTCAGCTGACTATGAGGATGGAGGAAGAGATCCCAGTGATCTGAAGAGAAAGTGGAAAGTATAAAATATCAGAAACTGGGAGACTAAAGAACTCAGGGAGATATAGAATATAACTGCTGGCAATATTAAGAGCCACTTGAGGTTCAGGGTCATGAGTTTAAAACAAGCAGTTTTGTTTTTCCTCCTGCCATTTTTAGCTCCATTGGTGCAGATGAATAAGAAGAATTGAATTTAACTAAATATGGGATTTTGCATGACAAAGTGAGAAAAAGGACAAAGGAATTGCGTGTATATGCAAGTGGGTGATCGTAAAGATGGGATGGAATTTGGGGTGGTGAGAAAAGGACAAAGGACATCAAGGGGATAAAGAACAATGAAAAGTGGTAGAATCAGGAGCCTGGCATCAGTGGATAGAAAAGCTGAAGGATCAGGATATCAGAGGAGGTGAACTGGAAAGGAAGGTGGAGGAGGTTGGTAGTCAGGGAGTGAGAAGTACAAAGCTCTAATTAGAGGGCGGCTGCAGTCTGATGTAATGACACTGTGGTTAGACTGTGGATTATGAGTAGCTGAGGTAGAATGAAAAGGGTAAGGTACTTAAAAGATCATTTATGTGTTTACTGAGATCACCTAGAACATACAACAGCAGTAGTTTTGAAGATTAACAGTGAGCCGGACACTAAAATTATCATGAAATGAGAGGGTGACATAATGCATGTTCCATCTTCCCACATATCTGCTGATTTTTCCCCATAAACAGATTGAAAATTGGGATTTTGCCTGTGCACTTTTTCTCTACTAGAAGAAAACCCCAACTGAGGTGATCTACGCCCTTTGCACAAATTCTAGTCCCCTACATCTCCTGGTATTTCAGATGTCCTACACAAGGGCTCAGACTCCCTATTCCCGGGATGCGGCTCAGTTCTATGAGGCATACTCCTGATTCATTGGCTCTGGAGCCCACACGTTTTTCAGAGGGTCCACTATATTCTCACAGAACATACCTCTCTCACCACAGTTGTTTACACTACTCTGACATCCGAAGAGAGAAAAGATAGGACAGGTGCTGTGCACACTCCTGTAATTCTAGCCCTCAGGGAAGCTGAGGTAGTGGATTGCTTGAAGTCAAGAGTTTGAGACCAGCCTGAGAAAGAGCAAAACCCCATCTCTACTAAAAATAGAAAAACTAGCCAGGTATTGTAGTGGCTGTAATCCTAGCTACTCTGAAGGCTGAAACAAGAGGATTGCTTGAACCCAAGAGTTTGAGGTTGCCATAGCTATGATGATGAAGCCATGGCACTCTAGCCAGGGCAACAGAGTGAGACTGTTTCAAAACAAAAGGATGGGGAGAAGATAACACACCTGCTTGGTCTATTACCAGCAATGTCATAGCAGAGTTTTCAGCATACAGGAATTTTTTTGCAGTTTTTGTCCGGGGGTGGGTTTGCACCTGCTACCTCCGGCATATGGGGCTGGTGCCCTAATCCTTTGAGCCACAGGTGCCACCCCAGCATACAGGAATGTTACTGGAATAAAGCACTATGGGGATCATTCTGATCACATTTTAGAGAACAGCTTGGAAGAACAAGAATGGAGGAAAGGAGACAAAGTGGGCAGCTGTGGCCATCATCCAGGTGAAAGACGAACATAGACTGATCTAGCCTGGTGGCTGTCTACATCCCATCCAAATGTACTGAAGTTTCCAGAACTCACCATAATCTGGGAGCTTGTAGTTACTTAGTCCTTCTGCTTAGAAGACTATATCACCCTTCCTGCCCGGCTAACTTACTTTTCCTTCAGATTTCAGTGTAGGAAACACCCTGCCTCAAGAGCAGCCTGACTTCTGTATGTGGCTGTGGCCTGTGCTTGCTTGTATTGAGGCATGTTTTTAATTGTCTATTTACCTGTATTTCAGTTCTCAATACTGGCATTGATGTGTTGGATAGAGAATTCTCAGTTGTGGGGGACTGTCCTGTGAGTAACAAGTTCAGCAGCACTCCAGGCCTCTACCCACCGGATACCAGTAGCTTCACCCTCTTTTCCAGATATTACCAAACATCCACTAAGGACCAAAGTTTCCTCCCAGTGAGAACCACCAATCTAGAATCATGTACCATCATTTACCTATTTCCCTACTGCTGAGCATTTAGGTTGCACCACTGTTTATTATAAATAGTTTTGAGATTGCTTGTGCATGAATCATCAATGATTTCACAAAGTGAGGGTATATAAATCACCCCACCTCTGCTGTAGTTCCTGCATAGGTTCGACATAACCTTGCCAGCATTGGTTCCTCTTATTAAAACAAAAACAAAAACAAGCCAAAAAATGAACAACAACAAAAAAACCCTTTCATTAGTTTTTTATAAACTGAGCTTTTCCAGTTTTGTTTTGTTTTGCTTTTTAAGAGATGGGGTCTCATTCTGTTGCCCAGGCTGGAATGCAGTGGCATCATCACAGCTCACAGCAACCTCAGACTCCTGAGCTCAAGTAATCCTCCTACCTTAGCCTCCCAAGTGCTAGGACGATAGGCAAGTGCTACACCGCCTATGTTGCCTGACCTCACACGACCCTTTTACGTCAGCCTCCCAGAGTGCTTGGATGACAGGAGTTAGCCACTGCACCCCACCTCAACAATCTTTTAAAACCCTTTACATCAGGCATCCTCAAACTACAGCCTGCAGGCCACATGCTGCCCACCTAGGACATTTATCTGGCCCACCAGGTGTTTTTGCCACCGCTGCCTGTCCTGCTTAGCAGCCGACCCGTCCCATGGCCCGCAGTCCGGCCCTCCAACGGTCTGAGGGACAGTGAACTGGCCCCCTGTTTAAAAAGTTTGAGGACCCCTGGTTTACATGATGATTGTGGCAAAAACCTTCCCCACTGCCCCCAAACAACATGGCTTACAAGAAGCAATAAAATACTTATAACCGAGAACTAATAATTTGTAACATCAGCCCCTGGCACAGCAAGGGTGCTCTTCCCCTGGTATGAAATTTGATCCCCCTGATAATTATAGGAAATACTACTCAACTGCTGTCTCCCCAAACCCTACACCCTCGCATCCCACCAGCCCAATGTTGTTCCTCTTCCTCTGAGCAGCCACACCCCAAGGGGAGGACATTTTTAAGTTAGGGCAAATCTTCATGGTCTGAGCCAACTGTGACAGCTTTATTCTCTTGAAAAAGCGACTGGAAATTAGCATTGCTGGGGCTGTGGGGGCAAGTGAATGGGAGCAAATGAAACTTTCCTCTTACAGAAAAAATGTATTCCAGCATCTGGTTATCATCCACCATCTCTGGGACGTTTGCTGTGACTTTGGAGCCGTAAGGGGAGATGCCAAGTTCCCTTGGTGAAAATGCTGATGTAAAGACAGAAGGTACCTAGGTCTTTGGTGACATTGTTCGGCTGCTGAATTTGCCAACCCAGGAAATGCCCTCAGCCTAGACTCCTGGTAAGCAAGCATTCCAGCCCTAAAAATTCTAAAATTGCTTTTGACTTCTAAAATAATTGAGAGATATCATTTTAGGAAATTAAATGTTTATTGATGTTTATTTAGTAACAGCCGCACAGTTTCCCAAGAAAAAGATAAGCTGAACTCCTCCAAAACAGAACAAAGCAACTAATTACTCAGGTTAGACCCAAATCTATCATTTTATACTCTTCTTTAATAACTGTCAAAGTACTCAAAATACTTGGAGGAGGACATTCACATTCTAAAACCAAAATATTTTTAAATAAAAAGCAGTTTAGTATTTGCTACATATCACAGTACATAATGATGCCTTCCTGTCGCTTTAGAACAATTACTAATATTTTTTATGCAAAATATTGGGAAAACTAAAATACTTGCAATCTTTTCCAGTTTCTGATTTCAGGAACAGGTGTAAACCACCATGTCCTTCACAGATCTTCCATCATAGCATCCATCAAACCCACTCTACAGCTCTCAAATACAGCTGACAAGGCATTAAAGCTTAAGTTTCGAATGAAGGACACATCTACACACGCTACAAGCCCTGGATGTTTTTTTTTTTTTTTTTACATAAGAAAAATTCCAATACTCCCTGAAGAGATTTTACAGGAAGGATGAAAACAGCTATTGTTTCCCAGTCAAAGCCAATTTACCTTTTAACTGTAATATACAGTTTCATTTTCTTCACCAATTTTTACAAGGGGTTGCTATGGTGTGTTATGTGTCTCAATGTGTTCAGTTTCAGGCCATGTCTACCAACTAAACATGATCAAAGGCTCCGCGTCAGTTCTTAAGTTTGGTATTAGAATACCTGACTGCAGTGCCTGCAAACACTATGCACGGTATTAGCAGTGAGAGTTTTCTCTTCTAGTTTTCCCTTTTCAAAGGCTTTCTTTTGTTTGAAAACTGAGTTTACAGTAAATTCTCAACAAATAATATGAAACATTTGCGATTACTGGTAGGAATGAGATGATAATACATATTTTCCATTTAAGAGTAAATGATGTTGAGGGGCAATTTAAAAGTGCCCAGCCCAATGTGTGTTTCTTTTTCTCATGATTCTATCACTGCTAGATATTTCAGTAACGTGCTTTTTTAAAAAAAAAAAGAATATATCACTTTTTAGACTTCTGTCTTAAGTTTACATAACTTAGTTTTGAATGTATAGTTTCATAATCAATGAATTAAGAACAACAAACATTGGAACAGTTTAGCCAGACTTTAATTGGCAAAAAAGGATTGCTTTGGCAATGTATAAAATAACCATTATAGTACAAATCATTATGTAATCTACTTCTATTAAATATTAAAATGCAATAAGGCAATTATGATTTTAAGCCACTTGAAATTGTGTTTAATATGTGGATAACTGGCCCCACATGTCACATATTGCACCGCTACTTTTCTTTTCTATTCTAAGGAACCAAAAAAGTTCTTTTAAAAAATAGATCAGTGGTCTTCCTAAAAACATCTCAAAGAGGTTCTAGGTGCTATTAATTACTTGAATACAAACATCTGAAAAATAAGAGAACGAATAGTATCTTTCAAGGTGTTTCCCTTTCTCTCTGCTGTCTTTTTTCTTGAATCTACTCACAATGGTGTAACTGCAAAGTATCCCTGCTGAGGGACAGATAGATGTGACTTATTGTTTAATCTGCTATTCAAGGCAGGGCAGTGATTCCCAAACCGGCTGCTGAAATTGATTCCTGAGCTCCTTTCAGACGTGATAAAGCAGTGCCCTCCACCTCCCACCTCCCCTGGTGATGGCTAAAAGGGCAAAGTTACAGAGGAAGATACCTGTGTTTTCACAAGTCCTAGCTCACTACCTGAGGGCTGGTAGAAAGATAAAGTTGAATCAGCATGAAATGATCAGTGGATAGTGGTCAGAAACAACTCTAACGCCAACAAACCAAATGAACCAGCACTTTTTCTGACCCTGGAGGGCCAAGGCGAGCAGATCTTGACACAGGGTGAGGGGCTACAACTCAGAAAGTGAATGTTTGCACACCTTTTCTCTCCATCTCTACTTTGGTTCCCCACTCTCCTTCCATCTTTTCTCTTCCTTACTCTGCCTTTTGCCATTCTCATTCTGACTCCTCTTCTCCACCACCTCTCCTCTTCTCACTTCCTCTCTTTTCCTTCTCTTTTGGTTATTCGGTTACACAATTCTTTTCTTCTCAACTTTCTCTTCCTGAAAACTCTTCCTTACATAATATAAACTAATTCATACTGCAGATACATGTCAGAAAACATCCGCCTCAATAAACAGGGAGACAACCGAGCACAGCAGAACTTTAGCAGGAGCACTAGGGCAGCACCACGTAAGCCACTCAGAATGCTCCTCAATCCATTCCCTCTTCCAAGTCGCATCTTGTGAGGATGGAAGGGCATGTGATTGTAGTTAAAAACCTAAGGCACAGAGAAGGTGAACTAACACGCCTGAGGTCCCTGGCCAAGAGAGAATCCGATCCAGTTCACAGTCTGGTCCTCCTCCATTGCACCGTAACGTCTGGCAGGAGGCAGGAGGGTGCACCGCATAGCAGTGCTGTTATTTCAGGCTCTGAAGTGGTTAGGCCTATACATAATCAACTACTCCTGGTAAGGAATGAAAGTACACATTTTCTTAAATGTAAATCACAATATATGTTTTCTAAAGGTTTTCCAGGTTCTTGTCTACTTCACACAAATCAAGTCTGACTCCATTATCAAGTCGTCCCTCTTTGGTGATACCATAGCCCAGAGATAGTTCTGAGGTCAGACTTGTTCTAACACACAGGCTCAAAGCATATAGAGTGTAATTTATATAAACTGCATAGATACATTATGTTTTATGACAGGCTATTTATACCAAAAAACAATGTGATACACTCTTCAAGTTGTCCATCTACAACTTAACCTCATCAACTTTGAGAACTTCATTTCTTTACAATCCTCAAGGAGAAAGTTACCTTGGCTAAAAATAAATTCAGAAAATTCATTTTAAAATTGTTACAGACACTGTGGTATCATTAGTTTCAGGCAAAATACAGTCTCTAGAAAGTTCTCACTGTAATCTAATTTATGGTACAGTGATCATTTAAGTCAGGTCTAAACAAAGCAGATGAAGAACTTCCCAAGATCTACAACATACAGTGTGTGACAGGGGAACTAAGCCACCGCATGAGGGACACCACAGGACACAGAGAGCCCGGGGTGCCGAGATTTCTCTGTTCACTGAGAAAATTAAATCTTAAGTAACTTACTAAAATAAATTCATATCTTGTAAGTCCAACTGCTTCCTCTAATATAATATTTCAAAATCACAGTTATAAGCTATCTACTGTGCCAAGAATTGTGACATCCTAACTTCAAGTTGGCAAAATAACTTTCAGTGGCTCCCAAGCTAGCCAACATCAAAATCATCTGAAGTGACTGTTACAAACAACATCATAATGTGACTTATTTCTGTAACCTGATTCTGACACCCCAACTGTAAGATGGCATATGTGAAATGATCCAGGAAACTTACTTAGGGATGGCTATGAAAGGAAGCCAGAGGACTGCCACTACTTTTGTTAGGTGTGATGTCAACTGTCATTATCAGAATGTTCATAGATGTGAAATAGCACAATGTCTGGGATTTTCTTTAAGATACTTCAGCCAAAAGGGATAGATGAAGCAAATACAGTAAGATGTTGATAAGGGTTGTCTCAGATGTTGAGTATCAATGCACTATTCTACTCTTGTATAATTTTTAAAACTCTTAGTTAAAAAAAATTTTTGTGGGCCCCATACTAAATACAACATACCAGAGTCTCCAAAAGGTGAAGCATAGGAATCTACTCTTAATCAGCTCCCAACAAGACTCTTACATAGTCAGGCAAGCAATGGTCTTATCTGGGGAGTACTAGAGATAAACTTATGTATATATCCTACAAACTTCAAAATTTTAGAATTCTGATTTTACACTCAGCAAGCTCAATTTCAACACAGTTGACAGTTTTGCCCAGGGAAACCCAGCTCATGCTAACTTATCTGTTATACAAGTGCTGAGCTGGATATCAACTTCCCCTCTGCCTCTCTTAGACCTTCCTCTCTCGGTCTGTCCCTGACTGCCCTGCAAAGGACAAGGACGACTGCCCTGCAGAGGACAAGGACGACTGCCCTGACCATCTCCTTCTGCATATCCCTTGTCTCCACACAGGGCACTGGCTTCACAAAGACAATTGCCATGATTTGCCATGAGTGATAATTTTCCTTTGTGATTTTCTCTTCTCTACTTGCACACTGAAATATTAAAGACAAAAAAAGAAGATACCAGAGAGCTGCCACTAAAATGAGTTATGCACCTCAGCAAAGTAATGCTGAGTACTCAGAATCTATAGATACGTCAGGCAGTAGGTCAAGAAAGCCAGAGAAGTGAGATTCTTCTCATCTTCAAGACTGCAAAAATTACCTGTCTTAAGTGATGTTCAAAAAAGAAAGATATGCACACTAACCTAATCATACTACTTTTCCTATAGTCAAATGTAACAATCTGCTTAATCCAAATCACCCACCAAAGGTGTATTACGTAAGGCTCTACACCCATTTGCTTCTTCAAAAATATCTTGCAAAGCCATTATGAGGTAGAAGTTTAAATGGACACTTTTTCCCTACTCTGTTTTAACTAAAATTATTGATCACAGGAATGTATATAGCTTATGCATTTTGGTCCATCACATTTTCCACCGTCATATTAGTATGCTACTAAGGTGTTCACTTTATCACCATAGTACACTTTGCTCCCAGAATGCCCAGTAAAGCTGAAATTTTTCATTTAAAGTGATAAAAAGTTTCCCCAAATATCTATTTAACAATCTCAGATCTGAGTTTTGGCAAGACATTTTAACACATACAAAATGAAGACATTGCATCTCTCTCTCATACACACAGACACACATACACACAGAGACATTTAAACCCCAAAGTTTTCACTATTTTTCCTTTTTCTTATATAGCTCAATTTTTAACAGACAGCTTACTTCATAATCTAAAAGTACTTTTAAACATGATTGTCACAAAAATATCTTAAAACAGAGATGAAATGTATAAAGGCACATACAGATTGTCAATGGTTACACTGTTACATCACATTTCTTTAGAAACAGAACCTTTTCTGCTCCTGTAAACAACTTTTTTCTCACACATTTAAAGTGAGGTTAGTGCTAACATAAAATTATTGCTATACTCAGTCTGAGTGTTTCCACTGCATATGAGGTACGTTTTCTTCATCCAGACACTCCTCCCGTTCTTACTAAAGAGGAAGAGTCAACAGAAGTCTGTAGGCTAAGACCACTCAATATTTAAATCAATACTGGAATGACAGCAAGTTAACATCACAAAACATCAGAGATCAAAAATGCTTCATGCTGGAGTCCAAGACTTTAACTTATTCTTCATTACATGAAATATACTGCTCATTTAACTTCTTTTTATTTTTTTCCCATTTAACTTCTTTAGGAAGAAAATTATTCTGGAGATGAATAATTCCTTTCTGAATACTTCATCCAAGATGATTCCTTCACATTCATCCTCTGATACT
Source organism: Otolemur garnettii (assembly GCF_000181295.1). Lineage (NCBI taxonomy): Eukaryota > Metazoa > Chordata > Mammalia > Primates > Galagidae > Otolemur > Otolemur garnettii. Next base: position 3,322,333 of record NW_003852465.1, read on the forward strand.
TGGTTGTTTTCATCCACTTGACTCAGCAGTCACCAGGAATCACCTTTCCTTTGGGGGTCTATCGTAACGGTCTCTTATGCTTTTTGCTAGTTGTTTGATAAATATTTTGTAAATTTTTCCACAGTATGTGTGCACTGTCTTTTGTAATTCCAGTTCTAAAGATTTCCACAAGGAACTGATGTCCTCATCTTCAAAAGAACACTAGAGAAAGAAAATAAAAAGGCAAAGATACATATAAAAATTTAATTATTTTCCAAACAACTTCAGTCAGTTTTATATTAACAACCTCCACTGAATGTCTCACAGAAATTACATGCTCAACAAATATTTTCTTTTTTTGGAGACAGGTTCTTGCTTTATTGCCTGTGTTTCAGCATAGTGGCATCATCATGGCTCACTGCAACCACAAACTCCTGCAAGCAATCCTCCTGCCTCAGCCTCAGAAGTAATTTGGGACTACAGGTGTGTGCCACCCCACCTGGCTAATACTTTTATTTTTGGTAGAGACAGGGTCTTCCTATGGTGCTCTGGCTGGTCTCAAACTCTTGGTCTCAAGCAATTCTCCCATCTTGGCCTCTTGAAATGCTAGTATTACAAGTGGGAGCCACCATACCCAGTCAGTATTTTCAATAAATTAAATAGAACAATCATCTCAGCATCAACTCTGATGATAGTTCAGCATTTCCCAAAGAAGCTTACTGCACAAAAGGATCCAAGGATAAATACATTTGAGAACTGCTAAATACTATGTATTCCTTATACAGATTCACTCTTTGACACATGAAAAAGTTTCAAAATTAAAACACTATTTGGTATTTATCTTCACTATGTGTGACTGATTTTTAAAAATCAATCAGAAATACAGAAAATGCATCTGTTAAATTATCGTTTGGCCTGCATTCCAAAACACATTTTTGACTAGAGTCCTCTTTTCACCATAAAAAAATATTAATATCACAAGCAATATATTTTGGAAAAGACTTTAGTTGTAGTTAAGTGGAAATAATTTGTCATTACAGTATTTTCAACTATGCATATTTTGTGATTTTAGTGTTTTCAAATACTAGGTATATTTTCAGTGAAACAGATAGATGGGGCTTGAAAATAGGATACTCTGGCTCGGTATTCATAGCTCAGTGATTAGGGTACCAGCCACATACACCGGGGCTGACAGGTTAGAACCTCCGGCCCGAGCCTGCTCAATAATGACAATTGCAATAACAGCAAAAAATAAATAAATAAATAAAAACAAAAACAGGTGGGCATTGTGGCAGGTGCCTGTAGTGTGGGCTGAGGCAAGAGAATCACTTAAGCCCTAGAGTTTGAAGTTGCTATGAGGTGTGGCACCATGGCACGCTGTGATGCGATATAGTGAGACTCTATCTCAAAAAAAAAAAAGAAAATAGGATACTTTACATGAAAGTCTACAGTCAATTAAAAATGCAAATCACAATGGGAACTGAGAACCTGAAATCTCCCCAGGCTGACTACAACCTGGTTATCCCTGAGGTTCACTAGTGCAGGAAGGGAGAAGAAATCAAAGCACCACCCAAACACAATTAGTGAGTCTGCAGGAACCCAGAATCAACCTACAGAGAACAGGACGAACTGAGATGCTTATTTATAGCACAGATTTAGAAAGAAAACTGAGCATTAATTGCATGAAACCATCACTTCATGATTTTTAAAAATCAATCATATACAGTGAAGATAAATACCTAAAATTGTTTTCAAGACAAAAAAGGGAGGGGAGGGAAGCCTAGCTAGGAAAATGTAATGAAAATAAAAACAGTGCACCAAGTGCTTCCTCCAATGCCAGGTCCCCTTCTAAGTGCTATTTGGTATTAATGCATTTAAGCCTCACAGTAACTTTATAATATAGGTAACGTCATTATCAGTTTACAGTGAAGTACTAGGGCAGCAAGAGAGGATTTCCCTATGGTTACAAATCCAGTAAGTGCCTGAGCCAGGATTCTGCCCCCGCAGCTTACCTCCACAAGTCCAAGCACTTATCCACCTTACAGCACTGCAAATCCAAACGTCAAGCAAATGAAACAGTTCTAAGTCACCTTTGAAAATCTGGTCAAAGGATGAAGCTTAATGAATGGTGGAAAACAGAGGAAAGTGCTTACTATATATAGATATATTTAAATTTGTTTGTGGTTAAAAGTGGCAGCCAGGTTAAAACTTATCAAGTGATACTATCCAAAAGCACACTTGAGTAACTGCTTTAGAGACAGATAACAGGAAGATCAAATTGTGATTCCTTTTTTTTCTTTTACTATACAATGATGATAAAATGAAAACATTGCATAGGCACTCAAGGACTGGAGGGAGACTGCTGATCACCACGAAGACAGTTTTCAGATCCAGTTCACTCATTCTCCTGTGATTTTTTTTTTAATTTCCACTCATAATTGTTTTATTTTGCTTAAAATGTTTACGGTTTCTTCCTATTCATAAATATATAATAAATGTGAATATAAAATAATTCATCTATTGTCTTTAGGGAACCATATTCATTACATGCAAATTATTGTTAAAGTTCTCAACTCAAAATGGGATTAAGCCAAAAAGTATGATTTTCTTCTGCATGATTCATTTGTTTTCAAAACCACTTTACAGAGGTGTGACTGATATGCAGAAAGCTTTCTTATAGAAATAAGCAAAAAAAAAAAAAAAAAAAAAGAGCTGCATATATTTAATGTAATTTTTTGTGTACTTCCTAATGTATAGTCCTGTGAGTCTCAGGAAGATCTGCCATCTTTCCACTTGTCTTGTGTTTTAATGGCAATTTCCAATACTGTTCTATTTTTGCTTGAAAGTCAAATGCTTGGGTAGGAGACAAGAATTTATCTTGGGATCACCAGGGCCCAGCACACAGCTTGGCAGAACAGGTAGGAGCAATGTTTGTTGAATGACCGAATGAGGAACTATACAAAGGGCCCAGAACTAGGAATAGTATACAATCTATACTCAGTACAGATTTTGAATGGATCTCATAGTTTCTATCTCCAATGAGCGTTCTGGGTATGTTCGTGTGTCCCTATCTTTACTAATCTTGCCTTGCCTAAGCCTCTGACACCTCTGACCTGGACAACTAACAGGCTCCTAGCTGGCTTCCTTCCTCTTGCCCCTTCAGCTCATTCCCACCAAAGTCATCGTCACAAAATGGGAATTGGATAGTGTCCTCCCCTGCCTAAAACCTTCCAAGGGCATCCCAGTGCTCTTGGCCATGGCCTCCCCTGTCCCTCATGGTGTGACCCCCACTCACCCCGCTGACCCCTGGGGGCTGCTCTCTAGCCACATTGGCCTCAACTCCAAAGTCTCGGCACTAGCAGTTCCCTCTGCCTCAATTCCCACTGCTCTTCTCCACATCTTCACATCTGCCTCCTATCCAACTAAGGCCCAGCTCAAAAGTGTCAAATCCGCAGAGAGGCCTTCTCTGATCTAACTAAACCAGCCCACCTCTGTTCTTCAGTTTCACCTGTTTGATGATGCCTGGAGCTGTTCTAAGTGCTGAAGACACAGCCGCAAACACTATAGGGGAAGCGCATGTGTTCCTTACACGGTCTCATAACCCTTAAAAAATCTAATTATCTTGTTTGAATACCTACTGGAGTACTGGAGTACTGGAGGGCCTGGGCTGGGTCTGTCTTGCGCACTGTTTTCATTCACTAGGCATAATATTGAACAAATGAGTACTTGGGCAGGCAGGCTGGGTAGTACTACTCAGGGAGGCTGGCACATACTCCCCCTGGCACTAGGCTCTTGCTAATATCTTACGGAGCTTAACTAAAGTAATATCTTACGGAGCTTAACTAAAGCTCTCTCTCCCTCCCCTTGCTCTGTTGCCAGCAGGTCCTGCCCATGCTGTACCATCCTTTGCAAAGGACCATGTCCTCTCAAAATTCCTGTGTTGAAACCTTAACCCCAATATGATGGTATAAGGGGTGGGAACTTAGGGACGCTCCACCCATTGGGGGGTGACATCGTCCTTGTGAATGGTATTACAAGAACTGTAAGAAAGAAATAATTTCTGTTTAAGCCATCTAGGCTACAGTGTTCTGTTACACCATCCTGGACTAAGGACACCCTCTGACTAAGGTCATCTTGGCAAGGACAGGCAACACAGGAGAGGGGTAAACTCAGCCAGCCTATTTGGGGTGAATGGCACTAGAATTCATTTTCCAAAAGGAGGCCCACCCACCTCCTCACACCCCCTCTTCTTTGCCACTTAGGCCCAGTGCCAGCCACCATATTCCAGCACCATGTAGCCTCGGGGGGCGAGCCACAGAGTCCCTGCCCACCCTGTGAACCTGCCAGTCTGACAGCTGCCGACGGCCTGCCTGGCGTGCACGTTCTCTCCTCTCTAGTGCAGCTGCCTCTCTTCCTTCCTAGGTGCCTTGGACTCTTTACTCCTTTCATTTCCCTACCTCAAACACTCAGGTGGGCTGGATGCAAGCTCCCTGGTCACAGCCCAGAGACAGGACTTCAATGCCTCAGTGCAATGCTCCTGTGGCCCCTTCTTCTCACCCAAGAGCCCCTTGAGGCCTCGCATACACTGCAGACGAAGCCAACCCCAGCTTGCCTGTTTTGTGAAGGCAGCCTGCAAAACTGGCAGTCTTTGGGGCTCGACACCTGTAGCTCAGCTGCTAGGGCGCCAGATATATACACCGGAGCTGGTGGGTTCAAACCTAGCCCAGGCCTACCAAACAACAATCACAACTACAACAAAAAACAGCCGGGCATTGTGGTGGGTGCTCAGTCACTTGGGAAGGTGAGGTAAGAGAATCGCTTAAACCAAGAGTTTGAGGATGCTGTGAGCTGTGACACCACAGCACTGTACTAAGGGTGACAACGTGAGACTCTATCTCCAAAAAAAAAAAGTCTTTTGTGCCCCAGTCTGGTGACCTGGGGCACCCTGAAACCTGACTCCAAAACAGCAGTAAGCCCAGGGCCAAAAGGAAGTATAGGGCTCTTTGCTAAAGGTGTCTGCTCTCATAGCCTTGGCCTAGGGCCCCTGCATTCCATCTCCACCTAGTTCCCACCAAGGGGCTACAGAGAAAAGAGATTAGTACCTAATCTCCCTACCTGTTCTGATACTACCCTCCACCTCCACCGCCACCCCGGCCACCCCATCTTTATCTTTTCAGGACTACTGAGATTCTCCCCCAAAAGCAAGGTCACCACCAAGCCAGGAAGGATTGGTGGGGGACTGATGCCTCTACTTCAAATGGATTTGAGTTGCCAAGGCCTTTTCTACAAGCTGTGGGGTAAGTCCCATGACTGTACCAGGCATAACTTAGACCCTGGGTCCTCTCCCACTTCAGCTGTCATCACCTTGGCCAAGGGAAGCTTTGTAGCCCCAACTAAGGGCCTAAGATGGGTCTGGTCTTTCATGACACCCAGTTAGACCTGGAGGAACAGCACGGACAAGTTCTAAACCTAGGAGTGTGGAGGTGCCTCCCTCTCCCTTGCCAATGACCCAACACCTTTGTCCAGCTCAAAAGGTATTACAGCCATCAGAAGAAGGGGAGGACCTAATCCTGGGGTCCCATGCCTTCCAGGGGTACCCCAAATCAATAGTGAGGGCATAATCTGGGCAGCTGGTTCAGCCCTGAAGTTGCAGCTCATAGATGGGATCCCGGAATGGTAGTTAAACCCTACTCCAAGAATGTGTCACAGATGTCACAGTGAGAGTCAGCATCATAGAGGCCTGAGCGGGTTGGAGAGCACACCCAAGTCCCCGAGTACCCAGTCCATATCCTCTGGCACAAAGAGGAGGCCACACTGAGGACAATGTACTCCATGAAGAAAGTGCAGTGCACATCTCTTGGGTGCAGGACTCAACTACAAGAGGGACTCTACCTAACAAATGCAACACTGAAACCTAGCTGGCTGTATCCTCACACCGACCTATAGCCGATCTGCCGTGTCCTGACAACAGCTGCTTATTACTCGAACATCTTCATTTATGCTTTCAAGTTCCTCCTTTACTTCCCTGAAAATGCCTACAAATTCTTCACTCATGACTAAACTTCTATGTTCACTATATCCATGTACATTTCTTTGAGTGCATAAACTATTTTCAACAAAAAAAGACTGAAAGTGCCTTGAGAGCTTCCAACATGTCCTTGTTGCTGTCCAGCCTTGTCTCTAGGATCTTACGCAGCTTGTGGGACAGTGGGTTTCTGGTCGGGGGTGAGGTCCCGCCTGCCCCATTATTCAGGCGGCTGGCAGACCTGAAGGCCAGCCCTGCAACCACTTCCCCGCTGCCCCAGCCCAGTGTCCAGACCGCACTGCCATCTGGGACTTTGGCAGGGACCATTGTGGCAGTGTTGAGTACTTCATTCCTGCAACTCTTAGCCATGCTTGTGACGTTACCACACACACACCCATTTTCATGTTTTAAATACCAGTATGTGGTTAAAAACAATTCTGTTCTTCACTGGAAAAAAAAAGCCTTTAAATAAATATTTTCTGAAATAAAAACAGTAGCTCATGAGTTAGACTTCTTTTTTTTTGAGACAGAGCCTCAAGCTGTCCCCCTGGGTAGAGTGCCGTGGCATTACAGCTCACAGCAACCTCCAACTCCTGGGCTCAAGCG
>NW_003852465.1:3329052-3342658 GCF_000181295.1 Otolemur garnettii
GGTCCGGGCTGGGGATTCGAACCCGCCACCTTAGGTGTACGTGGCTGGCGCCTTAGCCGGTTGAGCTATAGGCGCTGAGCCGAGTTAGACCTCTTATAGCCCACAATGTGACACAGAAATCTGACCTTTAAGGAAGAAGATGATGACCAGGCAGGTGGCTCACATCTATGATCCTAGTACTCTGAGGCCGAGATGGGTAGAATGTAGGCGTCTGAGGCCTGCTTGAGCAAAAGCAAGACTCTATCTCTACTAAAAACAGAAAAACTGGCCAGGTGTTGTGGCAGGTGCCTGTAGTCTCAGCTGCTCAGGAGGCTGAGGCAAGAGGATTGCCTGAGCCCTGGAGTTTGAAGTTGCTGTTGAGCTAAGATGCCATGGCACTTTTGCCTGGGCAACAGAGTGAGAATCTGTCTCAAAAAAAAAAAAAGGCAAAGATGATAAATCACCAAAATTTCCACCTTTGTAAAATTAACTGCATTTTGTCATTCATACAGTCTGCAGCGCCCACAGAGCTGTGCAGTATAAGACCTACATCTTGAGGTCCCTTTCCCGGTGTACACATGCCCTTACCTGACTCCAGATCTCTTTCCATACTGTATACAGGGCCTGACTTGCCCTTCCCTTCCCTTCTCTGCCTGGCACTCACCATCCTTACAACTCATTCAAATGTCAGCTCCTCTAAGAAGCAATCTCTATACAAGTTAATCATTCTCTCTTTTCAATGGCACAGTATCCAGTCCCAAATTTTTAGGAAGACCATACTTTATATGTAAGACTAACAGCTGAAAGGCAGGAATATGTAATAGTGAGGCTATGATGACCATAATTAGGCAATCTGAGACATTTTCAGAAAATAGAACATGTTTAAAAAGTATGGCAGAACGGCAGTTCAACCAAGTGTAACATATATAAGGGCAGTATTATGGAAAGGAAAAATTCAAGACTCTTCTGCAGAGATAGTTTTGCAAATATAAACAGAGTGTGAAGTAAATCAAAGTTAACACAGAAACACCAAGAGATATAACTCACTATGAAATACACGTAACTGAAAATACAGAGCCATAAAATGTTTTGTTCTGGTTTTGAATTTGCAGTTTTTAAACTTAATATTTGTATTCATTCAGTAAGTATTATTTAACACATATGCACGGACTATACAAATGGATTTGCTGGTAGACATAACCATGCGTTTACATGTGAAAGATGGTTTGCATCCTTTTTAATTCATATTATTCACTAGATTCCAAGGCTATGACTAAGCTTCTGTCTGAAACTTGCATAAATACCCCTGTCTGAATATAATTCTTTATAAAAATTATACTTCTAACTGAATTATAGATAAGGAAAGATTAAAAACACTAACCAGGAGCATCAAAACAGAATGATTAACTTCACTAACTTGAGAAATGGATATATAAGCTGTAATTAACAGACCCCAAAACACACAAAAAATGAATTCAATATTTACATTAAAATTCAGTTGTTCAAAAAATCAAGTAAAATTAATTAACTTAAAGCTATTACTCAGATGTTTAAAGGTATGAATTTATAAATCACAAATCAAATAAAATTAAGGAGATTTAATTCTCTAATAGCAGATTTTTTAAATGCTTGAAGGAAACAAAAGAATAGCATTTTTATAGGAATGCATTTATTTTCTACACTGCAAAGACTCAGAACCCCAAAAGTACTTTTCTTCATTTTTATCACCTTCTGACAACCCATAATAAAACATTATTAAAATACAATATTAATTTCTGAAGGCATACAAGACCTGCTACATTAAAATGAACATCAACAGTAAATTTTATAATTCTTCAGTGAGTACAGTCATATATATCACGATAAACTGTCAATTTAGAAACCTTATCTGTCAAGTTTATAGGACAAGAAACTTAGCAAATAATACACCAAAATTATAGCCTACAATGCAATTGGCACTTCACCACCAAGTCTGAGAAACACTGATGTCCAGGAGAAAACTTAATTCCTTCTCATGGCACATCATCACCTTAATAGACCAGACCATCTCCAAATCCATCTCCATCCCAGCCCATGCCAACCTCATCCATCACTCCAGTCAAACTGAACAGCCCAGTGCCTCTCCATGGATGTTTTCACAGCTTCTGGACCATTTTCCCAGGCAGTTCTTGGTTCAGACTGCCCTCTGCCTCCAACAAACTCTGACTCATTCTTTAAGGCCCTCCTCTTCAGGGAGGCCTTCCATGGCAAAACTGATACCCTCTTCATAGCTCGAGTACAGTCTCTGTCGCAATGGATTGCAGTTAAGTGTTTGTACTCTCTCATTGCAAATAATGAGGCTATACTAGAACAGAGATTCTTAGTCACTAGCAAATAATAATGATTTAGCAGATAGGGGTCATCAGTTTTTCTCCTGACCCCCCACACTTAAATCAGCCTAGCACTTCTATTATTTATGTGTTTGGTTTTTACCCACTAAGATTAAGCATAATCTAGCTGAACAGAAAAGCACATCGACATGAGAACTTAGCGGTCACATGTATTTCTTCCTCTGTAGCAGTAAATTAGCGGATGTTGCTAGTGATATAGCTCATTAAATAATGGCATAAATTCACACCTGCCTTGGATTTGCCCCAAAGTGTCCCTAACACTTTGTTCAGATTTGGTTCAGGGACCCATCAAGAGGTATATAAAGTATTTAATAAAATACTTCTCCTCCATCAATCTACCTTACTTCCATAAAAGGAGTTTATAAGAATGAGAAGAAAACAGAGAATAGATATCAGGGAGAGGAGAAGAACAGTATAATTTTTTTCCCCAAAAGCTCATAAAGCAAATGCTTAAAAGAGAAAACTCTGGGCAGGGTCTGTGGCTCAAGGAGTAGGGTGCCGGCTCCATATACTAGAGTTGGAGGGTTCAAACCAGGCCCCGCCAAAAACTGCAACAACAACAACAACAACAACAACAAAAGAGAAAACTCCATTTATGAAAGCAATAAAAAAGATACAGTACTTAAGTGTAAACTTAAGGTATGTTCAAAACCTGTAAGAAAAAAACTACAAAACATTCCTGTAAAACAAATGGAAAGATCTGTCTTTACATTTGTGCTGAGACACCATGGCTAAATTTCAGCAGTCTCTAAATTAATATACAAAGCTAATATACTCCCAATAAAAACACTGACAAGCTTCTTTATGGAGTTAAACATGTTGATACTTGTGGAAAAATATATAAAAGCTAGGAAAATACTGAAAAAGACAAACTATGAGGAGGAAATAAGTCCTACCAGATATTAAAGCATAGCAGGAGTCCTTTATAATTAAAATAGGGTGATATTAGTGCACAAGTAGGCTAATAGAACACAACTGAAAATCTAGAAATCACAAATGGAATTTTGGTAAATGATAAAATCAGTATCTGAAGTCTCTGAGTTAAAGGTAGGCTTTAAATAAATGGTGTTGTGATAAGAGGATAACCATTTGGAAAAGAATTGAATAGTATCTATTCCTTATACCCAACACAAATGAGTAAATTCCACATAGAACAAAGGTCTGACTGTAATAAATAACATAAAACAGCATGTAGGTGAATTCCCCACAACCATTGTTATCACTTGAGTATAGATAGGAAAAACCTTTCTAAACGTGACTTTAAAAAAGGGGCAGAGTTAATCAATTTGATTACAAAAATTTTGAAATAAACTCTGAACAGCATAAATTGCTATACAGAAAGTCAAACTGAAAGAAAATATTCACTGTATTTGTCACAGATAAAGGACTAATATACTTAAGGTGCAAAGAATTTTTAACAATTAAGAGGAGGACAGGGAGAAGGAAGACCAAAACTCTCTCCCGGTAATGTCTGTACAACTCTGCAAATGCACAAAACTAACAAATTATATACTTGAAATGGGTGAACCTTGTGATAAATTATGTCTCAATACAGTTATTTTTTTTAAAACCTACAGAAATAGGTAAAAGACTTCAAAGAAAATTCACTCTCCAAAAAAATATACAAATAGTTTTAAATACCATAAAAATATTCCACACATCAAGAAAATGAATTATAACAAGGAGAGTCAAAAAAAAAAAAACAAAAACACCCCAAACCCTGAAACTAAAAGTATGCTGAAATAAATGTACCTAAATGTATTTCAGATACACACATAACCACACTGAAAGGGAAGTAACTTCTGAACACAGTATTGAGCGTGGGGTGAGGTCTGGGGTGAGGTGAGGTGGGGAGGGGAGGAGGAGGAAATGGGAACAAATCCTGACCCCTTTTTAATAGGTTGGAGAGGGAATGCAGGTAATGGTATGAATGGAACATTTCTCAAACTGTTTTAAATGTGTTGTAGCATTATGAAAATGAGGAAATGTGTTGCCTTTAAGAGTAGGAATCCTGAGGAAGAAAGACGATAAAACGCTGAGTAGAAAAAGGCAAGGAAGAGGCTTGGAGGAACAGGCTGGCATCAAGTATGAACACAAGATACCGTGTGTCTGCCCTCATGCTTACACTTCCTACCTGGGCCACTGAAAGCGCTTAGAAGCAAAAAACAGGCCTAACATCCAGGCCTAGTAAAGGGAACCAGAGCTCCTTTGACAGATGACTAATCTCAGGGCTAATTCAGAGAAAGTATAAAATACACTTGGAATATTTTGTTAGCCAGAAAATAGGGAGGTACTCAAAAAATGATAAGGGCATGTCAAAAAGGCAAAAGAAGTAGCCAAAGGGGCTCCCAATGGCCAAGTCCAGAACAACTTTAGCATTAACATAATTAGAAGGGAATAATGAGACAGTCAAGGTGGCTCACTCCTGTAAATCCTAACACTTTGGGAGGCTGAGGTGGGAGGTCACTTTGGAGTTTGAGACCATTCTGAGGGAGAGCAAGACTCCATCTCTGAAAAAAAAGATAGGAAAAACTAGCCAGGCATGGGTAGCGCACACCTGTAGTCCCAGGTATGTGGGAGACTAAGGCCGGAGGATCACTTGAGCCCAGGAGTTTTGACGCAGTGAGCTATGATGATGCAACTGCACTCTAGCCTGGGTGACAACAGAGCAAGACTCAGTCTCAAAAAAAAAGAAAGAAAGAAAAGAAAAGAAAACAACAACAAAAGAAGGGAATAGTATAAGTCATTGGGAGAAAATGTTCAGCGGAGAATTCATACTGATTACACACAGACCCATAAATGGTCAAAGGGAGGGAGGGGGTGGGCTCTTCCTTGATGGCAAATGACGTGTGTGGAAGGAATGCTAGTTGGACAATCATCAATTTGCAAACACCACAGTAAAGACTGGTTTGAACAAGAACTAACAATGAATGCTAAGTCTGGTAGGGAAATTTTGTTGAAAAGCACACTATTTCAAGATTCTCCTTATAGACTGCTTACGAGAGGAAATACATTGAGGAAAAAATTAACCATTTCCACTAAGTGATCAAAATCAACACCAGCAATGAGGACAGAAAGACCATGGTGACTGTGACAGCCCAAGAGGAACATGTTTCCACCTACACAGCATTGTGACCAGGTGTGTATATCCTAAACCTAATCATAAGGGAACAGGGGACAAGCCAAAAGAAAGAACATTCTAATTCAAAAAAGACTGTGTCTACGGTCCCAAAATGGCAATGTCATAAAAGACAAGGACAGGCTGTGAAACTGCTGTAGGTCAAAGGACAGGGAGGGCACAAGGAAGATGGACTGAAGTCAGCATCAGGTTTAGATCTTCTGAGCTGGATATGGTTAACAACAGAATGCCCTGAGCAAAACACACTGAAGATTTTAGGGGTAAAAAAGCTTGACATATGCAATTTAAATTGCATGATTCAGAAAAAAACACTGTACACAGACAGAACCAATGACAAAGCAAATAGTCCAAAACGTTAATAACTGATGAGCCTAAGTAACAGATGCACGGAAATTCTCTACACTAATTCTAGGAAATGTGCTATCCTTGCAAACCCAACAGAAGCTTGAAATTACTTTCAAATAAAATGTTTTTAAAAATCTTACATTTCTCAGTGCTTCATAAACAGCTCTAAACGCCGGTTGCTTATCATCGTGATAAACACCTCTGTTCCCATGAAGAATAAAGATTCCTTCTTCTTCTGCTTCATGGCAATTGCTTCCATATATACAATGATCTGGTCGATAATTCCATTGACACGGAAAAACAAAAAGGCTTTCTACATGAAGAAAGAGCAAACAGTAAAACAAATACACCTAATTCTATAAAAGTAACATTTTGCAAAACTTTAAAATATACAGCTTTTGAGGATAAGACTTAGAACAGTAAGAAATACATCTGGCATTTAGATATCTCCCAGCTCAATCAATATTGAAGAAAAGTTTTACTGTCTTATACATAGTGATAGCCATCAATAAAAGCCAAAACCAAATAAATTCATTTTTCCTTTTAAACTAATTATCTGTGATTATTTTTATAAATGAAAATAAAAGGAATTCAAATAATTACCTGGATTATGAAAAAATATGATATTCAACAGATCTTGGTCACCCCATGTGATGTTTAGTTTGTACTTTTTAAGCAATGGCATAAGTATATCTCCCCATCGTAGTCGGACACTTGTCATATCATTCTGTCAATAAAAACATTAAAAAGATCCTCAGATTTCCAGGTTTAAAATGGCAGCAAGATACTTCCTCATTCTTCCCTTAGCAATGGTTAGAGAACCACAATGAGAAATGCAGACTCCTTCTCTTACAAAACCAAGAGAGAGTTACGACACTAAATGTGAGAAGGGCTATGCAGTGGAAGAGAGGAAGATAACAAAGAAAGGACCTGTAGCTGCATGTAGCAGTGATAAAACTAATAAAAGTTCAGGAAGGAAAAACAAAAGCAAAAATTGGCAACAAATTAATTACAACTGTGTCTTCATCTTAAAATGCAGTTAGTCTGAGTGTCTGTGTTATTTACATCTGTGTCCAGGGCAGAATTGTTGAGGATTAAAACTGTTAATATATAAATAAAAAGTGCTTAGAATAGTGCCTGGCACATTATGAATATTCAGTATTAGCTATTAATATTTGTTTGATAATAATAACGCTCACCATTATTCTCAGACAGATCTGCTTATTTTTTATAACTGGAAGTTCAAAGAGATCATCTGAAATTGATACATCAAGTAAAAAAATATACACAAAACTAAGTTAAACACTAAAAAACAATGCACTTGATAAAAATCAGGTTGTAAAGGGAAGAGGGGAAGATAAGAAACAAGTAGAAATTTATTGACTTTATATCCACTTGTAGCATACAATTCTGAGAGAACTAGCCTTTTAATGATGAATTTTCTTATTCAAAAACATAGATATCATTCTATTTAAGTGTCCATTGTCTTCTTGTTAGCATTTAAAGACTTTATATATATTTCTGCCGAATTTCTATCTTCCATTTTATCTTCTGAAAGTTTACTATTTGCATATTGGAAAACTCAAATGAAGAACTCTATAAAGAGGCACCTTGGGCTGGAAGCAGTGGCTCACAGCTGTAGGACCTGTAATCCTAACACTGCGGGAGTCCAAACCTGGTAGATGCCTGAGCTAAGGAGAACAGCCTGAGCAAAAGTGAGACCTCCCATCTCTACTAAAAATAGAAAAACTAGGCTGGCATTGTGGCAGGCGCCTATAGTCTCAGCTACTTGAGAGACTGAGGCAAGAGTTCTTCAGCCCAAGAGTTTGAGTTGCTGTGAGCTATGACATGATGTCATGGCACACTACCAGGGCAACAGAGTGAGACTCTGTCTTGAAAAAACAAAAATCAATAAAAGGTACCTTGAAAGATACACAAAGTCAGTTATGGGCAAAAAGGCTATATGCCAGGAAAGGAACCCTAGTCTCTGAATCCCCCTCTTACTACAGAAGAGCTGAGAAAGGGACAGGTTCACGCAACCCATTCTTTTTTTTTTCTCCATTTTAATTTATTTTCTTTGAAACAGAGTCACACTTGTCATCCTCAGTAGAATCCCTTGGCATCAAACCTTTCAGCAACCTCAAACTCCTGGGCTTAAGCAATCCTCTTGCCTCAGCATCCTGCGCTCCTGCATAGCTGAGACTACACCCAAACACCTGGATAACTTTTCTATTTTTAATGGAGACAAGTCTCATTGATATGCAAATTTCCCAGCTCAGGCTAGTCTCCAACTCAAGCAATCCACCCCCATCAGTCTCCCAAAGTGCTAGGATTACAGAGTGCTGAACTCAAGCAATCCATCCCCCATCAGTCTCCCAGAGTGCTAGGATTACAGGTGTGAGCCACCATGCTAGGCCACCTACCCATTCTAAGTTACAACACTTCTAGCACAAATAGTACTCTATTTGGGTGGGGCATCAATTAACTGGGAAATCTGCATATCAACACTGTTTTCAGCAGGATGCCATACTATGCCCTGGGGGTCAGCCAGCACAGAAAATGGCTTGTCTCTCATTAGGTAGTAATTTCTATGTTTTCATTTTCAACACAGCCAAATTAACCATATATACTTAAATGTTTATAGTAAGTTTTTAATATGTTCTTTTGGATTTTCAGGCATAGAGACATGTCAATTGCAAATGATAATTTTATGTCTTATCTAATTTTTATACGTATTGTTTCTTTCATGTCTAACATGGGGATTGCTATTCTTCTATGCTGAGAACCACTAATAAAATATTACTTAATTGTTATGGTAACAGATATCCTCAATTTCATTTTAACTGGAAAGCTCTACTGTTGGCCCATTAGGTACAATTCTGCCTTCTGAATTGAGAAAAACATGTTATATTTATAATCTATCAATTTATATTTCATGTTTTTTAAAAAATAAATAATAGATACTGAATTTCATCAAGTATCTTTTTAGTCTACCAGGACATACTATTAACTTGTTAAAACAAAAGTTAAATACTGAAGAAAAGAACTGAGTTGAGAGAAGGCTCTGAATCCCGAGAATCTGGGGTGAAAACAGGTGGAAATGAGCACAAAACCTTTTAAAACCTATTTGGCTCTTTTAAACTAGTATTTCTTATAGTACAGTTCACAAAGTGCACCAATCTGTTTTTTTCTATGTATCCAATAAGATTAAGCACAGAAATAAAAAGATTTAGAAACTTCTATAGCAAGTTAATATAATAATTTTACGTCTACTTAATGTAATTATGTTTTTAGTAACCCATTTATATCTTACAAAAGTTCTGACTCATAACACATTGGAAAAAAATTAGAACATTGATCCTTCTTCATAAATAGTTGGAAAAACATTATTATAAGTTATTCTCTGATCTACAATAAGTTCATGATATATTAAAAAAAGAGAAAGCCAGAATTCATGGGGAAAAATCCATATATTTCAACTAAATTGACCTGCCAGAATTATATTATCCATGTGCAAAATTTCCTAGAATGCAGCAAACACAGTAATTATAAAATAACTAGCAATTTGTTTTTAAATCTGGAAAATGACTGAAATACATTTTCTTTAAGGAAATAGTATAATACGTTATTGAAAAGATAACTCTTTGAAATAAGTCATTGTACACGTTAACTAAATACTCTTTGGATTTGAAAAGAAAAATATGTGCTGTCCAAGAGCAGCAGACCAGCAGCTCATTCAATAGGCAGGACTGGCAGAGCCCGTGCACGGCGCCATGCTCAGGTCTTCACTTGATTCTATGTATGCAAATACATATAAAGACACAGATATATATATTTAAATTTTAAAAACCATCATAAATAATACATTTCTTGTAATATGTAATCGATTATATATATATCTATTCAAAGAAAATCAATGAAAGATAAAATTAATAGCATTCAGTGCAACCTTATGAAAAAAATCAAAAGAGAAAAGCATTCACAACTTAAAGGAAAAAGTCTTATTAGAAAATTACCGGACAAGAAGCAATAACACTAGTATAATCTGCAGATGATATAACCAATACCCGAGACAACAAATGGAAAACCATGAGAAATGAGTTTAATAAAAAAGCATTATCTATAAAAGGTGTTCAGGTCAATAGGAAACAGAAAACAACAAAGAAATGGGCAAAGGATATGGACAATCAGCTATTCACAAAAGGTAGAAAATGGCTAAAAATTATATAAATTATATACATTATATATATGTATATACACACACACACACACACACACATTTTTAACCACACTGGTCGTAGAGTTAGGAAAATATCAATTAAAAGATAATGATGTATTTTTGAGCCAAACAACTACACATTCATCCTAGGTCTACACACAAACAACAAAATTATTCATTCTTCAGATTAAAAATGTGAATATGTGTACTGACACAGAAATCAACCAATTACATATTCACTATGTGAAAAAGCAAGCTGAAAATGTGTAAAAGGATCCTATATGTGCTAATGTTCACCTACACTTGTTTCAAAATATACTTTTTTAAAGATCCAAAGAATGCACAGCAAAGTTTGTAGTATCATTTTAAGCAAAGGCATGAAACTATGAAGACTCTGTGTAATGGGGTCCTTGTCTTTTTACTTTACATACAACAAATTTTTTAAATTATATAAGCAGAATTTAGTTTTTTTAAATTTTTTTTTTTTTTTTTTTTTTGTAGAGACAGAGTTTTACTTTATCACCCACAGAATGCTGTGGCATCACACAGCTCACAGCAACCTCCAACTTCTGGGCTCGGGCAATTCCCTTGCCTCAGCCTCCTGAGTAGCTGGGACTACAGGCACCCACTACAACCCCCAGATATTTTTTTTGTTGCAGTTTGGCTAGGACTGGGTTTGAACCCGCCACCCTCCGTATAAGGGGCCGGGGCCCTGCCCACTTAGCCACAGGCGCCGCCCTAGTTTTAGTTTTTCTAATTTTTAAAACAGAAGAATATAGTTCTAACTTACTAATTTTAGCAAACCTACTACTCAAATGTATTATGTATTACATAATTTTAATACAATATTAAAATCAATTGGTTTCATTTTAGAATTATGTATGCTTTTGAAAATAATACATCCATTACCATCATCAGCCCATCCTATACTTAAATATAAAATTAACAGATGACTATTCACATGTTCCAACAATGCTAGAAACTGAGAACTCATCAATTCCTAAATACTAGTTACTCCACCTTGAAAAACTCTATCCCTTTCGGCAAGATATTCGCTGATTGGCTCAGTGCCCAAAGTTCAGTGGTTAAGGGCTCCAGCTATATACACCAGGGCTGGCGGATTCGAACCCAACCCGGGCCTGCTAAACAACAACGACAACCACAAGGACAACAACAAAAAATAGTCAGGTGTTGTAGTAGGCACCTGTAGTCCCAGCTACATGGGAAGCTAAGGCAAGAGAATCACTTAAGCCCAAGGGTCTGAGGTTGCTGTGAGTTGTGATGTCATGGCACTCCACTGAGGAACAACATAGTGAGACTCTGTCTCAAACAAAGTTCACTGATACTATTCTACCCTCATAAGCTGTATCCGTTCACACAATGAAAGTCCTCTATCAGATTTATCTCGTTACAAACATGCAAGAACAATGTGTCTACCTCACAGCAGGTGTTCTCTTTTCTAGTATTTTCAATAATTCAGCAATGACCTAGTTTCTAAAACCTTCATCTGTGCTTTGCCAGGAATAATCTACTGACTTTATGTCAGTCACCATGCTAAATATTCTTAAGATAAAGCTATATAACAGACACATCTTGCCCTCAGGAGGTGAAGAAACAAAGAAATGTTTCACAAAGTAATACAGTAAACATACAAGGAAAGGATTCCCAAGATGCATAATTTATATTCTTTAGTTTTTCTCTAATAAATAGAAAAAAGTTGAGAAACACTTTAGTAAATTTTTTTAAGAGACAACACTTCAGCATTACAATCATAATCATAACACAAAATACAAAGTAACAGCTTAACTAAGTTTATTGTCTATCAAGCACTATGAGCTACAAAGAACAAAAAAGTAGAATTTTTACTATTATAACTTTTTCATATATGTAACTAAATACCTCAAGTTGTATTTTACAGCCATGAATGGTAGGTGCTGGGTGACAGCAAAGCAAATTAAGAACTTACAATAAGTCTGACCTTTATCTAATAGGTAGTCTGGTGGCTTTTTGTGTGATGAGAACCTTGGGGCAACATTCATAGATCTATATGAAAAAGTTTAGAAGGTGATACACAAATAACTCAGTTAGATTGCTAAAGATTTAAAATTTAGATCTGTGCCAGGTATTGTAGAGTAGAATTAGTAGGAAAAACCAAGGCAATGTTTACTACAGATATATACAAGTAAATAATCAAGAATAAAGGTATACGAGAAAAGGAATTTTAAAAAATCAAAAATTTTATAGAACAATCTCAACAATTATAAATGTAACAACAATATCTAAAAACAAAGCAAACACGAGTGTGTTAACAAAGCAAGAACAGGACTGTTTGTAACAGGCAGAAATAGTAGGTGTGAAATAAACTGCACCTACTGAATTAATATCTAACCAACCTCTCTTATTTTTGTTCACAAAGTCATCAATGTGCAGAAGAAAAAAAGTTTGAGAGCTTAAAATTATAACCTATAATCTATTCACCTATAATCTACATCTCTAGTTGACTTAGAACATGCCTCACACAAAAAGAAAAGAGGGACAGGAGAAACCATTAAAGTACTTAAGAATGGCATTTAAATAAGTACAAGATCAGCAAAAAACAATAGTGTACTCAAACTATATAGCTGTGTTTCAAATTTTTTTAAAATCAAATGGTGTATCTTAAATTAACTGTATGGTAAATTTGCAATACTAAATTTCTTATAATTCTACAAATTTCAAATGCAGTTATTGAGAAGTTATATTATTTCTTAGCAGATAATCTTACAGCACCATCTTCTGGTATAACATTACTGTGCATATACTCTAACAATAAGAAAATAACTTATGTTACACTGGTTTTATTTAGTAAAACTTTATGAAACATGACATTTTAAAATTTAAAATATAATAAAAAATGGGATAACTAAAAAAACAATGTTCTGTTAAGCAAGAGTAGAGGTTACCTAGCACTGATCTCATGAGATACAAAACTGAACTGAAATCAAAATTTTGGAAAGGTCCAGAATTGGAAAGCTAAAAAAACTAGGTTTAGCAAATCAACAGAATGTAAGAGTGATGGGTGCTAGCGGTCAGATTTCTAAGACTGAAATGTTGGCAGATGGCAGTGATGGCTACAAGCAATACCGCGGCCTATACCAACGATCAGAGGAAACAACTCTAAATGAGGCAAAGATCTAAACAAGACATACAGGAAAAAAACAACTCTGTTCCACCAAAACCCATAAGAAAAATATGACAGATACATACACATATAAACATACTACATACTCATAACATTAAAGACAAAATATCCCTTAATGTTTAATTTGGTCCTACCTAGATACAAAGAAATAAAGAGTAAGTTTATACCCCCGGAGGGAAAGCCAACAGTGGGGTTTGGTCAGAAGTCACTGTTTCTAGCTAACACTTATCTGCTTACTATGTGCCCTGCTTTGTCCTGAGCATTTTAAATAGATCTCCTTTAAGTTAACTGAGATAAACAATCCATTCACTATCTCTCCTTTTCATTTGAGAGAACAGACATTTGGAAGCTAG
>NW_003852465.1:3342682-3365299 GCF_000181295.1 Otolemur garnettii
ACTTGCCATTTACCATGTACCAGTAATCGACATGAAACAGCAGAACATACTGATGCATTCAGAATGCACAGATTAATTTAAATGATCTGACTCTTCCACTGACCCCACAACTTGGGGGATTAGAAACACACAGGGACTTTTTTAAAAAAAGTTTGACTTCCAATGACACCATAATAGCCAACATCTTCTGTGTTGTTAGCCACTGTTCTAACTCCTTTAACCCTCACAAAAGCCCTGAGAAATTGCTCTTGCTATCATTCCCATTTATCTCTAAGAAAACTGAAGGCCAAAGACATTGAAAACCTACTCAAGGTCATTAAGTGAGGTGTCAGAGTTTGAATCAGACCAACAGTCTTCAGAGTCTATGCTTTTAACCACAACTCTGTGTTATAGCCTACTTTAGATTCAAGTATTCTATGACCACACAGCTAACTGCAAAATAATGGCTCCCTCCTGGAGCGACAACCAAGGGAGATGACGTTCACTACTTAGTGCACTGTTAGTCTGCTTCATTATAATCCATTATAGGTTTGACCTGTAATGCTCCATTAAAATACTATGAGCATGCTTTTTTTAAAAAAAATTATTTGAAATAAATAGAAAAATTCGTAATAGTTCAATCTAGTTTTTAATGAAAAAGACTGAATTGGAAATCAAACAATTTAGAGGGAAAAAGAGAAATGTTAATCAACTACCTGTATTAGTGACTTACCTTGAAATACTTCCTTCTAATTCGAGTCATGTTCATCAACATAACTCCAGAGTTTACTCCAGTTTTTCCATAGTATGGATGTCTGGCAAAGCGATTATACCATCCTATTCGGGGCTCCTCATGCTCTGGTGCCATCGCAGCAATTTGTGTTGAATTAAATTTCTTTAGTAAAGACCAAATATCATCAACAGGTCGCAGAAAAAGGATATCAGTGTCGACATACAATAGTGAGTCAACTTCTTTTAGGATTAACTATGAAAAGAGATATATTAATCATTAACCGTAATCCTATTCATTTAAGAAAAATATAAAGGACTTTTTAATTATAAAAGATAAACTTAAGAGACAAGCTAATTTGCATTTTACTGAAGTAAATTTTTCCTAAATCTGTCATTTTTGACAACCGCAGATATAAAGATACTATGTAATCTTTATATTAACTTTCAAAGAAAGACTATGAAAACAAACCAAAACAAAAAAACTCAATGCTAACAACTGAGAGAATAAAAGAAGTATCTTCAAAAATCAAAGAGGAAATGTCTTTCATAACGGAAAATAACATTAACTCAGGTGAATTTGTATCTCAAAGCCTGATCTAACACAGAAATAAACCAATACAAATGAAGATCTTGTAAACAGGTTCCCTTTTCCTCTAACACTGACGCTTTCTGCTAAGTATCAACTAGCAAAACTTGAAACCCGCCTTACCCATGAACTGTAGACTCTGTGTCTATAAACTTAAATACACTTCTTATCCTGGTCTATTAGTAACATTCTATTATTCTTTTCAGTTTAGAATATAATGGGAACAAGAACCTGATACTCATTCTTCTACTTTTCAAAAGCTGCTACCTCTTCCTGCAACTAAAGCTCAGCTATCACCTTAATGAGCAGCTACTCATCTAAATGAAATGATCTAATTCCTCCCTTAGTTCATTATCAGGTGATTTATCACCAGTGTGGGGAAGAGATCTGACGATAGACCACAAAGCTTTAGAGCAGGAATGATTCACTTGCTCAACAGTGTACGTGTTTGTCTATGTGTCCATCTTTCTCTTTAGCAGGAAGGAGGGAGTAAGGAGAATTGTTCTTAATAACATCCTGCATCTTTACCATGATATGTCATCTGTTTATAGACGCTGCTGCACTCTTAGCAGGCTAGCAAGATGCTGCACAGCGCTCCAAGATCAACGCTGGGAGCCACTGCCAACTAGAGACCAGGTACAAGGTCAAATAATCATCACTTAAGTATTTGTCCATGGTCCCTTTTAGGGGAAGAAGGCACTGGCACAGTTTATATTGGTGCTTTTCATCTATTTCAAAGGAAGAGAAACTCAGCAACAAAGTTTATTACTAGGAAAAAAGGATCAATTTACCTAAATCTGGTTAAAAATATGCACCAGTAACAGTAAAGTAGGAGGACAATTTGACAACTTTCAAGTATTTTAGTTTAGTACTTAAAATTCCACTTAGGAATTTAACTAGATCTTATGTTTAAATGATCCGGCAAATTTTATATAACAACACCAGTGATTAAACTTGAGAATAAAGTGTTAAGTGCCACAGTGCCAAGTACTAATAAAGTGCCACGACAAAATGACAGAGAAATGGCCTTAACCTGTTTTTGTTGAGTCATTTGTTACTTTTTCAGTAACATATAGGTGTGATCACTCATTTAATGTCTGTCTTCAGACAACAAGCTCTATGAAAATGAGAAACCTATGTATTCACTCCTATACACCCCACACTCCAGTATAGATGGCTGGCAGAAAATAGGCACTCACATACGAAATGATTATGATACTGCAGCATAAAATTTGTTTTAAAAACTTATAAAGCCTACGTTAAGCACCTAAAACTTCTTAGGTTTTGTCCTAGTCTTATTCCCTTATTTGTGTGCCTTTTGTAATCAAAGAAAAGAAAAAGATCCAAAGATTCAAAATTTTTTATGCATAGCAACAAAAGGTACAGGCAGCCTGGGTTACAAAAGAGCTAAGTTCTATAGGTTTGTTCCCAAGTTGAATCTATATATAAGTCAGAAAGGTACATTTGCCTATTACCAGTAATAGCCTCTGTTAGTGAGAGTTATACCTAAGTCGGATGTTTGTAACTTGGAGCTGCCTGTACTGATTAGGCAGACTTGGCTATCAAAATTATAACTTAAATTTAAGTCTTTCTGATGTCCTGGATTTGGTAAGTTATATTCTTAATATGCTAAGGAATACCTTAATTCACTTAAAAAGTAACTAAAGGTTCTTCCTTTTAATTCATTTTCCAGAAATTTGTGTCCTCCTTAAATTCTACCACAGTTAAGTATTTTTTTTATTCATGAAGTTTTTTTATTGAAATACTATAGTATGTTAAGTATCATAGTGGTCCAAACAACTACTGTGAATTTTAAAACTGTGAGTAAAATCAACTCAAAATGGAAGCAGTAACCTTAGAGTATTTTTAGATAAAAAAAAAAAAAATAGGGTTTAATACTAGAGAGCATTACCAAAGAACAGCCACAGTGAATAAATGGTTCTCCATTTCCCTTTGAGTTGATATTGTTACTGTGCTTAAGAGAATCGGTAAACTGGCTTAGCTGAACTTGTTATTTAGTGACACAGTCTACCTCATTTCCCAACCCTCAATGGAGTCCACATACTAAAGGGGATCCTGCCACTGCATTTCTGTGGCCAACAGACTTGGCTCCACTGAGATCTGGCAAGCTCTATTCTTTCTTATAGATAAGACAGTTCATAGCAACTGAATACATTAAAATGTAAGTAATGGTGTTTCAACAGAATTACTAAAAATTGTTCATTTTTAACAGGTGTTACTTGGCTTCTTCTATGGGAATTTTTTTTCTCATGTTCAAAAGGAAAATAGTATATATACACATCTATTTGCATATTTATTTAACCAGATTTATATGTCCCTCTCCAGAAACTCATCTGTGTAAAAGAAAGGTTCAATAAACAAAACAAAGAACTAGGGAAAGAAAACTTACTGGCAAAAACAATCTCTGGGAAGCACATGGTTTAAAGAGTTTTTTCCATTCTGCGGCATTCTCACTTGGAAAGGTTATGGGGTATAATGTATAATTAAATGTTCGTAGAAAGGACCAGCTTTCAAGCTAAAAAAATAAAATAAAATAACAAGAACCCAATTTAGATTTATTTCACTTTGAATTTCCTCTGTAATATAATAAACTAACAGATTACAAAAGAGCTAAAAATTAAGATAATACATTTTATGGTGTAAACAGTTAAGATTCTTCTCCACCATATTCTTTGTATTCACTTGAAATCTAAAAATCACAGTAACATTCTAAAAGACTTCATCATTAAGATCTGAGGCACAGGCTCGGCGCCTATGGCTCAAGTGGCTAAGGCGCCAGCCATGTACACCCAAGGTGGCGGGTTCGAATACAGCCGGGGCCCGCCAAACAACAATGATGGCTGCAACCAAAAAATAGCCGGGCGTTGTGGTGGATGCCTGTGGTCCCAGCTACTTGGGAGACAGAGGCAGAAGACTCGCTTGAGCCCAGGAGTTGGAGGTTGCTTTGAGCTAAGATGCCACGGCACTCTACCCAGGGGGACAGCTTGAGGCTCCTGTCTCAAAAAAAAAAAAAAAAAAAATCTGAGGCACAATGAAAATTGTTAGAATATAAATCACAAAATCAGAAAGTCAAAACAAAAAAAAAGTTGAAAGAGCCTTGCAAGTGTTCATCTCCCTCAACTTGATTTATAAATCTTCTCCATCTCTAAATAAATTAAAAACAGAAACATTAAACATGAATATTATTACCGTATCATGTATAATAGATGTTTACATTCAAAATCACACCAAAATATGAAACGGTTAAAAAATATTTGTCCATCAATGCATAGTTTTAACATGCCTGGATATTCCTAATAAAATGTTTTGATAATTATATAGTCAATGCCAATTTTTAAAAAATTACAAAAAGCAAAACATATCTGAAAATCGATGTTTATTCTCTAGTATCCTAACTACATTTCAAGACACTGAATTGTTGCAAATTCAGTTCAAGTATTACCTACCATTTTTGTTTTAACAGAACTGTTGGTTCTTATTTCATAAAGAGCATTTAGAAACATTTATGGGGGAAGGAATGGACTAGGTTTTATGTAACAGGTTGAAGATCTCTTTTGAATTATGACTTTGCTTAAGTAATTTTTAAAACATTAGTATCTTCCAACACAGTTTTAAGGGAATGCCTTTCCCAACACTTTGCTTTGGTATCTCTACTAATTTTTAAAAACACTACTACTTTTATAATCTCTGCCTGAATTAAAGTCACTTCAAGATACTTTCAATACAACTTCAAAATGAAATTTTAGTCAGTTTCCATTTAACATTATAATATTTAGTCATCTTTTGTATACCAAAAATATGTCCCGCAAAATATTTGGTATTCTTTCATCTAAAGCAAAACCAAACATAGTCAGTGATTATTATAGTCAAAGAAAAACTAAGTTTAAAAAAAAAAAAAAAAGGAATAACTCAGCCTGTCTGGGGCCAGGTTTGAACCCGCTACCTCTGGTATATGTGGCTGGCATCCTACTCCTTTGAGGCACAGGCACTGCCCCAACTCAGCCAAGTTTTAACACAAAGGTTACATCTAAAACAAAGCAACACATGCTTTACTTTTATATTATATTTTCAAAGGTTTCCACAGTTGGTAGCAGTCTATTAATATTCTCTTAACCACTCAGACAAGATTAAGTCCTTGGTTAACATTTAAAAAAAAAAAAAACAGATACAGAGGTAAAAATCACAAAAGTATTATCAAAACTATAAATACTAAAAAAAAAAAAACTATAAATACTAAAAATATATTTAAACAGTAAATAAATCTTTAAACCTCTTGAAATCAAGGATTTTGACAAAAAACTAAAAGCGGAGATCACAAATGGTAGTTTCCACTCAATATGTAAAATGAACCTATTTGACTTGAAAACACATCAAACACATTTTTTTTTTTTTACATAGTTAAACCAAATACTAAAATCCAAATCAGTTCAAAAGATTAGTTTAGTGGAGACAGAGACTGGAATGAACAAACAATCATCAGCATCATCTTTACCACCGTCTCAGAACACAGGTAGTGAGATTTCAGGTGAATTTTCCTACATGTTCTCCCTGTTATCTGCTCTCACCTTCTTGCAGAGTAAGAATTTTATTATTATTGTTAAAGAGGCTGCAAGCCTGCCCAGATTGAAGAAGAGTTTATATTCCACCCTCACTAACAGGTAGGTCATATATGTAAATTCAAACCAATGGGATACTGGCAGAAATGTCACAACTACTTCTGAAAAGTGTCCTTAAAAAGGAGGAGGAGATTGTCCTTCTTCACTCTCTCCTCTCATGTTACTTTGGGTTTTCTGCCATTGCAGCCAAATTGATTTTAAATAATACAAAACCAAAATAAATAACATTCTTATCAAAGCAAGAAGCTACTTCCCTCCATATGCTTAATTAAGAATTCTTTCCCCTTCAAAGAGGACTGAAACCTTTGTGTGCACTCTGAGGCACAAAACTAAACAATGGGACAAACACCCTGCGACTACAGTGACTAATATAAAACCATACTTGGCAGATGACTTCAAGCAGCCTACCACTGTTCAAAAACAAACTTTACACCCTAGATCTGGACTCAGGTGGAAGCAGTACAAGTTCTCCCCATTTTAGAAGGGGAGAGTTAAGGAATAAGTATTTTTGTTCAATGAAGGAATAAAACAACATTCTATTATATATTCAACTCTATAACTTTGACTATGTCTCAGATACTTACTCTGCCTTTAAAGCTATCATGTAGCTGATCTTCTGCAAAAATATGGAACTGAAGAGGTTTGATGCTGAAAATGATAGCTGACTTCAACATGGTCATAGTTTCTTCCAGTCTTTCACCACAGGCAACTACAGCCAGGTGCATTTTCTCAACAGGCTGTATTTTTAGACTATACCTAATAGGAAAGAAAAACACAGATGGCTCACTCCTTTAATCCTAGCACTCTGGGAGGCTGACACAGGTGAAGTGCTTGAGATGAGTTCAAGATCAGCCTGAGCAAAAGCAAGACCCTGTACCCAGTAGAGACATTGATTCATTCCTCACACTGGATGGCTTAAGACAGTAGGGCTTAATTCTCTTCAAGGAACCCACTGAGAAAGGGATTATCACTGATTTGAAGGTCTTCCACTCAACTTTTTAAAAAAAATTGTTTTAAAAAAACCCTTAAGCTTTGAAAAAATGATAACAGAAATCACTCTTTGTGATTATTTCATCTACAACTTCCCACACTACCTTGTACCAATCAATAGTTCAATGTAAAACAAACCTAATCATAACTTCATCCACAAATGTTTCAATATTACACACAATCTTTAATGGTAACAAGAAAAATTTTCCTTCATGTAACTTTTTTCTATGACACACACTCAGTCCCGTTTAACAAAATGTTCCACAAAAAACTACTAGTGTGTCTTAGAACCTCCTTCTAACACAGCTGCAGTGTACCAACCTCTTGCACCTGCTGTGCCCCCTTCTTCACGCATCTGGTGTAAGCATAAGCTTGGGTCTTTTTAAAGCTCTCTATTCTTTTCCATTGATGGCAATTAGGAAGAAATAATACCTCCTCCCTTGTCTGTACCTTCTCCTTCCCCCTCTTTTCTTGAGAATTCATCAGTTCATAACACTGAAACTGTATCAGTAGAAGGGAAACTATTTATGCTTTCTACATCCTTAACAAGGATGTGGCATGTCTAGGTCACCTCAAAACAGTGAACATCATAACAACAAGTTAAAGACAAAGCAATCAAGACACACAATAATTTTACAGAACTCTAACTTAGTTCCTCCTTCCAGTAACTGCCTCTGATGCTACTTCTAATGGGTATACAACCTTCATTAGAGGATCATGATGAGAATCTATAATAGGCTGAGATTGCTCAACTGGCCCATAACTAGATCTTGCCCAAAGTCATACTTAAAAATAAAGTTTTACCCACATCACAAAGACTCAAAGCTGCAGACGCTGGCATGGATATGGAGGGAAGGGAACACTATTACATTGCTGGTGGGACTGCAAAACTAATACAACCTTTTTGGAAGGAAGTATGGAGAATCCTCAAAGAATTCAAACTAGACCTCCCATTTGATCCTGCAATCCCATTACTGGGCATCTACCCAAAAGAAAAAAAATCCTTTTACCATAAGGACACTTGCACTAGATTATTTATTGCAGCTCAATGTACAACTGTCATATTGTGGAAACAACCTAAATGCCCACCAGTCCAGGAATGGATTAACAAAGTGTGGTATATGTATACCATGGAACACCATACAGCCACTAAAAAGGATAGTGACTATACATCTTTTGTATTAATTTGAGTGGAGTTGAAATACATTTTTCTTAGTAAAACATCACAGGAATAGAGAAGCGAGAATCCAATGTACTCAATTCTGATATTAGGACAACTGATGCTAGTACTTGGTGGGGAGAGGGGGAAGAAGGGAGGGGCGAGAGGGAAAGAGGGAGGGGAGTGGGGGGCCACAGTGTGTGACACCTCTTAGGGGTGGAACACTATTAATAGAGGGACTTTACCCAGCAAACGCAAGCAGTGTAACCTGGCTCATTGTACCCTCAATGATTCCCCAACAATTAAAAAAAAAATTAAGTTATAATAGTCACATACTGTTTTGCACATGACTATTATTCATAAAATGTTCTATATACAGAGATAAGAGGTATATTAAACCTTTAAGAAGAATAAGACAAATATTCCTTAAAGAAAAAAAAATCCCTCTAAAATCAGTGCTAGGGACTCCTACTCCAGGGTATCCTGGTAAGGGTTGTTTTGGTCATATAGTCAGTGCTCTGTCTAACAGGACTCCTCTGCAGTCCTCTACAGGAGTACTGTCTAAGGCATTGCATCTGCCTTTCTTTTAGGTACCCCTCTTACTTTAAGTATTATATGTAGTACAGACTCCAATATCTAAACTGACAGAGCAAATTTAAAAGATCTATGTGTTTGACCATCACTCTGTCCCTAGACCCCAAGGACAAGTAAATCAACTGCAAATGGAAGAAATCTAAAGTAAGCTTCTACACTACAAGAAGTGCTAGCTATCATCTTCTAAACTATCACAGGGAAACAGTCTTTCAAATAATTTTGGCCCCAACTGAATGGCAGAACCTTGTTGTCAGGGTCTATAAAAATGTGCTATATTTAAATCACAGTGTGAATAAGACAAAATTCCCTGTGGATTTAAACATAAGTTATCCAAAAGGACATTTTTAAGTCAAACCTATTTTTCTACAGATGCATGATTAAAAAATAAATCTTTGGATGATTCAAAGATAATACCCCAAAATCCTCACAGTTAAACTTTGCATAACCTGAGCATCAAAAGTATAATAGTAATGAATGAAAACATATTTGATTTTAAAAAAATCTGTGAATCCAATTGTATTAAATAAAGGGGTAAGCAGAGAGACCTTTTTAAAAAAGATGAACACCAGTAAATGTAGAAGAAATGACAGAATTATAAAACTCACTACTTTATTATCACCATTGTAACAGATCATTTGGACAAGAATTATCAATGGATGCCAAAACTACATTATAACATTATTACGTATTTATAAAAGGGTTACGTAAAGATACTATCACAGCACGTAAATGTAAGACCATCACCTTTACCAAGTGATCAAACTTAACCAATAATGTAAAACTCAGGACATGAGATGCCTCCTGATAGCATGTCCACAAAGAAAAACACAGTATCTCCCATTTAGTATTTAGAATAAAGACTAACTCAATCTAATAGCTGAATGCAATCTATGATCCTTGACTGGGTCCTGAATAAGAAGATATAAATGACATAAACAGGAAAACAAGCAAATAGGAATAGAGTCATATAATGTACATATAGAATATATATGTGTGGGCTATGTATCTAAGGTAACAATTTTATTATAGTTATATTGGATAATCTCCCTGTTCATAAGAGATACATACTGAATACATGTATTTAGGAGTGTGTCATAATAGCTGCTATTTTTCAAATAATTTGGCTGGAAAAAAGTGGCAAAATATTAATAACAGATAAATATCTACGTGAAAGATACATGGTGGGCTCCCTGTACTACTCTTGTAACCTCTGTAGATTTGAAACTTACCAAAGTAAAGAGTTGGGGGATAACAGGAAAAAAGCAATGGATGTTTTACATGACAAATTCTAATATAAATACTGTCAACAGATTTCTAAGCCTTAGGAATAAACAGCCTTCTTATTTTAAGTAAATTTCTGCTTTAAAGGAATCATAAGAACTAACTTTCTACAGTAGGACCTCCATAGCTGACCACCTCCCTACACTGACCACCTCCTCAAGTTGACTTTATTTTCAGTCTAGACACGCACCACATATAAGTATCATTACAGTGGGCCTACTTCTTACGTTGACCACCTCCGTACATTGACCAGACTGTTACAGTCCCTTGGATGGTCAACTTACAGAGCTTACACTGTTCTTTGAAAAAACTTCTGGATTTTATATTAAGTGTAAAAAGCAAAAATCTAAAAATCCAACATGAAATATAGGTATTAATTTCTAAGATATAACTTAAAATAATCTGTAAAAATATACTCCTTAATACTGGTATGGGAAGATAGGGAGAGATATGTTAAAGGATAGAAAATTACAACTACTAATAGGAAGAGTAAGTTCTAGTGTTCTACAGAACTGTAGGATGACTAGTCAAGAAAAGTAGTTTCAAATAGCTAGGAGATACACACAGTCTGTATGTGTATTTTTGAGACAGGGTCTGGCTCTGTTGTAGTGTAATCATAACTCGCTGCAACCTTGAACTCCTGGGCTCAAGTCGTCCTCTCTCCTGAGTCTTCCAAGCAGCTGAGAATAAGGGCATGCACCACCACACTGTGGCTAATTTTTAAAACTTTTTGTAGAAATGAGGTCTCTTTATGTTGCCCCAGCTGGGCTTGAACTCCTCGACTCAAGCAAACCTCCTGCTTTAGCCTCCCAAAGTTCTGGTATTATAAACATGAGTCACCACACCTAGCCTAGCAGGAGGGATACTGAATGATCCTAACACCAAAAAATGATAAACATTTGGGATGACGAATATGCTAATCACTCTGATCTGATCACTATCATTATATGTATTGAAACATGACCCTCAAACATTACATGTACTCCCAAAATATGTACAATTATGTATCAATTAAAATAAACCAAAAAACAAACTGGTATAGAACCACACAAGACAATACAGCTAACTTTATATTCATCAGTGACCAAAGAATTCACAAATCTAAAATCAAATCTTACCATAAAGAGAAAGATGAAATATTTTAAAGAAATGATTTCTTAAAAGCTAAAGTCAAAAAAATTAGTACATTAAAAACAAATGTTTTTGATAATAATACTAAAATGTGTTTACATAATGAAAGTAAAATAAAAAATTAAACAAATTAGGAAAATATAATCAAAGGCAAAAGGATATACTATTCTACGAGTTTATAAAATAAGCATTGAAAATTCAGTAAGTAATATCAATACAGATGATACATAGAACAAAAGAAGCTAAACAAGTATGGAAATATATTTAACAAACAAAATATCAATCAATAATAAGCTATCATTTTACCTTGATAAGTGGTAAAATTATAATTCCCAATAATGCTAAAGTATGGTGATTCCAGCACACTCACATAATGTTGGTAAAAGCTTGTATCTACATAATTTTTAGAACACAATTTATTCATTCTTAGTCATTCTTTTTAACAAATATTTTAACTACTTTTATATGCTAGGCACTGAATTAAGCAAGAAACCCACAATCCTGACCTCATACAATTTGCAGCCTGTCATGAGAAAACAGAATTTTAAAAGAACAGGAAAGTACAATCATTGCTTAAACAAAAAGAAAAACGGAGATTGCTAAGGATGCTCATCTCGCTAATGAGCATGTATGAAAGTGGTAGGGAGAGCTTCCCAAACAGATGATCCTCTTACTCAATTGTTATTCACTGGTCGCCAAGCACCTTGCTAGACATGAGGCTTAAATTCTAGGTATCCACTTCTAGGTATCAACCTACAAAGAGTTGACAATCTAGAAATGGATAAAGATTCACAATTACAACAGATATACCATAACCAAGAGGTTACAGAGAAGGAAGATCACACAGATTGGTTAAGTGATGAGTATAGCATTTAAGGTAGTCAGGAGCAACCGTGAAAAGGAAACTGGGTAAAGAAAGTCAGCTGGTCTGAAGCTCAGCCAAGAATTAGGAACTGGAAATGAAAGTTAAATTATTCTGTGACTATCCAAGGAAGGAGGGGAAAAGAGCAGAGTGCTAAGGACACGGACATTTAGGAAGCAGGGACAGAGGAGTCCAAGAACAAAGAGATCCAAAAAGCTGAGGCCAGAGCTTGACAGAGTTGAAAGAAAAATGAGAGGTAAATAGTGTCAAAAGGACAAGAAAATTAAGATTAAGCCCCAGAACAATTCAAAGGGTAAGGGTGACAGCAAGGAGAGTCAGGTGGCAGCTGCTGCTCCTAGATGATTGAGGAGTGAAGGTTTTTACTCATGGAAGTAAAACCAGTCGGCAGGTACTCTGGAAAGACGTTTGCTGGTGAATGGGAAGTAAACAGGTGATGTCTTAAAGCAAGCTGTTGTAGGGATTTTGTGTCAGATGTATGCAGGCAGATACATATTACTGTTTAAGTTCTCAAAGAGAAAAAAAAGCTCTTAGCCTGAAGTGCTTTCCAAAACAAAATGGAATAGTGTGCAGCCACTGATGTAATAATTATGAAGACCATACTACATGGAAAAAATACTACACTTCTAAACTCAGAATTCAAGATTGGTCTATACTTTAATCACAACTTTGTAAAAACATTATGTATATGAATAATAAAAACATTAGTGATGGGAATTGAGGCCAGTTTTTGTATTATTTTATGTTTTCTGTATAACAAATTGGGAGGAAACAGTCCTTCAGATAAGCTTTAATCAAAATTATATGAAGAATTTAAACTGGGAAAGCTGGGGCAGGCCTGGGGAAGGTAACACCACAGGTGATAGTAAAGGGGGAAAAAGCTTTACCAGAGGGGGAGAGAAGCTGTTAAAGTTAGGAATGAATGTTGTTATCAAGAATAAATACTGAATGAAATGGCCATTGTATGATATTCTGGCTTATCTGCATGTTTGAAGCAGGGTGATTATATGGAAGGGATCATTAATTCTAAGTAAGAAATTAAGTTTGAGAGATTTTTACATAATAATGATACATATAATAAAATAGTTACTATTTTTTACATAATTATATAATAGATACAATATTACAGGTAAAAAGTATAACAGAGGAGTAAAACTTATAAAATCTGGGTGGTACCTGTGGCTCAGTGAGTAAGGCGCTGGCCCCATATACCAAGGGTGGCGAGTTCAAACCAGGCCCTCGCTGAACTGCAACCAAAAAATAGCTGGGCTTTGTGGCAGGCGTGTGTAGTCCCAGCTACTCAGGAGGCTGAGGCAAGAGAATTGCCTAAGCCCAAGAGTTGGAGGCTGCTGTGAGCTGTGATGCCACAGCACTCTATCAAGGGTGATAAAGTGAGACTCTAGGGCAGCGCCTATGGGTCAGTGAGTAGGGCACTGGCCCCATATACTGAGGGTGGCAGGTTCAAACCCAGTCCCAACCAAACCGCAACAAAAAAATAGACGGGTGTTGTAGCGAGTGCCTACAGTCCCAGCTACTCGGACTGTGAGGCAAGAGAATCACTTAAACCCAGAAGTTGGAGGTTGCTGTGAGGTGTGTGATGCCACGGCACTCTATCAAGGGCAATAAAGTGAGACTCTGTCTCTACACACACACAAAAAAACTTATAAAATCTCAAGTTTAGGATATTATTACACTGTAATTTACAGAAGGACCTGAGTTGCATACATCAGAATATTTTAAAGTATCCAAGTTTACTCAGCTTTCATAGTTAGCAGAATTTTGTCACAAGAATTATGTCACAAGGGAAAGTGGTAATTGTCAATATACCTTTTGTTAAATATTCATAAGAATGAAAACATGTGAAGCTTTAATTCTCCAAAATTATAAACAAACAATCTGAAGGGTAAGATCTTTAAAATCAGTTTTTAAAAGTTGGAATAATCTGACTTGGCCTGACCCATACTGAAATTTCAATCACCGAATCTCTTCCACAGAAACAAGATATAATTCAAATATCTGATTTCAACTATTCCTTGCCAGTTGTTCATGGGATGTATAATGCCACAAGAATGTAAGAATTTAAAAATATATACAACAAATAGACATCAAGAATGCAGTTCTTGCAGAGAGCAGAATAGTGGTTATAAAAGGGGGTAGGAGTGAGTTATGGAATGGGGAGATGTTGACCAAAAGGTACAAAGTTTCAGTTAGATAGGAGTAATATGTTTTCAAGATCTATTGCACAGCAAGGTGACCATAGTTAATAATAACATATCATATGTTTCAATTGCTAAGAGAGTAAGTTTTAAGTGTTTTCACTACAAAAAAGGACTAATACATGAGGTTAATCAATGTGTTATAATCAAAGCACAACGTATATATAACCATCAGAACATCACATTGTGCCCATGAATATGTCAATTAAAAAGTTAAATTTTTTTTAAATAAAGTTCTTCCAACCTATTAACACGTCACCTCCTATCCTTGAACTTGGCTAATAAACTGTTCGTCATCTATTCACTCCCTCCAGGAAATTTTCCCTGATGCCTTAAAATGACTTATAGCTACAACTTGCCACCCTTCATGGCAAGTAATCTCAGGTTTACTCAGTAAGGCTGTCATTAGAATGTAAGCTCCAGAAGGATGGAGCCACTTTAACCTGACTCAAGTGTCCAGTTCTGAGCAGCTAGCAAAGTGCATGGGAAACAGAATGAGTAAAATTAACACTTCAATGAATCATAAAGATATAGTAAAAACAGATGACTCTCAAAGAAATTTTACTCCTGGCAAGGGAATTTCAGGGTACTATCCCACTCTTATTTGCTATTATCTCAGGAAGTCAGTCTGAGAGCCACTCCCTTATGCCATTCCTATCAACACTTATTTCTCCCACTGAAGATAAAGGCAAGAAGGGATCCAAGAAGTCAGCCAATCCAATACTTTCATTATCCAGACAAGTGAACAAAGCCAAACTACCTGGCAGCTTAAAAAGCCAATAAACAATGCCTTACCATTTGCTCCTTCCTAAATACTTATCTTTATTCTCCCATTCCTCAATATTCAGTCTCTCTGCTAGTAATACTATAATCCTTTCCTAGTTGTCCCCATCTACCTACAAATGTTTTCAGTACACCAGCTTTAAATTGCATGACATATACACGTGTCAGTGGATGCATATCTTTAGCACATGTTTATCACTTTACCACTTGTTACCTAAAGTAAGATCATAAACTTTCCTAAGAACAACAGTTTACCTTAATAACATCTTAAAAGAATTTAGAGCAGTTACATGCAGTATAACCAAAAATTAGTGACAACTACAAAATGGGAAACAGAAAAATCACTCAGAAAATAATTTACTTGTATAATATTCAAATATAAGAAACATTTTTACATCCTATTACCATCAAAAGTTTTATTACCCACTATCTAATCTTACCTACACTGATCTACCAATTAAATTTAAGTGCCTACCTAAAAGCCGCTTCCCAAAAGCAGTTCATTCCACAAACATCAGAGGGCAGCATCCAATAGGTATTCCAGCAACACAGAGAGAAATCTTTACACCTAACAGAGTAAGACAGAAATAGCCTATGTGAGTATCTTGGTTGGGGACTAAGAAGGAATTTATCCAGCAACACAATAATGTACTGTTCTATTTCAGAGCAACAAACCTGCAAAAATCCAAGTTGCTATGGTAATGTGGAGTTTTGGTTGGTTTTTTTTTTTTTGTAAATAGATTTCTCCCTCACTTAGGGCACCACTATTTTAAATAAAACTCTAAGGTAGAATATACCACTGATTGGAAAACAGTTTTCTAGACAGTAACTCTCCTGATATATTAAACCCCCATATCAGATGATGGAGATAAAATACATCTTCTGAAATTTTCTTCATGGAATATACATACTCCTGTAGAATAAAATCCATTTCAGTCAAATGAAATTCTTGCTTATCCTGAAATAAAATAAAAATGCTGCAAATGCTAGTAGAAAGGGAAAACAGGATCTTCTAATCCTCAAACCAAGCTACTTGTATAGTGTTTAAAACTGGAAAACAAGAAATTATAATGGCCAATAAGGTATACGAAAAATGCTCAGTATCTTCTACTCATCAGGGAAATGCAAAATCACAAAGAGATACGTGTATCGTGTCACCCCAGTTAAAAATGGCTATTATCAAAAAGAAAAAACAACAGACACCGATGAGGATGCAGAGAAAAGAGAGCACTTGTACACTGCTGGTGAGAACAGTGTGCAGATTCCTCAAAAAACTAAAACTATCCCATGATAGATGCTCTAAATCAGGCCCTGACTTCATCACAATTCGATGTGTCAGTGTAGCAGAACTGTACCTGCACCCCATGAATATACACAAATTAAAGAAACAATTAAAAGCTGAACTACCGTATGATCTGGGAATCCCAATGGAATTCAGAACACTGAAAAGATCTGCACTCTCAGCTTTACTGCAGCACTATTCTTAAAGCCAAGATAGAGAATTGATGTAAGTGTCCAATAGCAGATGAACACAGGAAATGTATTACATACACCCAACAGAGGATTATTCAGCCATTAAACAAAATCTTGTCATTTGCAAGATGAATGGAACTGGAGGAAATAGGTTTATCACGTGTCGTACATGGGAGCTGAAAAAATGAGTTTCATGCAGGTAGTAAACAGAATGGCAGGCATCAGAGGCTGGGAAGAGCAGGGATGTGGGAGGATGAAAAGAGGCTGCTTAAGGAACACAAAAACAAAGATAGAAGGAGTAAGTTCCAGTGTTCAACAGCACAGGAGAGTGACTGTAGTTAACAGTAATTTATTACATATTTCAAAAGAGCTATAAGAAAGATTTGGAATGTTCCCAACACACAAAAAAACGATGAATGTTCAAGGTGACAGATACTCCAATTACTCTGACTTGATCATTACACAATGCACATATGTATCAAAATATAAATGTACTCTAGAAATATAATCAATATGCATCAAAAAATTAACAAAAAGAGAAATCGCACCACCCAGGTTTGTTATCTACATCGTCTGAGTTTCATATTACACAAGCTAAAATGGAGGATCAAGTGTGGTCTTTCTTCTAAGACTGCAGGTTGGAGCTAAAAAAGAAAAAAAAAATCATGTTACAGGAAGTATGTGTTTCTCTATTATTTCTTTTCAAAACAACAGTCTATAATTCACCAGAGTGGAGGCCTGGGTACTAAAGTCAGTATGAAGTATGTCATACTGAGTCACTAAACCAGGCCACTTCATATCTCATCACTATGTAGCTTTATTTTCTCTTGCTATGAATTCAATTATACGTTTCTGTTCTTGTACCAAAAAGTCAAAGAAGTTTCTGATCTGCAAAAATCTATTATCATATCTCTCACAAATGTCAATGCCTAAAGCAGGGGTTTTCAGTCCATCTTCCTCTTTAATCAGCAATTTTTTTTTATAATTTACAAATTAATTGTTATGGGTAATTTTCCCTAAACTGTAATAAAAGGATTATACAACGCTGTGTGTGACTCCGTCCCTTGCCCACCTCTGACAGGAGAAGTATATACCCCCACCTCAATTGCTGACTTTGACCTCATTCAAGTAACTTGCCCCACACCCACACAAAGAAATACAAAGAGACAGAACATTAAGACATCAGAGTAGAAACTTCAAGTGGGATTGTAAAATTCAGTGTACAAGGGCTCTCTTTTCTCCACATCCTCACCTGCATGTGTTATTTTTTCTTTTTGATAACAGCCATTTTTAACTGAGGTGAGATAATAAACATATCTCGTTGTGGTTCTGCCTTTTCCCTGATGAGTAGAGATGTTGAGCATTTTTTGTACACCAGCCTTGCACTCATCTCCTACCACGGAACTAGGCATGTCTAGCGCACAAATTATTCCTTCAGCTGGGGTCTCAAGATGAGAAGTCCACAAAGCGAAGACTATAACCACAGAAATGTAATGTATGAAAGAAATGTTTGTTATAAATTGCTAAGATGTTTGGGGTTCTTACAAAGCAAAGCAGAATTATACAACCCATAATTCCCTTTTTAAGTGTACAATTTAAGGCCGGGTGTTCCAACTCATGCCTGTATTCCTAGCACTCTGGGAGGCCAAGGCAGGTGGATCGCCTGAGCTCAGGAATTCGAGACCAGCCTGAGCAAAGTGAGACCCATCTCTATCAAAAATAGAAAAACTAGCTGGGCATTGTGGTGGGCACCTGTAGTCCCAGCTGCTCAGGAGGGTGAGGCAAGAGGATCGCCTGAGCACAGGAATTTGAGTTTGCTGTGAGTTATTATGGCACGGCACCCTACCCAGGGTGACAAAGGGAGACTCTGCCTCAAAAAAAAAAAAAAAAAAAAAAAAGAAAAAAAAAGTGTACAATTAAATAGTTTTTAGTATATTCAGAGTTGTATGACTATGACCTACCAGTTACTTTTCTAGGTATATACACAAGAGAATTAAAAATATACGTTCACAGAAAAATTAAATGTGAATATGCATCATAGCACTATTCATAATGGCTGAAAAGTAGAAATCAACCCAAATATCCATCAACTAATGAATGAATAAACAAATTGTGGTATATGCATACAATGGAATATTATTTGTCCATAAAAAGAATGATGTGCAGTGATGCATGCTACCGTGGATGAACCTCAAGAACTTGAAGCTAAGAAAGAAGCCAAATTCAGAGGGCCACATACTATTTGATTAATTTATATAAAATGCCCAGAACGGGCAAACCTGTGAAGACAAAGTACAGGTGTCCTAAAAGTCACCACACACAGGGAAAACAGGAAACTATAGCTAAATGTACCTTTATTTACAAAATATTCACTATAGGATTATAAGTATGAGCCGCTGTACTTGGCCCAGAGTTTCTTTTTGAAGTGATGCTTAACTCTACAAAGGATTAATGCAGACAAAACCAGATGGAAAAAGTCAAGTTTCAGATAAGTTTCTTAATGATAATTCAATTTCAAAAAATCACACAGTACATAGAAAGGATGATTTTCTTTCTTCGCCAGAATTTTAAGAACATTAAGCATGAGTGAGTATACATGCTATTTTCCATTTTTTAAAAAAATCATAAAACGCTGAGGCACTATTAGCAAGAAATGAAATAATTTAAAGTTTCTAGTAACTCCCAACTAGACATTGTCTCACTTATGAAAAACTGGTTTTAAGAATTAAGACAAAAAGTAGATACTCATAATGAGAACCCATTACATACCAGTAACTTACTATAAGCAGTAAGTTAGGAAAAATAATTAATCTGAAGAGAACTCTTGAAATTTCAGGCCAAAAAAGAAAAATTAAAGTTCAGAAATATTGGAAAAGTAAAGGTACTTATCCAGGTTCTGATTATTAGTTGCTTAAAACTGTTTAAGGTGGAATACTTATATTAGATGTCCAACATTCAAAGAGAACTCTGTTAAATAGTTTAAATGGGGCAAACCAGTAAGCTGAGCTAAATGGGTGTGTCTTCAGTAAATACTGATATCCAAAAAGCAATGAAGTCAATGAAGTCTATAAATGTGTATTTTTTCACAGATCAAACTGAAATAAAACTCTACTATGGCTTATCTCCAGATTTCCCAAAGCTTAATGCACCTAGCTCTAAGTGGCTCATTTACAAGTAGACTGACCAAGGGGCCTTTGTGGTGACAAGACAGTTCGGCATCCTGATTGAAGGAATGGTTACATGAATGTACCTGTGATAAAACTGCGTAAAACCACGCATACACCACATACACACACACGTGAACTTACACACACATGCATAAAGCTGCATAAAACCACCCATACACACACGTGAACTTACACATGCATAAAGCTGCATAAAACTATGCATACACACACGTGAACTTACACACACATGCATAAAACCACGCATACACACACGTGAACTTACACACAGCATGCATACATAAAGCTGGTGTTATCTGAATAAGGTCTATGGGTTGTATGATACCATTTTCCAAGGTTATAATACTGCACTGGTGTGTGTGTATATATATATAATAGATAAAGTGATACTGCACTATAGTAAGGTAAGGTGTTACTATTAGGGAAAACTGGGTGAAGGATATCTATGGTGTCTTTGCACTTGTGTGTGAATCTACATTTCAAAATAGAAAGTAATTGAATTGAATGATAATTCAATTTCAAAACTGAATACAGACCAAAAAATAGTATCCCCCCCAAAATAGAAAACAGACCAAAAATAAGTATCCCTCAAATTTCAGTACCTAAAAAATGTTCCAAAAATTGAGACATTTCATGTTCTGAATTTAAAAAGCCATTAACAATAATGTTTGCCACAATATGAAATTTACTTAAATCCAATGACAAGTCTTTATATTTTTAAATTAAACTAGAAAAGATACTCTTCATTTCAACATGTCTGTAAGAGTCTGAGCCTTCAGTGAAAACCATGTACAACTTACAGAAGCAGAAATATGTTTAGGCATGTCCAGTGTAAAAATGCCATATGAACAAGAAGTGCTGACAGGAGACAACGCAACTTCAAGGCACAGAGATCCTCACTGTGACCATGCAAGTGAAACAAAGATGTTTATGGACACAATAAAGGAGGCCATTTCCGTGAAATTACCAAACCACCATTATTTAAGATGCCCTGGGTCACTCCTATTAAACTAAATCGTCAGCAGACAACTCAGATTAATTTCTAGCACTAAATCAGAACTTCACTTCTTTTCCTTAAATCTCTAATTTCATAAATATTCAGTAAGGGAGGAGAAAGGACTGCTTATACACAAATGGCACGGAAACAATTATCTATCTTTTAA
Source organism: Otolemur garnettii (assembly GCF_000181295.1). Taxonomy (NCBI): domain Eukaryota; kingdom Metazoa; phylum Chordata; class Mammalia; order Primates; family Galagidae; genus Otolemur; species Otolemur garnettii. Next base: position 3,363,472 of record NW_003852465.1, read on the forward strand.
AAAAAGTTAGTATCACACAGTCCCTCCCCCCCAAAAAAAACTGCATTAAAGATCTAAATGTAAGGAGAAAAACACCAAACTGCATTTTCTATGCATGTTAAAGGTAAAAACAATCAAAAAAAGCAGCCAATTTTGAAAACATAAAACTTTTAAACTTCATATAATGTAAACACTATGAACAAAATTTAAGTTAATATGGAGGGGGAATATTTCCAACACGTATGGCACATAATCTTAATGTTGTAAAATAAGATTTCTAAATCAAATGCACATTTTTTTATTAGCCAAATCAGTTTTCCCCTTCAAAAACAAAGAACAGTATTTTAATTACTATAATAAATACTATGTGCCACATTTTTTACGAAGCACTTATTATGCTCTGAACATTTACATTCCCCCAAAACTCATATGCTGAAACCTAATTACCAATGTAAAGATGTTATGAAGTAGGACCCTCTGATACGTGATTGCCCAGAGGGTAGCCTTGCCACTTTCACCATAGGGGTATACAGCAAGAAGGTGCCATCTACAAACCATGAAACAGGCCCTCATCAGACACCAAATCTGTTCGCATCTTGACTTTCCAGTCTCCAGAGCTGTGAGAAATAAGTTTCTATTGTTTATAAGCTACCCAGTCTATGATATTGTTATAGCAGCCCAAACAGACTAAGACAGCACTTTACAAATATGTAAGTAGATATGATCTTCAATACAAGGTACAGGGTCCTGGCTTTATATAAAATGTTTCTACATTGGCTTGGCACCTACAGCTCAAACGGCTAGGGCGCCAGCCACATACACCAGAGCTGGCGGGTTCAAATCCAGCCTGGGCCCGCCAAACAATGACAACTACAACCAAAAAATAGCCAGGAGTTGTGGTGGGTGCCTGTAGTCCCAGCAACTTGGGAGGCTCAGGCAAGAGAATCACTTAAGCCCAGAAGTTTGAAGTTGCTGTGAGCTGTAACACCATGGCACTCTACCCAGGGTGACAGCTTGAGACTCTATCTCAAAAAAAAAAAAAAAAAAAAAAATGTTTCTACATTAACAAAGCAAAGATTAAGGTGACATGACATTCCACTTTCCATGACAACTTTCTCTAAGGTTCACTGCCTCAACTCCTCTTATTCAAAAACAACTACATACCCTGGAATACTATGTAGCCGTAAAAAAGATGGAGACTTTACATCTTTTGTATTAACCTTGAAGGGAGTTGAAACACATTCTTCTTAGTAAACTATCACAAGAATGGAAAGGCAAATATTCAATGTACTAATTTTAATGATACTAATGTGAAGCCAGCAGATGATATAATACATGCCCACACAGAAAAAAAAAAAAAACACAACTCAATTCAAGGTGGAGGGAGGCAGAATGAGGGAGAGGGGAGAAGTGTGATGGAGAAGGGTTTGGTGTGCTCCCACTTAATGGACACAATGTGAGGGTATTGGCACACCTTTTGGGTGCGGGATACAACTACAAGAGGTACTTTACCTAACACATGCAAATATTGTAACCTAGTTGTTTGTACCCTCATGTTAACCTGAAAACTAAAAAAAAAATCTAGAAAAAATATAACCCGCTGGGTGTAGTGGCTCATGCTGTAATCCTAGCACTCTGGGAGGCTGAGGCTGATAGATTGCTTAAACTCACAGGGTAGAGATCAGCCTGAGCAAGAACAAGACCCTGTCTCTAAAAATAGCTGGGTTGTGGCCTGTAGTCCTAGCTACTCAGGAGACTGAGGCAAGAGAATCACTTGAGCCCAAGAGTTTGAGGTTGTGAGCTATTACAGCATGGCACTCCACTGAGGGCAACAAAGTCAGACTCTGTC
>NW_003852465.1:3365319-3372382 GCF_000181295.1 Otolemur garnettii
TTCAGATTAGCCAGGTATAGTGGTATGCACCTGTGTTCTCAACTACTGGAGAGGCTGAGGCAGGAGGATCACTTGAAACCTAGGAGCTAAACACTACAACAAGCTATGATTGTGCTACTGCACACTCCAGCCTGGCTAACAGACTGAGACCCTGGCCCTCCCACCCCCCCAAAAAAATTCTATAAAATAATGTTAAAAGAAATTAAAGAAGGCCTAAATGAATGGAAGAGAAGAAAATAGAAGCTTCCCAATTAATTAAATCTGCAGAAGCTAGCACAAAGAGAAATGTATAAACCACTCTCCTTACAAACAGAGTGGGAGAAATATAAATAATAATCAAGCAGCAGTATATTAATAATGTACTTTGATCAGTAGAGCTGACTTAAGAAATGAAAAGGTGGCTCTCAGTGCCCATAACACAGTGCTTAGGGCACCAGCCACATACACTGAGGCTGGTGGGTTCGAACCTGGACTCGGCCTGCTAAACAACAGTGACAATTGCAACAACAACAAAATAGCCAGGCATTGCGGTGGGCACCTGTAGTCCCAGCTACTTAGGAGGCTGAGGCAAGAGAATCACTTAAACCCAAGAGTTTGAGAATCCTGCAAGCTGTGACGCCAGGACCCTTTACCCAATCGACATAGTGATACTCTGAAAAAAAAAAAAAAAAAAAAAAAAAAATATAGATTCCTGGACCCCAATGCCAGGTCTCAACAGGAGCCCAAGGACCAGAATTTTTCTGAGGTTAGAAATCAGAAAAAAAAAAAATTAACATTTAAATTACCAAAACAATCATATTAGCTATAATTTTGTTGTGCCTGGCTTCATATCAGGTAATTTATACCACCAGCTATGTCATTTCAATTTATATCTGACAAGGAAATGTGCTCAAGGTCAGCACAGAAAGTGAGCAGCAAAGCTGTGGACTCGAGTGACAAACTCTTACTCTTCCCACTCTTTAAACTCTCAGTAAATAGTGTTCGCAGGATCCAGCAGAAATGAGAACTCAGTGACCTAACCAGATGAGACTCATGAAGGGCAGAGTGAGTCCAGAATCACGTCAGGGTAATGTTTAGTGGTTTCCTGACCGCCCACTACCACTACTGCTGTTTAGCCACAAGTGAAATCTGATAGTCACTGTCAAGACTGACCCGTGAAATCTGAGAATGTATTCACCCCAAGTAGCTAAAATGCATTAAGTCCCAAAATGGTATAATGCTTCTGAGAAGTACTAAGGCCTGGTAACAACAACTGCTTTCTACTGACCTTAATTCAGTCGGTCCATAAGAAGTGGCTTGAAAGAGTCTTTCTGGAAGAGCCACTGCCTACCCTCTCCTTTGAGCACCACTCTTCTCCAACACCAATCATATTATCCTGTCTGCCTATGGATGTGCAAGTGGCACAGAGCCAGCAAATCAGAGGTCCTCATTCCAGGTACACTGACTGGTCCACAGATGGGTATGCAATCCTAGCAAATCCAATTGCAGCCTTCTCTGGGGGTTTCTATGTGAGATTAGAAAAGGAAACCTGCAAGGAACAGAAGGACCCCACGAATAAAGCTTGTTTACAGTGGAATAGAGTCCTTAAGGTCCCTGGAGCTGCCAGGTTATCTGCAGCTTTCCCTTCAATTCTGTTCTTTCCAACAACCCATATGAGCCTATAAATATCCACTTTGTTTAAGATGGTTTTATTTGGTATTAATCAATGACAACTAAGAATTCTATTACAAATTTAAGTAAGGTAATCCAATGCACAGCATAGTGGCTACAGTTAACAATACTGTAATGCATACTTGAAATTTGCTAAGATAGTAAATCTTTAGTGTTAAAAAAGTTAATATGAGAGGATGAATGTTAACTAGTTTAACTGTGGTAATCATTTCACAATGTATGTATATCAAAGGATCCCACTAGGTGCCTTAAACATACACAATTTCTATCTGTCAATTATATACCAACAATACTGAAGGAAAATTATGTAATTATATACATTTTACAAGTGAGAAAATTAAAGCACAGAAATGACATAATTTGGTAAAAGGTCTTATAATAACCACAGCCAGCATGAAAATAAAGATTTGCTTCACTCTAAGACCTACATATAGTATTTTCTGATTACTGATTTAATAGCTTCAAACAAAATACGCTAATTGATGAACAATTTTAGTGAAAAATTGTCCCTATCACTTTAAAGTTCTTTGAGAATTTAGAAGGACTTAGCAAGGTGGTTCATGCCTGTAATCTTAGTTCACTTATGGTGAGCTAACTTAAGGGCTCACTTAAAGCTAGGAGTTCAAGAGCAGCCTTAGCAAAATACAGAGACTCTATCTCTATATAAAAGTATCCAGGACTGGTGGCATATACCTAACACCCAGTTACTTGGGAGGCAGAAATTCCTACCAGGAATTCAAGGTGACAGTCCAAATTGGGTGACAGAGTGAAATCCTGTGGCTTAAAAAAAAAAAAAAAAACAACTTCGAAAGACCCAACTTAAGTATTTAATTGTCATGGAATTCTGTGCAATAAATATATTTTTAAGAAGATTTGACCCATAGAACCTATTAGATATAAACCTAGATCCCATATTCCCATTTTCTAAATGAGAGAAGTAATAGTTGTAATCTTTCAAGTAAGATGGCATCAAAAAAGAAAAGAATGAGGCCAGGCGTGGTGGCTCATGCCTGTAATCCTAGCACTCTTGGAGGCTGAAGCACTCCTGCTTGAGCTCAGGAGTTCCAGATCAGCCTGAGCAAGAAGGAGACTCTATCTCTAAAAATAGCTGGGCATTGTGGCAAGTGCTTGTAGTCCCAGCTACTAGAGAGGCTGAGGCAAGGGAATTTCATGAGCCCAGAGTTTGAGGTTGCTGTTAGCTGTGACGCCACGGCACTCTACCAAGGGCAACAAAGTGAGAATCTGTTTCAAAACAAAAGAGAGAAGAATGCAATGAGACTCAAGACTTAAAGAACAGAGGACTTGTCTCTTAGCTTGCCTCATCGCCCCCACTGCCCACTGAGCTTATCTTTCTTTATAGAAATAGCTCTTGTACAGCAATCAAAAGATACAGTTTCTAATCTTTTCCAATTTCTGATGCCCTTTAGATCTTAGCTAAATAATTTATACATAGAAAGAGACAACTAGAAATACCTACTTCAATTGCATGGTAGCCAAAAAAGTTGATTTAACTCTATGAGATCTCTATAGAGATGTTATAAATGGTATCTAAAATAATCAGCCCTGGTGGCCTAATAGATAAGGCACTGGCCTCCTTTAAATAAAAAGACTGCTGAGGTCTTAGGAACTTGCCCAACCTTAATCAAATCATAGGGTAAAACTGTGACAACCTAGCTTCCCATGTAGTTCCTCTGCCAGAAGTCTCCTCACTCATGCAAATGTGGTGAAATGTTAATTACCACATATTTATATAGACTGGTACACCTTTAGTTTTAACTTGGATATACATCATCTAAGTAAAGATAATTTATAAAACTGTCATGAAGTATCTGACAGTGCTAAAAATTAACATTATGGTATCAAACTGATATGCTAATATCATAGTGTAATTAAAGTATGTGTTATTGCTACCTTACATCTCTATCCAAGATAAAATAACTCCTTTTCCATACCTCCTTTTTTAATCTTCCATAATTGTAACTGCTTCACAATAACATAATAGGTCATGAACAGTTCAGCTCCCACCTGTCATTTTTGTATGAGCTCATTAAAGTCTTCAGTCACTGCCTCTCCCAGGACAGATAACTAAGGAGTGATAACCTGGCTCTGGAAAGTAGTTCTGCTTTTAATAGTTCTGGCTAGTGCTGACTGAATATAGAGCCCTGAAATAGGAAAATATCCTGCGTGTAATCAGATCATGGGGTAAAAACGTGACGATCCACCTTTCCACACTGCACATCTACTCAGACTTCCCACTTTCGTTCTGGAAATGACCATCAACTCTCAGAATGATGTTAAACAGCCGCCTACCGCTGACCTCTACTATCTCTGCTATCAAAGCAGCATTTACCTCTCATAGGGAGCATTTCAGGTCCTTCCCAGAGAGGTGCCCACCAACAGAGGGGTCCAGGTTTCAAGGCACTGCAAATGTTTAGATTTTACTAAACAATGACGAAAACATTCTGATAGTACACTTCCATTTAAATCTCACGTGGAGGCTCAGCGCCTAAGGCGCCAGCCACGTACACCTAAGGTGGCGGGTTTGAATCCAGCTCGGGCCTGCCAAACAACAGAGACGCTGCAACCAAAAAATAGCCGGGCGTTGTGGCGGGCACCTGTGGTCCCAGCTACTTGGGAGGCGGAGGCAGGAGACTCGCTTGAGCCAAGGAGTTGGAGGTTGCTGTGAGCTGTATGCCACGGCACTCTACCCTGGGGGACAGCCTGAGGCTCTGTCTCAAAAAAATAAATAAATAAATAAATCTCACGTGGATTCCATCTCTGGCAGTGATGTGTGCAAATCCCTCTAAGTCATTATGCTGCTTTTAAAATACCCATTTCTCAGGGAAAACAGCTCCATCCCACCTCACAAGACTGAGCATGATTAAGTATCGCTCATCTTAATCTTCTGTAAGTTTCAGAATAACCCATATATTTCCAAAAGAAAAATTCACAACTTGTATTAACGACACGTCTAGATTTAACTAACCGCGGCCAAAACTGAAAACTGTAAGCGTTGACACACGAAAATTAGCTGGCCCTTTCACCAAAGGAAAGGGTTCTCTTCCCCCGCTACCCCCCGCACTAGGGAGCCTGCCTGATGTTTAAAATAAACATCAACTTGAATGCCATGGAGAGGGAATTCACACTAACCAGAGAGCAATAAGGCTTAGGTAGGCAGTGAATCCTATCTTCAGTGAATCCTTTAAAAAAAAAAAAAAGTTGAAAATTAACTTCCCATTGTTTTAAAGAGCACGCAAGGACTGGGTCAGCAGACAGACAGACACACACACACAATGTGGGATGCTTTCAAGCGGGAGCAGCGCACGGTTCACCCTGGGCTTGAAGAGACGGAGGGAAATGACTGAAGGGGTTAGAGACGGCGGCAAAGAAGCGGGAGGCGCGGGACCGACGGCGAGCAGCGGGCCCAGGCCCAGCCCCGCGCCCCCGCCCCGAGACCTGGAACGGCCCGTACCTGTCCGACCGACCGGGATGCGTCGAGGTGCCCGCGCCTCTCACGGCGCCGCGCCCGCCGCCCGCGAGCCAGGAAGCCGCTGCGGCCTGCGGCTTCCCGCCACCGCCGCCCGCCCCTTCCTCCAGGGACACGGCGAGCTGACTGAAGGCGTAGAGGAGCGAGCAGAAGCCGCAGGCCAGACACAGCACCACGACGCGCAGGTAGCGCCGCATCGCCCCGGCCGCGCTCCCCCGACGCCGCCGCCGCCGCGCCCGCCAGGGCGAACTGGAGCGGAGGGAGCGGCAGCGCGCAGTCGCCGGCGCAACAAGTTCCTCCGCCGCCGCCGCCTCGCGTCCTCTCCGTTCGTCCCTCCCTCCCCCGCCCACCACCTAGGCCAGCGCAGCCCCGGCGCCCCAGCCGGCCAACAGCCCGCCCGGAAGCCTGGACACCGCCTCCGCCTCCGCCTCCGCCCCCGCGCCCCTGGGCCCAGCAGCGACGCGGCCCCGCCTCTCCCCCGGGGGCGGGAGCGGCCGCGCGCGCCGGCGCACTGAGCGCGGGACGCGGCCGGCCGGGGTGGGGGGACGCCGACCCGGGGCGGTAACGCCTGAGCCCGGCGACTCTGAACCGCAGAGAGGGGGAGTGTCGGGAAAAGAACAGGGCTCTGGAGTCAGTTGACCTACATTCAAATTATGGTTCTTCCACGAGGTCGTTCGTGACGTAGACCAGGCTAAATCTCTCTGAGCATGGTTATTTTTCTAGAAGGGAGATGCTATCTTCACCGTAGGGTGACTGTAAAGATTAAATTGTTTAACGCACGAGAAAACGCCTACAATTCAAGAAGTCACTCTCCCAGTCCAAACTCCTTGTTGTCTAAGTTCCTATGATATTGTCTGTGTGAGCATTTTGAGCCGTGTCGTCTTCTCTTTAATGTTGTTTCATATAGTCCATCTTGCCTCGCAAAAGGCTAAGTGCCTCTAAGGCCGGGGCCTCCCTTTTGCCCTTTGACCTTACTCATAACTCATTTGCATGTCCAGAACAGTATTAGTTTTCTCCCTAAAGAGCTGCTTCCCCATTTCTTCTTCCTCTTTCCCAGCTGTTCCCACTGCATTCATCTACCCTTTAGAGAGCACTACTATGTGCTAAAGCACTAACTGGTCCTACCTAAGTGGACCACGACACTTATTCACAACGACACAGACATTAGGGTGGATCGAGGCCTGTCTGGGTGTGGGCACACATACAAAGAAGCAATCCGTTCTACCTACAAGTGTGGTCAAAAGAGACATCGTAGCAAAGATAGCTCTGGAGTGTTGAGTAGGGTAAGGGAAGTAATTCAGGCTGAGGGATCGGTGAAGCAAGCTCTTGTGTTCTAAGAACTGTGCGAAGTTTGATACCACCAGCTAAGTGAGGACAAGACCAGCTAAGTGCAAGAGAGGCTATGATGAGCGATAAGACTGTACAAGTAGAAGGAGTCAGGTATCTCAGTGCTTTGTTTAGCACACGGAGGAGTTTAAACTTTCTCTCCAGACAATGGTGAACTGTTAAAGTATTTTTAAGTAAAGAAGTAACACGATCATATTTGCATTTTAGAGAGCAGATTCTGGCTGTAGGGTGGAGCTGGAACAGTGATGAGAAAGACAGCAGCTCGAGCACCCAAAAATCAGGGGAAAGAGGCTTAAAAACACCTGGGCACGTGTGCACGCACACACACATTTCATGGAGAAAAATCATGCTATTAAACTGCTGAAATTGCAGCTAGGACACGGAAAAGTTTGGCCTTGAAATACAAAGTGGAGAAATGCCTACAACACAGTAGTAACTCTTCGTTCCCTATGCCAAAACAGTGCTGGCTCTGTGACCATGAGAAAAGTCACTAAACAAACAAGGCTCAGTTTTCCCTACAAGGATTAAATTTCTTGCCTTACCTGAAAAAAAAAAAAA
>NW_003852465.1:3372486-3376141 GCF_000181295.1 Otolemur garnettii
TTTTTTTTTTTTTGAGACAGAGCCTCGAGCTGTTGCCCTCGGTAGAATGCTGTAGCATCACAGCTCACAGCAACCTCTAACTCCTGGGGTCGAGCGATTCTCCTGCCTCAGTCTCCCAAGTAGCTGGGACTACAGGCATCAGCCACAAGGCCCTTCATTCCCATTAATACAATATAAAACCATTATTGAAAAAAACTATTAGTAAAATATAAAGCTAAATTTGGAAGGAAATTTAGTCATGGAGAAAATTTGAACTAGAAATCTTTATACAGGCCAGGTGTGATGGCCCATGCCTATAATCCTAGCACTCTGGGAGGCTGAGGCAGGAGCTCAGGAGTTCAAGATCAGCCTGAGCAAGAGCAAGATACAGTCTCTACTAAAAATAGAAAAGCTAGCTGGGCATTGTGGCAAGCATTTGTAATCCCAGCTACTCAGGAGGCTGAGGCAAGAAGAATCACTTGGGTCCAAGAGTTTGAGGTTGTTGTGAGCTATGACACCGCAGCACTCTACCAAGGATAACAGAGTGAGGCTCTCAAAAACAAACAAACAAAAAAACCTTATGCAAATTCTCCCAAACATGAACATCAATCAAGGTTCATAATTACAGTGTAATAGAACAGATACCAAGGCTTTCCTGACCCACGTTCCCAAAAATTGAAGGTTAAAAATAAGAATACAGACATGAGACCACTATACTTTAGAAGTCCAATGCTTGACAGAAAACTGAATTTAGAATTCCTGTTGTTACCCTGTATTTCTTTTTACACAGAAATTAGGCAAGTGGCTAGGCAATCTTAAGTTTGGTTTCTCTTATTTTTACAATTTCTATATTTTTAATACAGTAAAAATTTATTTTTTTTGCTCTTTTCTAATTAAGTGGAAGTGTCTCTTAAATTATTTATCTTATTCTGTGCTAGAAACTTAAGAGTTTTTATTTTCTCTTATTAAAAAGACCAAAACCAGCACTTGGGAGGCAAAGGCGGGTAGATTGCTTGAGCTCACGACTTTGAGACCAGCCTGAGGCAGAGCAAGATGCCATCTCTAAAAAACAGCTTGGCATGGTGGCAGGCACCTGTAGTCCCAGCTCCTTGGGAGGCTGAGACAAGATAATCGCTTAAGTCCAAGAGTTTGAGGTTGCTATGAGTGTGATATCATGGAACTCTACCAAGGGTGACAAAGTGAGACTCTATCTCAAAAATAAATAAATAAATAAATAAGAAGACCAAAACCAGCCAGGCACTGGTAGCTCGTGCCTATAATCCTAGCACTCTGGGAGGCTGAAGTGGGAGGATCGCTTGAGCTCAGGAGTTCAAGACTTGCCTGAGCAAGAGTGAGAACCCTGTCTCCACAAAAAATAAAAAGAACCCAGCTGGGAATCATGGCAAACACTACTTGGGAGGCCAAGGCAAAAAGATCCCTGGAGCCCAGGAGTCTGAGGTTGCTGTGAGCTATGATGATGCCACTGTACTCCATACAGGGCAACTGTGAGGAGACTGTCTCAACAATTGAAAAAAGACCAAAAACTACCTCTTGGGCATAAGGCTAGATCACTGTGCTCTTTTCCTCTAGGAATGCAAACTACTTTTTTAAAAATGTTTTCACCACCATTTTGTTTGTCCTTTAGAAAAAATCTCCCAAAATAGTTTTACAGTCTCCCAGCTATTCCTATTCTGGCTGACCCCAAAAGCACAAGACACTTCATTATTGCTATTATTACAAATTAAAAGAGGATAATGAAAATAATATACATTAAGGCTAATTAATCAACCTTAGTTCCCAGTTTAGGTTCTGAATGTTCTTATTAAAAGAGTTAACAGAAAAATGAAGATGAGATGATAGCTTCATTCAAACTCCCTTAATCCAGGTAGGTGAGCAGATCCAACCCCACATGTACTATCAAGGTGTAATGTTTCCAATTCTCAACAATTCCAGTTGGGGAGGTATCCATGTCTTTGGATCCTTGTCCCAAAAGGGTCCCCTTAGAATAAGGTGACCAGACATCCCGCTTTTGGTGGGACAGTCCTGTTTTTATCAATTTGTCCTGCATCCTGTGGCGTTTTATAGAAGTTCTGATTTTTGGAAACCATACATGACAAGCTAGGGAACAGAAGGAGAACAGGAAGGGAATATACGGATTTCAGCTGCCATGTGGCTATTTTGCCAGGATATGAGTTTTATATTATTTTTGTTAATTCTATAATGTTAAACTTTAATAATAACAAATAATTGTTGACAACTGATTATCAAGAACTGCTTATCAAAGTTCGCATTGTTGATCAGTTGTTAGAATTTGACCACCATTGTTTGGACTTAATGAACAATGGCATTTTTTGGCATTGGCAACGAAGAAAACATTTTGTAACTGTCTCTCAGACGATACACATTGTACTGCATGCTAGTGCTAGTTAAACAAGTGATATCAACAAATCAGCTATTCAGATAATTTAGGTAATTTATTTATTTATTTCATGAATTTAGCCGACAGTACTCATATTATTTATATTTTATAGTGGTGGCAAAAAGTATAGTGCCGGCCTTGAAAGTGACACTTAATGACTTATGAGGCATCATTATTAAAAATATATATTGATAAGGAAAAGGTTAAATCTTGGGTATCATCAAAAATCAAAATAGAGAACAAATGGTTAGATTAGAAATATTTCATCATTTTGAAACAAACCATGTTCCATACAATAATGCACTAAAAATTGTGGGATACGCGCTGTCCTTACCAGGAACTAATGCTGTGACTGAACGCGTTTTTTCTATGATAAATAAAGTGTGGACATCAGAAAAATCACAATTAAGTGTTGAGACTTTGAAAGCCATTTTATGTGTGAAATATAATTTAACAAATTCTTGTGAAAAATTTCATGACCTTTTAAAGAATGACAGCAGTCTACTAAAAAATATTCATTCAAATGAGAAATATGCCAAAGAATAAAATAATACTATACATAATTTTTTTAATGTATATTTGTAAATTATACTTATGTTGAAATTAAAAAAATATATTACAATACTATTTTTGCGTTCTATGAAAATTTTTGTTGCTCCATATAGACTACATTTTTAATTAAGAACCTCCCACCCCGGTCAATGGTGTCCCACTTTACCAATGTTAAAATCTGGTCACCTTACCTTAGAACTTATTCTCAAACCTGCAAATAAATTAGTTTTTATTTTTTAATTCCTATTTATCCTTATTTATACAAGAGATGTGAGGCAGTTAATAAGGAAAAAGTAAGTACATAAAAATCAGACTCTGGAAAAATATAAATAGAAGATCAATAACAGAAATTTAGAATAGAGACAGACAGGACACCACATCCTACATAATTATTAAATTGAGCCCAACTTTATTCCGAGATTTCTCACAACTACAGCAAAAACTGTGGATAATCAGTTGATGATCTGCGTGGTCAATATGGAAAAGGCAAACGGACTTCTCAGGTTAAGCTTTTCCTGAAATAGATCTGAATAAAATTTCTCACTTGGACAGAGTAGTACAATATGCTTCTTTAACATCTACAAAACGGAAATAGTAGACCTCATTCAGCTGTTTGTCTTTAAAAAAAACTAGTGTAGGGAAATGATAAATTACCTCACATTACATGGCTTAAAGTCTTAAACTTTTTTTTTTTTTTTTTTTTTT
>NW_003852465.1:3376288-3387561 GCF_000181295.1 Otolemur garnettii
TTTTTGGTTGCAGCCATCATTGTTGTTTGGCAGGCCCGGGCTGGGGATTCAAACTCGCCACCTTAGGTGTATGTGGCTGGCGCCTTAGCCGCTTGAGCCACAGGCGCCAAGCCCAAACTCTTAAACTTTTGAAAATTCAAGCTGGAGTAATGAAATGGCAGCAGGTGACAGCCAATGTTAATAGCTGCAAACATCAAGATGAGGTCCTAACATTTTCAACGGGGAGTTGCAGTGGATACCTAGGCCTAGATTAGTTTTCTAAAAAACTGGGTGGCAAATACTCTCCTCTCTGCCTCTTCTGTATATAAGACAGTCTCACTCTGTCACCTCTGCTAGAGTACAGTGGCATCATAGCTCATTGCAACCTCACACTCCTGGGCTCCAGCAGTCCTCTTGCCTCAGCCTCCTGAGTAAGCATGTGTCACTGTGCCCAGCTCATTTTTCTATTTTAGTAGAGATGGTGTTTTGCTCTTTCTCAGGCTTGTCTCAAACTTCTGAGCTCAAGCTATCCTCTTGCTTTAACCTTCCAGAGTACTAGGATTACAGGTGTGAGCCACCATGCCCAGCCTATTTTCTAAATTTTATACAAATTACCGTAGTATGGCACTGTAATTATTTACAGACCTCTCCACTAAGATGTGAGTTCCACATCTTTGTCCCCTTTGTAACCAATCCCTAGTAAAGTGTGTAGCATACAAAATATATTCCATAGATGTTCACTGAATTAAATACTGGTGTAAAGAAAATCTAGATAAAGAAAATAAAGTATTACAGTAGTAAAGGAGACATTAGTTTATAACTCCCAATGATGAGGTAGGGCTGTGCATGAGGGAGACTCAGAACATGAACCACGTCTCAGAGCACTGAAACCTTCCAGAGATCTACTTGATTTTTTAATTTAAGCCTCTGGTCTTATCATGGTATTTTCTACACTCCATTTACTGGCCCACTCCACACAGACAGGACTATCCACACTGGCTAAACACAAAGCCTAACAATGTAGTTGACCCTTGAATAATGTGCGGATTAGGGGTACTGACCCCAAGCATTCAAAAATCTCAATGTAACTTTTTTAATTTCTTATTTTGTCAGACTTCTCCAGTGCAGTAAAGGGGGAAAGAAATAGAGCAAAAAAATTTATCTGTAACTATCAATTGAGGTAACTCACTACCTTTGGACCAGCCCTATGTATAAATTTTAACCACTCAAAAACTATTAATTTGGTGACTGGAAGACTTACTAATAGCATAAACAATTGATTAATAATTATTTTGTATGTTTCTATGTATCATATGCCCTGTTCTTATATCAACAGAAAGAAAAAAAATGTTAAGAAAATCATAAGGTAAAGATTATTTACTATTAAGTAGAAACGGACCACAAAGGGCTCCATCCTTGCCATCTTCATGCTGAGGAGGCAGGAGTGGGGTTGGTCTTACGGTCTCAGTAGTGGCAGAAGTGGGAAAAAATCCAAATAAGATGTGAACCCCTGCACTGAATATTCAGGGTTGTTCAAGGTTAAACTGTACATTAAAAATGTAACATCTAAATGATCTGGGCCAGCTGGGCAGAGTGGCGCACCTATAATCCCAGCTACTTGGGAAGCCTAGGAGGGAGGATCACTCTAGTCCAGGAGTTTGAGACCAAAGGTATAGCCTGTCTCTAAAGAAAAAAAATGAATGAATGCACTGGGCTAGTGCGGATATACATTCAGCAAAGCAACATCTTTATGTAATTCAAGGTAAAACTCTTTGACAGCTTCCTAAAGTGAACTAGTTTTGAGATAAATCACTCTGAAGTATTACACATACTGCTGCCCTAATAATTAGCAGTCTACTAAACACAAGTTAAGCTTTAATTAATGACTGAATCATCATGAGGATGATATATCATAATGTTTTCCTCAGACATCCTCACAGCTAGGTATGGAGGCTTACACCTATAATCCCAACAACTTGGAAGGCTGAAGAGGATCACTTGAAGCCAGGAGTTCTAGACAAGCCTAGGCAATACAGCTTGATGTCTTTACAAAAAATGAAATTAAAATTAGCCAGGCATACAGACACATGAGCATGTGCCTATAGTCCCAGCACTCGGGAGAATGAAGCAGGAGGTTCACAGGAGGCTTGAGCCCAGTAGCTTGAGGCTACACTGAAGTATGATCAGGGGCCATCGCACTCCAGCCTGGGTAACAGAGTAAGACCTTGCCATTCATTCATTCACACATAAATCAATTTTTAAAGATCCTCAAGAGCCTGGTATGCTGGGGGTGACATTTATTCTCTCCCCTCCTAGTGACTCTCCCTCATTAACCAGATTGCATTCCAGTGTCCCCTTTTCTAATTTGTCACTGCTCTTGCTGCCCTTCTCTTCCCCTTCCTTTACATTTTTTCTTCCACTCCTTATCTTTCTTTGCCTTTTGATACCAGTGAGGCTAATTTTTTTTTCATTGCCTTCAGTATCCAGGGAGGGCATTTTCCTTCTGCTTTCAAAGAATGTTCAATAACGGCCTGTATTGTTACCTTGTCTTTTGATTCCACTCACCTATTTTTGTCAATGACAACTGTTCTGCATTTCTTCAATTTTTTTACATTCATTTTTCCAGACAACTGAAGGAACCTGCAGGTATATGGGAGGGGGTTGTTAGTAAGTCAACATCATTTATTGTTATCCTCTCCTTACACTTATTCACTTTTTTGTTTTTACTTAGTTTTCAAAGTACAGTGCAGAAATTTCTTTCAACAGCGGAATAGTCTAACTCCTACATCACATCCTTAAAAGATTCCAGAACAGATAAGGTGCATGCAAAGTGTTTCCATCTATTTTTTGTTGCTCTCACACGGGAGACTAGGTAACTTAAAAAAGAAGTTTATTTTGGCTCACTGTCAGGAGGCTGAGAAGTCCATTATCAGGACCAGTGAGGTCTTCTGCTGCTTCAACTTGTGGTAGAAAGCAGGCAAGGGCAGAGGACAAAATACAATCTGCAACCTCACACAGTCTTAACAACCAGCTCTCAGGAGAATTAATCCATTCCCACAAAAAGTAATCCAGTCTTGTAAAAAAGGCACCACTTCCCAGTTCTACCACACTGGGGACCATGTCTCAACATGAGTTCTCCTAAGGATAAACCACATCCAAACCACAGCAAATAAATTAATGACCTCAATGAAAACTAACTTCTAGAGGACCTAACCATTAATGCACATAATATGCAGAAGCTACAATCTTTTAGACAGTAAGAGTTTTTATCAAAAACTAATTAGTATGATGGTGGCGCCTGTAGCTCAAGCAGCTAAGGTGCCAGCCACATACACCAGAGCCAGTGGGTTAGAATCTGGCCCGGGCCTGCCAAACAATGACAACTACAACCAAAAAATAGCCAGGCATTGTGGCGGGCATCTGTAGTCCCAGCTACTTGGGAGGCTGAGGCAAGAGAATCACTTAAGCCCAGGAGTTGGAGGTTGCTGTGAGCTGTGATGCCACGGTACTCTACCTAGGGCGATAGCTTGTGGCTCTGTCTCCAAAAATAATAATAATAATAATAATAATAATAAATATGCTATCAATTTAGAAAAGCTGAAGTTTTTTCTTCCTTTATGATGTTTTCACCTTGTCTATTATCATCACTACAATTTTAGGAAGGTAACAAAAATAAAACATTTATATTGTATAACTGCAAATGATTTTTTAAGAGTATGTATTTTCAGTGCCTTAAATATTTTCATTGCTTACCTATAGTAAAGAAATAAACCCTGAAAACCACCCAAATTCTTTTTGTATGGAATTTGGTTAAAAGAATCCACTGCTAAAACTACTCTATAAATTGGTGAAAGAAGTGAAAAATAAACCCTGAGCCCAGGCTCTGATTCTTTTCGCATATTTTAACATTAGGTGTATTTATGGAATCTGAATGTGTTTTTCGGCTGCGGAAGTATATCTGAGGTAAGTGAAACAAAGGCAGGTAGAGATAATTGCAATTAAGAAAAGGAAAACAAATTTCAAACTAGTCAACTTAGTTCATTTCTCCAAATTCATGGTGCATACCATCAAGTTTTTTAATTATGGAAAGATGGTCTTTCTAGGTTCAGAGCAAACATGTGATGCTACACTGAAAATTCAGAGAAAACTATAAAACACTATTCCTTTAGGGAATCCAAGAGGGCATGAAAATAATTTTTATTACAAAAATAAATGTATTTTTGTAATGGGATTTTACCTATGATAGCAAAGGCTCACATTTACTGAGAAATCAGATGTATGTCATGTAATTGTCAAAAATTTTATATGGATTAACATTTAATCCTCTCAATAACTCTAAATTAGATATGATTACTATTATCTCTGTTTTACAGATAAGTAATTTACTTAAGCCCACTTCCATTCTACAACAGGGATTCAAACACCAGAGGCCAGTTAACACTCTCATTCTCGATAATATATTATCTTCCCACCTATGGAGATGAGTATGTCCCATTCAGGTAAAATCCCATCTTCTGTCAGATTTTACTCTTTGCAGCTTACTTAAAATACAACCTGGAAGTATTTGAAAAGCATAGTTTTATATATTTGAAAGCATAGTTTTGACTTAAAAAAATTAGAGTATTTTCCCTATTACAATTATTTTTAATTTTTACTATTTCCAAAAACAAATATATAAAACATTTGGAATGTGAAAAACAGAATAAGACAAAAAAAAATTCATGGTTTAAAAGAACATAACCAGTTAGTATTCCACTGAAAATTATAATAAACACAAATTTTAATTTTTCATTTAACAATACTAAAGAATGAGGTATATAAATGTTTTAATCACAGACTTTCACTGTATGCAATTAACTGTATTTCACAATTAGCATCTTACAAAAAAGACGGTACCATAGTGCCTGTAAAAAGTACTTGAATTAAACAGAAAATTACATTACCATGTGAAACCACCAGATATCACAACTATCAAGCTCTACAGTTGTATTTTCTTCTTCAAATGTTATGATGATGCCCTTTTATGTGATATTTTGTATCCAGGTTATATTTTTAAGTTCATTTATATTTCATAAGTCTCCTATAGGTGGGTATATAATAAGCAAATGGTTAAGAGGAAGGAGACGCTAAAAGAATTTAGCGTGTGGTTTCAAGCTTGAATTTTTAAGTACAACATGAAACACTGTATTAGTTGTAAACAAAAATGCAAAATCTGTAGTCATAAAAATATTTTATTGGTAATTTTACATAATAGTGAGTGGAGCTGTAAATACTTTTTTCTTTCACAATATTGATAAATGCATAAGCTGGCAGTTGTGTCTGAAAATAGGATACTATGACTTTCATAAGAATTGTTATATTTAATAAGAAGCCAATTAAACTTATTTAAGATTAGATTACCATTTCTGTGCAACAGTTACCATTTCTGTATAAATTAGACTCATACTTCTATGACCCTGGGTAAGTCTGGGACAAGGAAACAGTGATAAAACTATCATTAAATTAAAGCTTTTCTAAAATTGCGGCTCTTAAAATATGTCAAGTTTCTTTTCTATTCTTTTCTTGCCAAATGCTTATAATTATTTGAATTTTAATGTTTCATAGAGTACAGAAAATACCAGTGTTCAATGACAACAGCACTAAATCTGACCATATAAAGCTAAACAATCAATGTTTTATTGTTTACTGATCTGCTAGTAAACATTACAATAAATGAATGTTTTGAAAAATAAGCAAACAAATCCAAAAAATGGATAAAACCAGAAACATAATTCAGAAACAATAATTTAGTAAAACATGTCAAAAACATTGGCAAAGGTTCATACAAATTCTTTATTTAATAACGATTTTCCTATTTAACCACACCAAGTACCAGCAGGTGTATTTAAGAGGATAACCATTACGAAAATCCTGTTGCAACAACAGTTGATTAAGTTGATCTTTGACTTGTATACATATAACTATTTGTTTCACAATTCTCAAATACATATTTAGGCAGCTTGCACTATGTTATAAAAAATTTAAATTCATTACATGCCAATAGTAGAGAATTCAAGAATTATGTGTTAGAATTCACTAAACTAAAAGTGAAAATAGATTTACCAGTAACACTGCATAATGAATAATTCAACCACATTTTCATGGCACATAACTGCAGAGACCAAAATGTTAAGTCTGGAAATGTTTTGTAGGCATAGACTGCAATAAAAGCTAACAAATTCTAGCAGATTTCTATTTCATGTAAAACTCAAATTATGGATTGTGCATGAGTGTGTTTGTCATGAAAATGTGGTACTTCTTGGCATAATCCGTGTATTTGCATGGTAGGACAGAAGTGACTAAGAAATTGGAGAAAATAAACTTTAATGAGATTCTCCATTCAATGATGAGGCTTCTCCTCTCGGTGAAGATGACCTGGACATTCCCCTCTCTGTGTTATCAGAGCTGGAGCCACTCTGACTGTGTGGATCTGCAGAAGCAGCACTAGATGCAGGCGGCGACTTTGTTTTCTCCTTAAAGTCTGTAATAATGACTGTCAGATCTCCAACAGTAACTTCCAAATGCTGAGCACTACTCCGATCCACATTTTTCAATCTTGGCCTAAACACAAAAAATGATAAAATTTTAACTAGCTTTTCACTCTACCAAATTTCTGAGCATACAATAAATAACAAAAGTAGCTAAAGTAACAAAATGAATACATCTGTGTTTAAAGCGATTCATGTGTAACCAACCATAAAGACATCATCAAATGTTTCAATCATTAACATGAATCAAATCAGTCATTCATGAACCTTCTTCAAAGAGACAAAAAAAACCCCCGTGGAAATAGTGGTCTCTTAATTGTGTTTTTATAGCTACAATCTAATACTGTAGACAGCTTATTAATTTTATAGAAATAGATGTTTTAGACAACAATGAAATAGTTGCACAAAGAGGAAGCGGATAAAAGCTAATGATGGAGCTTGCAGAGGAACCTATCTTTGAAGCCGTCCCTAAAGTGACAGCAAAAGGAACTGGCAGCCCTGAGAGCCAGGAATGGAGACTGGTCCTGCAGGAGCAAGGGGTTCTTCATGGTGGATGACCAAACTGATTCCTGTATAAAAAGTCAGCAAATGTTGAAGGACTCCGTGCTATTGCGTCAGATAGAGATGGAGTGCCTGTTATTAAAGTTGCCAATGATAATGCTTCAGAACATGCTTTGAGACCTGGTTTCTTACCTACTTTTGCCCTTGCGACAGACCAAGGGAGCAAACTTGGACTTTAACAAAATAAAAGCATCATCTGTTACTCTTAACATCTAGTAACTGGTTCAATTTAATCGTTTATCTTTGGTGGTAAGTTTCACGGTCAGCAGCAATGCCAATTCAGGACTAATTGTCAGCCTAGAAAAGGAACTTGCTCCATTATTTGAAGAACTGGGACTTGTGAAAATTTCTTAATCTGACAGTGGTTTCAAAGTGTACCTTATGTTCATTATAGCAGCATAATATCAATCTAACAGTCTTTGGATCATAGTAATACTTTTATCCAGGTGCTCAAGAAAGGGCCCCCTTTTCTACCTAATACTATACTAAAGAAAGAGATTAAAGATATAATTTATAGATTGACTGACTGTTGTATTTTCCTGTGGGGTCTTTTCTTTAGTGAGATCTGGGGATACCACAAAAATGGTTCAGTCTTTCACAGCTCCCATGGAGTTAGTTCAGTCACCAGATATAGATGAGATTCTACTCAGTGAATCAGAATCAAAATGGTGCATTGATCTACTTGAGCCATTAAGCGCCCCCCATTGTACAGTATGCCCGGGCCTGCAGAATGAAGCAGACTCTTTCTATCATGAATAATGGTAAGGACATGTTTTTCTTCAGATTATATTTTATTTCTTTGTGCTGAGTGTGATGAAAATAAAATGGCTTACGAAAAGTAATAAAATCAGTATAATCACTAAAAAATTTTTTAAAAGCTAACATTGAACTTCACCAATAGGCACTGAGAAGGAAGGGCATCAGAACTGTTCTGACTGAACCCATGACCATTTTGATTGGCTCTAGCTCATGCAAATATCTATTCAGTCTGCTGAATACCATTCCTAGCTCTCAAATATGAAGAAAAAAGAATAGACACAAATACCTTTCAATCTAGTAAAAAGAAAAAAGCATTATCACATTTATGCTTATATTTGTAAAATCTGTGTTTAATTTTCAATGTATCTATCAAACTCAAACTTGCATGATACTTAATAAAAGACATCAAATCTTTTACTTTCACTTTGTGTATATCAAATGATCAAAAGAATATTAAATGGTTAATTTTATTATTTAAAAAAATATCGTAAAATGCTTCAAATTTACCTGGTTTTCTTATGACTGTTCTTTTTGCTAGTTGTTTCTTTTTCACTTTTTTCTTTTTCTACTTTATCTTTTTTCTCTTTCTTTGACTGTGTAGGGGGCACAAACTGCTGAGTAACCTGCTGTGCAACCAACTGGGAGACAGGCCGAGGCTTCCTGTGTGTGTGTTAAAGAGAAAGGCTTTGTAAATTATAACTTAATATAGGTTCTTTATGAAAGAGTATCTCATGTAAAAATTCCTCATATGTAAGGTAATTCAAATACAACAATTTAAAAGATACGTTATTGTCTTTCCTGTTCAACAAAAGTAGAACAGTTAAAATTTATAGTCTAAGCTATATGGACAAATCATTAGAATATAACTGTTTCATAAATCAACATAAGAAATGTACAATACATATCAAACTAAATGGGAGACACACATATAAACATGAATGTAAAAAGTTAAACTTCAAAGTTTAAACTTTATACGAAGTAATATTTTAATTTAATCCTTCCTTCCTCAAAGAAACTAACCATCTGTGACAATTGCTATTTATTCTTTGCTTTAAAAACCTTTCATTTATCCATGTAATAAATATTGAGAGTCAAATTTTCTCACTTATTGCTTAAATCCTTAAAGTTTCATATGTCTTTAGCCACAATCTTACTATGCTCTTTTGACCCTGGAGATCTGTTTAGTCTTTGGAGACTTATCTACTTACTAACTTATTCATTAAAAAAATATTTATTGAGAACTTACTATAGGAATCATACAGGGATATCTGAAATATTGCCTGGTTGTTATAACTTTTGATGCTAGTACAAGCTTTCTCCCTGTTGACCCAGGGTTAAGGACTCTTCCAGCTTTATGACAGAACTTGGACCACTGAAGTCAAGATTCAAAATAAGCAGTCTCTAAGTTCTTAAAGAGAAAGAAGGAAAAGGAAAGGGCAGGAGAGGGAAGGAAGAAGTAAGGGAGAGAAAGATAAAAATACATTTTCACAGATGGTCTACAGACTATGGTAACTTTATTGCCTGAAAAATCCTGACCCTATTTTGGTTAGGACGATTTTTTTTTAATTAAATGACAGCTGTGTACATTAAAGCAATCATGTGGTACAGTGTGGTGTTTTCATATACAATTTGAAATATTTTCATCAAACTGGTTAACACAGACTTTATGTCAATTTTCTTAGTTACTGTGTTAAGACATTTATAGTCTACTTTTAGAAAGATTCACTTGTACCCTTGTAAGACAAACCATAGAGGTAATCCCTGGTGGATGGGTGGAGGGAGGGTTAGGACAATTTAAAAAAAAAATTTTTTTTTTTTTAACTAGGTTGCTCATGCCTATAATCCCAGCTACCTGGATGGCTAAGACATGAGGATCATCACATGATCCCAGGAGTTCAAGGATGTAGTGATCTGTGATTTCACCATTGGGCAACAGAGAGATCTTTTTTTTGTTTGTTTGTTTGTTTGTTTTTTAGAGACAGAGTCTTAGGTGATTCCATTGCCTCAGCCTCCCAAGTAGCTGGGACTACAGGCACCTGCCACAATACCCAGCTAGGGACGCTTGTTTTTTAAAAAAAATTTTTTTTAATCATTTTAGAAAAATAATAAGAAAATATTGTGCTTTCTATGATTCAAAGCTGCAAGGCAGGGAGAAAATAAGACATTGTATGCAAAACAGATTTCAGGAGACAAAGAATATTTCTTAGAGCTTACCCAGTCTGAAAGCATATCCAGGAGAGATACACAACACACAATTTAAAAATTAGGACTGCCACTGGGCACAGTGGTTCACACCTGTAATCCCAGCACTCTGAGGAGGCTGCATTGCTTGAGCTCAGGAGTTTGAGACCAGCCTGAGCAAGAGCCAAACTCTGTCTCTAATAAAAACAGAAAAACTAGGTGTTGTGGGCACCTGTAGTCCCAGCTACTCAGGAGGCTAACGCAAGAAGATCTTTTGAGCCCACAACTTTGTGGTTGCTGTGAGCTATGATATCATGGGTCTCTACCAAGAACAATGAAGTGAGACTGTTTCCAAAAAAAACAAAGAAAATTAGGAGCCACAGGATTACGGGTGTACATTGAGACACATAAATGAAAGTGATATTGAAGGTATGGTGATTAATAGCTAACCTTAAAAAAGAAGACAGTGTTTCTCAAATTTAAGGTACATCAAAATCACCTGGAAGGCTTTTTGAGGTTGCTTCTCCCCTTAGAATTTCTGATTCAGTAGGCGTTGGGGTGGAGCCCAGGAATCTGTATTTCTAACTAGTTTTTGAGATATGCTAATATCTCTGGGGATCACATTTTGAAAAGAAGTGTGAATGAGTGCAATGTATTTGGTGAATACTGGTACTAACAAAGTTTCAGATAGAGACCAGGGAGTAGCAGAGAAATGGAAAAAAGCCAGCTGGACAGATTAAGAAAGGACCCAATAATGAAAAGCTAAAGAGTCTGATTCACCCATAAATGATGAGAGGTCACTGAAGAAATTTGGACTTGACTTTTACAAAAATGGAAAGGTACTATACTAATAGAAGTGGAAATGAGAGACTAGTTGTCTGATGAACAATCATGTAATCTCTGTACCTAATGTTTGTTGTTACTGTTATTTTTTGTTCCTGAGTAGTTAACCTCTTTTTTTATTCTAGGCTTTCCTGAATGTGTATTATACGGCACAACTATGCCATTCTTTTATTCTTATTTTAGTGAGGGTTGATTTCCACTATGATTTTGTTCCTCAATTCTAGGATTATTTAATCTGGTTCAATTTGGGGAGAAAAGCAGCATAAAACATAACTGTGTGTGTAGCTTAATTATTAAAATAAAGTCCTCTGATGCTGTAGGGGCTGAATGAGCATTAAAGAGCCTTCATCAAAGGTAGGAGGAACATAGCATATAAGATATGCATAGCATATTATATATATATAAAATATATATATATACATA
>NW_003852465.1:3387581-3432184 GCF_000181295.1 Otolemur garnettii
AAATTTGAGGACAAAAGGGAAATATGGTTTCTTATATAAGTAGGATTTTAACATACAATATTTTGCAGCAAGAACTTGAACTATCTTGTTTGCTTTAAAGGACATTCAATTATATTCTTTCTTCCGTGTTTGGCACAAAAATTGAATTGATATTGTTCATAAGTTAACACATGCTGAAGATAGGTATATATGCCTCATCTAAAAATGAAGATGTAGGGTAATTTGGAAGCAAAGAGAATGGCTGTTCTCTCTTAAAAATCCGAGCTATTAAGGTTCTCAAAAGTGATAAATTCTATGATACTGGGGGAAAAGTGGAAGTAAAGGTAAGCTAAAATCTTTTAGCCATGTATTTGAAATCAGGAATCGGCATTTACAAGATAAATATATTCCCAGGATTAGGACTGACAGTTGATGAGAAGTCAGTTACATTCAAAAAACTTTGGCTATTTCAGATCTATATATCAAAATAAAATTATTATGAAAGTATTGACCTTTAGATGCTTTAAAATATTGGTACAAATTTTAATATAGGTGTTTCATTTTACCATTATTTCTTACATTTATAAATTATTCATAAAACGACTTAATCTATAAAAAAATGAAAAGAGCCCCATGGTGATGGCTTTTGTTTTTTCTGGTGTCCTGTTAGTTTAAACATGAGCAAAAGTTATTTCCTGTCTGTAATAAATACTCCTTCTGCTTTCTTTTTCACAGCGTAGAGTTTTTTTCTAATTCTCAGTGCTTTTCACAAATTTTATTTTTATTTAGTTAGTTTGCTTTTGTGTGGTTTCTGTCTCATTCACTAAGTATTAATAAACTCCTTGAGGGCAGGGACTATGTCTTATTCGTGGTTCATCTCCCTCATTTTACTGAGTGTCTGACACATGTAAGTGTGCAATGAAATTTGTCAAATAGGTTTTGCCTCATAAAATCTTCCCTTGTTAGATTTTTGAGCTTTCATTAGGGTACCCACAGATTCAGAATAGGTTTAGATTTAATTCAGCCTTTTTAACTCATTGAGATTTATTATATCTGTTCAACTTACCATGTATGTTAGTGTTATTAAGCAGATTATATATTTCTGAACTTGGCTGCCTCTATTTAAAAAATAACCAGTCATTGTTTTTAATTTTCTTTCTGTTTAACTATCCATCTACTTGTCTGACTTAACAAAGCTAAAGTATATTGAGATAGATCAAGCTTAAAGCGTTATTGTTATAATATATAGCGCATAGAAATTTTGGTGATGGAGTGGAAGCCACTGCAGTAATTCAACAGACCTGCCAAACTTTATACAGTCTGTGTGGGCTGTATAGGAAGGAGACTCAAATTTGTGGCTAGCATATCTCACCAGTTACAGCCTAAGCATGACATGTATGATTAAGTAGATCACAGTGGGGTGCAGTTGAGCAATGACTGAACAGCACTTATTTATTTACTAGATGATCTTTTTGTACACTTCAACTCCATGTTACAGAACCTTGGTCATTACTAACGGCATACTGTCAAAACCATAAACAATAATATCCCTGAAAATAAAAAGGCATACTTAATGATACTCTACCTTTTATTCTTTAACTATTTCTCACCTCTAAAATTCCCTACTACCCTTGAGACTTCTCTCATCAAATAGAAAAGGGATCACAAACCTTAAGACCTCTGGAGATAAAAAGAGCTTTCTTTTTTTCTTTTTTTTTTAAGAGCTTTCTTTTTAATACAGCATGATGACATTGAATTACTTTGTGACATTATAAAAAGATCGTCATAAACTGGCTGGGCACAGTGGCACATATTTGGAATCCCAGTACTTTGGGAGGCTGAGGCAGGATGATTGCTTGAGCCCAACAGTTCACGACCATCCTGGCCAACATAGTGAGGCCACTGTCTCTACAAAAAAATTAGAAATTAGCTGGGCTTGGTGGCACACACCTGTAGTCCAAGCTACTTGGAAAGCTAAGGCAAGATTGCTTGAGCACCCCCTGTGAGTTGGAGGTTGCAAGTGAGCTATGATCCATCACTGCACGTCAGCCTGGACAACAGAGTGAGAACTAGTCTATTTAAAAAATATATATATATATACATATATATATATATGTATATATATATATATTTTTTAAATAGACTAGTTCTCACTCTGTTGTCCAGGCTGACGTGCAGTGATGGATCATAGCTCACTTGCAACCTCCAACTCACAGGGGGTGCTCAAGCAATCTTGCCTTAGCTTTCCAAGTAGCTTGGACTACAGGTGTGTGCCACCAAGCCCAGCTAATTTCTAATTTTTTTGTAGAGACAGTGGCCTCACTATGTTGGCCAGGATGGTCGTGAACTGTTGGGCTCAAGCAATCATCCTGCCTCAGCCTCCCAAAGTACTGGGATTCCAAATATGTGCCACTGTGCCCAGCCAGTTTATGACGATCTTTTTATAATGTCACAAAGTAATTCAATGTCATCATGCTGTATTAAAAAGAAAGCTCTTAAAAAAAAAAGAAAAAAAGAAAGCTCTTTTTATCTCCAGAGGTCTTAAGGTTTGTGATCCCTTTTCTATTTGATGAGAGAAGTCTCAAGGGTAGTAGGGAATTTTAGAGGTGAGAAATAGTTAAAGAATAAAAGGTAGAGTATCATTAAGTATGCCTTTTTATTTTCAGGGATATTATTGTTTATGGTTTTGACAGTATGCCGTTAGTAATGACCAAGGTTCTGTAACATGGAGTTGAAGTGTACAAAAAGATCATCTAGTAAATAAATAAGTGCTGTTCAGTCATTGCTCAACTGCACCCCACTGTGATCTACTTAATCATACATGTCATGCTTAGGCTGTAACTGGTGAGATATGCTAGCCACAAATTTGAGTCTCCTTCCTATACAGCCCACACAGACTGTATAAAGTTTGGCAGGTCTGTTGAATTACTGCAGTGGCTTCCACTCCATCACCAAAATTTCTATGCGCTATATATTATAACAATAACGCTTTAAGCTTGATCTATCTCAATATACTTTAGCTTTGTTAAGTCAGACAAGTAGATGGATAGTTAAACAGAAAGAAAATTAAAAACAATGACTGGTTATTTTTTAAATAGAGGCAGCCAAGTTCAGAAATATATAATCTGCTTAATAACACTAACATACATGGTAAGTTGAACAGATATAATAAATCTCAATGAGTTAAAAAGGCTGAATTAAATCTAAACCTATTCTGAATCTGTGGGTACCCTAATGAAAGCTCAAAAATCTAACAAGGGAAGATTTTATGAGGCAAAACCTATTTGACAAATTTCATTGCACACTTACATGTGTCAGACACTCAGTAAAATGAGGGAGATGAACCACGAATAAGACATAGTCCCTGCCCTCAAGGAGTTTATTAATACTTAGTGAATGAGACAGAAACCACACAAAAGCAAACTAACTAAATAAAAATAAAATTTGTGAAAAGCACTGAGAATTAGAAAAAAACTCTACGCTGTGAAAAAGAAAGCAGAAGGAGTATTTATTACAGACAGGAAATAACTTTTGCTCATGTTTAAACTAACAGGACACCAGAAAAAACAAAAGCCATCACCATGGGGCTCTTTTCATTTTTTTATAGATTAAGTCGTTTTATGAATAATTTATAAATGTAAGAAATAATGGTAAAATGAAACACCTATATTAAAATTTGTACCAATATTTTAAAGCATCTAAAGGTCAATACTTTCATAATAATTTTATTTTGATATATAGATCTGAAATAGCCAAAGTTTTTTGAATGTAACTGACTTCTCATCAACTGTCAGTCCTAATCCTGGGAATATATTTATCTTGTAAATGCCGATTCCTGATTTCAAATACATGGCTAAAAGATTTTAGCTTACCTTTACTTCCACTTTTCCCCCAGTATCATAGAATTTATCACTTTTGAGAACCTTAATAGCTCGGATTTTTAAGAGAGAACAGCCATTCTCTTTGCTTCCAAATTACCCTACATCTTCATTTTTAGATGAGGCATATATACCTATCTTCAGCATGTGTTAACTTATGAACAATATCAATTCAATTTTTGTGCCAAACACGGAAGAAAGAATATAATTGAATGTCCTTTAAAGCAAACAAGATAGTTCAAGTTCTTGCTGCAAAATATTGTATGTTAAAATCCTACTTATATAAGAAACCATATTTCCCTTTTGTCCTCAAATTTCTTTTTTTTTTTTTTTTTTGAGACAGAGCCTCAAGCTGTCCCCCTTGGTCGAGTGCTGTGGCATCACAGCTCACAGCAACCTCAAACTCCTGGGCTTAAATGATTCACTTGCCTCAGCCTCCCAAGTAGCTGGGACTACAGGCGCCTGCAACAACACCCGGCTATTTTTGTTTGTAGTTGTCATTGCTGTTTGGCAGGCCTGGGCTGGATTTGAACCTACCAGCTCTGGTGTATGTGGCTTGCAGCCTAGTCGCTTGACCTCCAGGTACGAAGCCTTGTCCTCCAATATTTGTTCACTTAATGGATTCTTGAATTTGAGAAAAACTGATCTAGGCTATTGTCATCTGTGGACTCATGGTCTGAGATTTCCCACATACGGTCAATTTCAACATCACTGCAAACGTGGGTGCTGCCATCAATCTTTTTGTATTCATCTAGTAACTGTGAAACATGTTTCTGTGTTAATTTTCTTTTCTTTTTGTCATTATGAGTAAATGATAAAAAAATTCTTAATTCTCAAAATGTATTCAATGAAAGTCAAAAAATTAGGGAGGAAGAGATAAGGACTACAAAAATGCTGTCTCTAGACTTTTAACTTTCTTGAAATGTAATCTAAAAGCAATGATTTATTTCACAATTCCACCATCTTTCTAGATGAGTCCATTTTTCTGTTTTCTTATTTTAATCTCTTTCTAATTGTAGTTGGGAATAATGCATCAGTAAAAATAAAGTAGACATTATTCAAGTTGACCATGCAAGGGACTATAATGAACTAATCATCATAAAGAGGGAGTGGACATAAGGAAGTGAGCCTTATGTTAGGTGCATGTGGTACATACCCAATCTATGAAAATTAGGTCAACTTATGGAGGTAGTCAATGTAGAATGGTGATCAACTATAGAGATTCTACTGTAATTCCTATGGTGACAAAAAAGCAAACTATATCTCAAGATAATAGAAAAAAATCAAACCATTAAGACCCCATTAAGACATGCAGATATATAAAGGGGCCTCAAAGACCCATATGACAATTGTAAAAAATAATAATTTTTCACTTTCTTTGAAAACCTCAAGGAAAGAATAAAATGAAATACAAATTTTTACAAATGGAACTACTCAAAAAAGAACTCAAAAACTAAAATTGGTTCCAATTTAAAAACAAAAAATCATTTGTATGTCTACATACTAGAACAATATACATATTCTATAACCAATTCTTCAAGTACCACCATAATACCCATTTTTAGTTCTTAACTTAATGTTAAATATTTGTAAATAGCATAAAACAGAAGTTCAATGAATAGTTGGTAAACATTTCTAATTTCCCTTCTTTACTTTATCATCTGGTAATTTTAATTCTTCTCTAATATCAGAAAATTACTCAGAAAGAAAGAAGGTTTCCAGGACTACCAAGAATAATCATCTTGGATAATAATGAGTCATTCATTTTTACAAAGTCTACCATAATATATTTTAACATTTCTGTAGATATTAAACAGTCCCCCTCTTAACTTTCAGTTTTAATGTTTTCTTTTTTTTTTGTCATTCATTGAGGGGACAAAGAATTAGGTTACACCGATTGCATTTATTAGATAAAGTCCCTCTTATACTTGCGTCACACCCCCAAGAGGTGTGCCATACACCATGACCTCCTAGCCCCCTCTATCGTCCCCCTCCCTACTTGGTCATTCCCCTACGCCCCCCAACCTGTATGAGCTCATCTACTGCCTTCATATTAGAATTGAGTACATTGGATTCTTGCTTCTCCATTCTTGTGATGATTTACTAAGAATAATGTGTTTCAACTCCATCCAGGTTAACACAAAAGATGTAAACTCTCCATCTTCTTAATGGCTGAATAGTATTCCATGGTACACATATACCACAGCTTGTTAATCCATTCCTGGGTTGGTGGGCATTTAGACTGTTTCTACATTTTGACGACTGTTAATTGAGCTGCGATAAATAGTCTAGTGAAAATGTCCTTATGGTAAAAGGATTTTTTTTCTTCTGGGTAAATGCCTTGTAATGAGATTGCAGGATCAAATGGGAGATCTAATTTGAGATCTTTGAAGGTTCTCCATACTTCCTTCCAAAAAGGTTGTATTAGTTTGCAGTCCCACCAGCAGTATAAACATGTCCCCTTCTCTCCATATCCACGCCAGCAACTGTAGCTTTGAGACTTTGTGATGTGTGCCATTCTCACTGGGATTAGAAGATGTCTCAGGGTAGTTTTGATTTGCATCTCTCTGATGATTAGGGACAATGAACATTTTTTCATAGGTTTCTTTGTCATTTATCTGTCTTCTTTAGAGACAGTTCTATTCACCTCATTTGCCCATTCATAACAAGGATTGCTGGCTCTTTTTTTGTTGCTTAATTTGAGTTCTTTGTAGATTCTAGTTATCAAGTTTTTGTCCTACTAATAGTATGCAAGTATCTTTTCCCATTCTGATGGTTGTCTCTTTGCTTTGGTTGTTGTCTCCTTAATGGTACAGAAGCTATTCTGTTTAATCAAGTGGCATTTGTTTATTTTTGTTGTTGTTGAAATTACCACTGGAGTTTTCTTCATAAAGTCTTTCTCCAGGCCTATAACTTCAATTGTTTTTCTCACACTTTCTTTGAATAATTTTATTGTTTCATGACTTTGATTTAGCTCTTTTATCCATCTTGAATCAATTTTTGTAAGTGGTTAAGAGGTGCAGGTCCAGTTTCAGTCTTTTACATGTGGTTATCCAGTTCTCCTAATAGCATTTATTGAACAGGGATTCTTCTCCCCCATTATGCTCTGGTTTGTTTTATCTGGTTCCATACAAAATGAAGAATTATTATTTACAAATCTTGAAAATATGATGTTGGTATTGTAATGCAGATTACATTGAATCTGTACATTGCTTTGGGAAGTGTAGACATTTTAACAATGTTGATTCTTCCTAATCATGAGAACTATGTTCTTCCATTTGCTAATATCTTCTGCTATTTCTTTTCTTAGAGTTTCATAATTTTCTTTGTAGAGGTCCTTCACCTCTTTTGTTAGGTATATTCCTAGTTTGTTTTTTTTTTTAACCTACTGTGATAGGAAGCATGTCCTTGATTAGCTTCTCATCTTGGCTATTATTGGCATATACAAAGGCTACTGATATGTGGAGAAAGATTTTATATCCTGAGAGATTACTGTAATTTTTTTTTTTTTTTTTTTGCAGTTTTTGGCTGGGGCTGAGTTTGAACTCGCCACCTCCAGCATATGGGGCTGGTGCCCTACTTCTTTGAGCCACAGGCACCACCCCATTACTGTAATTTTCAATTACTCCTAGGAGTCTTGGGGTTGAGTCTTTGGGGTTCTCTCAGCACAAAATCATACTGTCAGCAAAGAGTGAAAGTTTAATCTCCTCTGCCCCCATTTGGATGCCCCTTGTTTCCTTCTCTTGCTTGACTGTATTGGCTAGAACTTCCAGTACTATGTTGAATAGTAGTGGCAACAGAGGACAAGAGGACCTTGTCTGGTTCCAGTTCAAAATGGAAAAGATTTCAGTTTTACTCCATGCAGTATAACATTAGCTTTGGGTTTGTCATAGATGGCTTCAATCAGATTAAGAAATAGGCCGCTTATGCCTATATTATTCAGTGTTCTAATTAGAAAAGGATGCTGAATTTTATCGAATGCTTTTTATGCAACTATTGAGAGGATCATATGGTCTTTGTTTTTGGTTCTATTGATATGGTGAATTACATTTTTGATTGCATCCTTGGCATGAAACCTACTTGATCAAGATGTATGAATTTTTTAATGTGTAGCTGTAATCTATTGGCAAGGATTTTACTGAGAATTTTTGCATCTATATTCATTAGTGAAAATGTTTTAAAGTTCTCCTTTTTAGTTGGGACTTTATGGGCTTTTGGTATCAGGGTGATATTTGCTTCAAAGAACAAGGTGGGGAAGATTCCTTCCTTCTCAATTTTTTGGAATAATTTCCACAATATGGGTATATGCTATTCTTCAAATGTTAGAAGACAGACTAGATAGACAGAATAATAGATAGATAAAATTCTGGTGTGAAGCCATCTGGACCAGGGCTTTTTTTTTGTTGGGAGATTTTTTTATTGTTTCTTCAATCTCAGTTCTTGCAATCAATCTGTTCATGAGATCTATTTCTTCTTGTTTAAGTCTTGGGTGAGGGTGTAATTCCAGGTATTGATCCTTTTCCTCCACATTATCAAACTTCTGGGTATAGAATTTCTTGTAGTACTCAGAGACGATCTCTTATATCTCTGTGGCACTGTTTTTATTTCCCATTTATTGTTTCTGATTGGGGTTATTAGACATTTTACTTTTCTGGCCAGTTAACATGGCTAAAGGTTTACTGATTTTATTTTTTCAAAAAAACAACTTTTTGTTTTGTTAATTATCTACGTGATTCTTTTGTTTTCAATTTCATTAATCTCTGATTTAATTCTGGTTATTTCTTTGCTTCTGCTGAGTTTGGGATTAGATTGATCATCTTCTTCCAATTCCATAGATGGTTCATGAGTTTGTGGATGTGCTGATTTTTTGAATTTAGACATCTAATGCAATAAATTTCCCTTGTAAGACTGCTTTGGTTATATCCCACAGGTTTTGGTAACTTGTGTCTTCATTGTTGTTATGACTCAGAAATTTAATTTCTTTTATTTCTTCTTTTTTTGTGTTTTTTGAGACAGAGCCTCAAGCTGTCACCCTGGGTAGAATGCCGTGGCATCACAGCTCACAGTAACCTTCAACTCCTGGGCTCAAGCAAGTCTCCTGTCTCTGCCTCCCAATTAGCTGGGACTATAGGCGCCCACCACAACACCTGGCTATTTTTTGGTTGCAGCCATCATTGTTGTTTGGCTGGCCCAGGCTGGATTTGAACCCGCCAGCTCAGGTGTATGTGGCTGGCACCTTAGCAGCTTGAGCCACAGGCGTTGAGCCTTTTTTATTTCTTCTTGAACCTAACTATCCTTCAGAATAAAGTTGTTTAATTTCCAAGTCTTTGTGTGGGAATGAACACTTTTGTTGGAGCTGAGTTCCACCTTTATTGCCTTGTGGACTGAAAAGATATAAGGTACAATTTCTATTTTTTAAATTTTGCTGAGATTTGATTTATATCCTAACATATGGTCTATTCTGAGTATGTACCATGGGCTGATGAGAAAAATGTATATTCTTTAGCTTTAGGATGGTGTGTTCTGTATATATTGATGGATCCCATTTGTTCTAGCGTCCCACTGAAGTCCTTTGTATCTTTGTTTAGTTTCTGATTTAGAGGATCTGTCCAGTTCTGTCAGAGAGGTGTTATAGTCCCTACTATTATGGGGTTATAGGATATCATACTGCTCAGACCCATCAAGGTCTGTTTCATCAATCTGGGAGCATTTAAGTTGGGGCATAAATATTTAAAATTGAAATTTCTTCTTCTTGTATTGTTCCTGTGACCAAATTGTTCCTGTGACCAATATGAAGGGTCCATCTTTGTCTTTCTTAACTTTAGTTGCTTTACATCTGTTTGTGTCTGATTGCAACCCCTCCTTTCTTCTGATTTCCATTTGCTTAAAATACTGTTTTCCATCCCTTAACCCTAAGTCTTGCTTTGTAGGGCTAGGTGTGTCTCCTGGAGACAGCATATGAATGACTTATGCTTTTAAATCCAATCAGCCACCCTGTACCACCTCTTCAGTGGTGAATTCAGTCTTTTGACATTTACTGAGAGAATTTAAGTGTGCAGGAATTCTATTCATCTTATTTTGTGAAAGCTTGTTATGTAGTTTTATCCTTTGTGCCATTGTGGAAGTTAAGCTTTGACCTTTAGCTTCTGGGTGTTTGTGGTGGTTCAGTGTTGAGCATAGGTCTAAGTATTTCCTATAGAGCTGGTCTTGTGGCGAATTTCCTCAGTGTTCATGTATCTGCAAAGATTTAATTTCTCCATCAATTTTGAAGCTAGTTTTGCAGGATACAGAATTTGGGGCTAAAAATTATTTTAAGGATGTTGAAGGTGGATGACCATGCTCTTCTTGGAAGGTTTCATTTGAAAAGCCTACTTTCACCCTAATGACTCTGCCTCTGTAGGTCAGCTGATGCTTACTCCTGGCTGCTTGCAGAATTTTTTCTTTCATCTTGACTTTGGATAGGTTCATCACAACGTGCCTTGGAGAAGCTCTGTTTGGGTTGAGATGACCTGGGGTTCAATATCCATCTGAAAGGAATGTTCTGTCAGGAATCCCTATTATTCCTATGTTTGAATGCTTTGTGGAGTTTTGTAGTTCTCTAAGTGCCTGTTCTGCTTTCTCTCTCTTTTCTGCCTCTTTAATCACCTGGGTTAACTCGTAAACTTTATCTTCTAATTCTGAGGTTCTTTCTTCTCCAAGGTTTAAACTATTTTTGATACTTTCTACTGCATCTTTACATTCCTTGATTGTCTCCATTTCCTTAAGCTGCACCATATCCTTTCTATATTCTATGTATTTCTCATCCAACTTTTGGTTCTTTCCATTTTCTCATCCATTCTCTTTATTGTCTTTATCATACATATTTTAAATTCCCTTTCTGTCAAATCAATTAATTCATCATAGGTGGAGTCTTCTGCAGTAGCAGCCTCATAGTCCCTTGGGGGAGTTGCTCTGTTCTGGGTTTTCAAGTTGCCTGAATTTTTCTGTTGGTTCCTCCTTATGTGTTCTTCCTTCTTGTTCACCTCCTTGTTCTTTTTCCTTCTTACTTCCTCCTTTTCTTCAAATTATCTTGTCTCAGAGGTTAGGTCTTGAAGTGGCCTCAGTCTGAGCAAAGCCAAACTCTTCCTCATAGCCAAAAAATAGGAGACTTTGCTCTTGATGATAATACCAGGTGGTGTTGTGGGTTTTTTTTTTTAAGGAGACAGATAACCCAGCCAGCAAACTCTATGGTCCTTATTCCTAACTTAGTTGCCTTTGCTGATCACCTGATTGTTTCCTCAGCATTCAGACCTTGCCAGGCTGAGATCTTAAAGCTCACAAGAATCTTTTAGGGCCAGGTCTCACAGTGGCCCCTGACTCCAGTTCCTATGAGGTGCAAGAGTCCCTCAGCCCGTCCCAAGAGTGGAGTTCTGATCCCAGCAGGTGGAATTAAGCCAGCCGTGCTTTAGATCCCTGCTAAGACCTCCCCCAGACCTTCGCGCAATGGTAGCCCCCTGGCCACTGAGACCTTCTCAGTATGGCTGTATCACCAGCCATCAAACCTATGGGCAAGTCCACTCCAACCAACATTCAAATCTGGTTGCAAATCTGGTTCAAGTCTAACCACTCTTTCAAGCTTTCCACTCAATGAGCAGCTTCCCTCAACAACTAAAAACTCCCGAAAGTCTTCCTCCTGGTCAGGACCTCTGTGGCAGCCCAGTGATCCCAGCCAGATGCAGTCACTTGCCTAATTTGTCAGATTTCCACGCTCCAGATCATATACACTGTATCTACTTCACTACCTCCTCACTATGCTCCCTAAATTATGACTCTGGGTAAGGTTTCCACACCAGGTATGGTTGGGTTCTCTCCTTTTCCCTCGTCATTTTAGGAGAGCTCAGATGAATGATTCTTCTAGTCCACCATCTTGCTCTACTCTCTGATTTAATTTTTAATGCCTCTTTTGCTTCCTTTTCTTTTTTGTAATTAAACCTCTTTTGCCCCTTGTATTTCCTACTACAGTGAATTTCTGTGGAGAGATCAGAGTCAAGTCATCTTCTGGCTGTGTTTCCACAACTCCAGCTCTGATTGCCTCCCAAGATTATTGGATGATCAAATAAAATAAATATTTTGAAAATACTGTAAATGGTCTGGATATGGTGGCTCACACCTGTAATCCTAGCACTCTGGAGACCAAGGGAGGTGGACTTCATGAGGTCAGGAGTTCGAGATCAGCCTAAGGCAGAGAGAGACTCTGTCTCTAAAAAAAAAAATAGCCAAGCATTGTGGCAGGCAACTGCAGTCCCAGCTACTTGGGAGTCTGAGGCAAGAGGATCACTTAAGCCCAAGAGTTTGAGATTGCTGTGAGCTATGATGCCATAGTACTCCACCAAAGGTGACAAAGTGAGACTATCTCAAAAAAAAAAATTCTGTAAACTATAAAATACTTTATTAAAGGAATATTTTTGAATAACCCACAAGTATATATTGTTGACATGATAATATTTTTAAATCTCAGATTGTTATAGTTGTCTCACATAGATTCTATAATATTCCTGTCAAACTTTCTCATGACTTCGATCTCAGAAAAATTCAGAAATATTATAATTTAATTTAAGCAGGGTGACTCCATTTTAAGAGGCATACTTGTACACTGATCTGCTATTTGAGTGAAATAACCTGCCTAAGTATTAAAAAAAAAAAAAAAAAAACTTAGCTGGGCAGGGCAGCTCATGCCTATAATCCCTTGGGAAACCAAGGAGGAGGAGGATCACTTGAAGCCAGGAGCTGAAGACCAGCCTGGACAACACAGCAAGACCTCATCTTTTTTTAAAATTAGTTGTGGTAATAAGCAGCTGTACTTGGGAAACTGAGGAGAAGGATCATTTGACTCCAAGAGCTAGAAGTGACAGTGAGCTATAATTTATAATTATCATTTTAATTCAGTTAAGTTAAAAATCTCACAATTACTTTTAAAATGTTGTAAATATTGTGGGATTTCCACACCCTATCTTCAACAGAAGAGCATTGTATTGCTTATACTCCTTTCTCCAGGTCTAGAAATACAATTAGGTCTCTCCTAGGAGGGAAAAAAAAAATTCTCCCTTAATCCCTTCTAATTACTTATCCTATCTTTCTCCTCCTTTTTCCTCGAATGTGAAAACACCAGCTACTCTCAGTTATCTCTATGTCTTTATTTCTACTTTCTTTCCAAATCTGCTTGGATAAGCATACGCAATTCTACTTTCTTATGACCTGAATTCACAATTTGTTCCCACCACTTGATATTCTCAAAAGATCATTTTCCAAACTCATGCCAAGGGAAAAATCTGGGCATTTTATACTCTTCTATCACCAACTGCAGTGAGAGATAACTAAAATCTACTGTCTACCTAAATTACCTCCACACCATTAAGCAAGACTAATGTTTCTTAAAAGAAAAAATTTCTGAACATGCCATTTCTCTCTCTTGACATTCTTCAGTACTCCCAAAGTCTACCTGCTAAATTACTTAGTATGATACACAGCCTTTGGCAGATTTCTCTTTTGCAATTCTTCTCCTACTAAACTTAGAGTATTGCCATAGAACTAACATTCTTCAAAAGGAAAATGCCAGCCTCCTACCTTAAAGGTGCTATTATTTCTGTTATGTCACACACTTAAAAATGATTAAGACACTAAATTTGTATGTTTTTGAAAAATAAGTCACTCACATAACAGTATTATTGTATGGATGCCTACAAGCTCCTCCAGGACTGTGTCTTTTTTTTTTTTTTTAAGAGATAGGCTCTCTCTTGTCCCCCAGGCTGTAGTCACAGTGCTACCATCACAACTGTGGTCAGCCTTGAACTCCTGGGCTCAAGCAATCCCCCTGAAGTAAGGAGCTGGGACTAGCAAGTATGTGCTACCATACCTGGCTAATTTCATTTTGTTTTATTTTTTAGAGACAGGTCTTATCATGTTGCCAAGGTCTCAAACTCCTGACCTCAAGCAATCCTTCAACCTCAGCCTCCCAAAATGCTGGGATCAAAGGCCTAAGTCATCATGCCAGAGCTGTTGTCCTTTCATGTTTGAAACACTTGGTCCATTAAGCTTAGAACCTGATGTTTGCCGAATGAATGAAATAGCCCTTCTTCCTTTCTGAATCTTTAATCTTTCCCTTTTAAAATAATTCTTAACCCTCCTATAAAACATGCTAGTTTAACTCATATATCATAATGATAGCAAGAATACTTGACATTTGTATTGGTTTCTGGTTTACATTCTATTTCACGGAGCTCATCCACTTTGGGAGTTACATCTCTTTTCCCTACATAGAAAATTTCTATGATGATTCTCTAACCCTTCCTCTTCTTAAAATACAGTCCTATAGCTCTGCCACTGCAACAGTATCACTATTACCCACATTCAACAAGAATAAAAACACATTCCTTGTCTTTCCCCCAATATCAGGTGAAGTTAGAGTGCAAAGTGGTCAGAAGCTCTCAGTTTTATCTATAATATTATAGTATTTTTAAACAGGTAATGTCCTAGCTGGGCATGGTGCTATCTTCCTGTACTTCTAGCTACGGGAGAAAGGCTGAGATAGCAAGATTACTTGAGGCTGCAGTGAGCTGTGATCACAACACTGAATAGCCACTGTACTGCAACCTAGGCAACATAATGAGTGAAGACTAGTCACTCTAGTCACACAGTCTTCTAAAAAATAAAAAAGGAAAATATATTACTTGTATAGTTACATTTAAAATCAGACAAGTAATTTTCTGTGGTTTTTACAGCCAGTAAGGACCCTGAAACTTCTTGGTCTTCCACACTCCTCTGTAACGCTATGATCTTTTCATAGCTGTGTTGTGTCCCCACCACCTAAGCTTCAATCCCTACATTGTAAAGGATTTTGTAATCTTAACATTAGTACAAAAAACTTACATGCATCAGATGTTCAATAAATGCGCGTTTATACTGTTGATCATTATAAATACCAGTTAAATCTAATATGTAAATACATCTGTTAATTGTATGAAACTGATTTGACTGCATGCTAACTTTTAGGGATTCACATTCTTGAAAAAGCTGTTGACTCCATCTTGCTTTTGAGTCATTTTTCATGAAAATGGAATGAAGGGTTTAATGTACATCTGCCTTTCCATAACACTGCCTATTAAAAAGAGCCCTAAGTCATTCTCTCCACCTCCAAATAATGAAATAATCTTCTCTGCTACTACCTGCAGTATTTGGCTTTTGCCAAAATTCAAATATTAACTATAATTATGATACTCAAACTTTGTTGCTGTTATTTTTGCAGCAGAATCATCAAGCTAACAAAACCTTACAAGGAATCTCCATATACAACATGGGAAAAAAAACCTGTAATTTATATATGAAGTTGAGGTAGAGACCTGAGTCTGCATTTGCTTAGTACTCATCCTTACATCTCCCAGGTAATTTCCCTCAAGATGTGGCTCTAAGGAATAGAATTTATAAACTGCTAATTCAAGGTATCCATACTGTACCAATTCAGGCTTAGGATCAATGTACTCTGCGTTCTTATTGCTTGCTTAAGTAAACTTACAAATCTATGCTAAAGTGTCTTTTTTTTCTGATTTATAAGTTTATTTACATGACAGTCTTACAAAAGTATACAAATCCCGCATCACTTATGCATTCAGTTGGTCATCTTTATCTGAATGAAAGTGCCAACTGTTCCAGAAAATGTGAACCATAAGGTTCTTGGAGAATCTGGAGATAGGATCACATGAGGAAGCACATATGACCCCCAATCACGATGTCTTCCGTGCGCAAGCACATCTCCTCCTATGGCTCTGAGACTGTAAGGTTAGTATTATTATCCCTGATTTACATGCAGGAATATAAGAAGCCTAAGGTTTAGAAATAGAAGAAGAATGGTCATGCAGCCAGCCAAGGCAAGGCCAGGCCTCTCAGGTCTGGGGGACCCTCAAGCCCCTGGTCTCACTGCAACATGCCATCTCCATGAATGTGGACCTATACAAGCAAAACTAAGACTGGACTGGGCATTAAAGAAAAGCTGTCACCAAAATCTGTTTTTCAGGCTCAGTGCCTGTGGCTCAAATGGCTAAGGCGCCAGCCACACACACCTGAGCTGGAGGGTTCGAATCCAGCCTGGGCCTACCAAACAACTATGATGGCTGCAACCAAAAAATAGCCAGGCATTGTGGCAGGCACCTGTAGTCTCAGCTACTTGGGAGGCGGAGGCAGGAGAATCGCTTGAGCCCAAGAATTGGAGGTTGCTGTGAGCTGTGATGCCATAGCACTGTACCCAAGGAGATAGCTTGAGGCTATGTCTCCAAAAAAAAAAAAAACTCTTTTCCAGGCTTTCTTTGCAGAATTCCAAATTCCTAGCAAGACCGTTAAGGCCCTTCCACCCTTGAAGCCTTCTTTTGTGTCACTTTCCTATTCCCTCTGCTTCAGCCAGCCTGGCCTCTCAGTTCTCTGATGTATTTGCATTCCTTCCCACCTTTGCCCAAGCTGTCCCTCCTCCAGTCAACCAAGTCAGTTTCTGTCTATCTTTAAAATCTAGGCTTGAGTTGTTTTCTCAGGGAAGTCCCTCCTGACCCAAAGCAGGTCAGGCCACAGTGTCCTTCATCTTGGCACACTCTACTTCTGGACAATCCCCCTTCACAGCTGTTTTCCTAACAAGGGACCACAATCACCAGGCCATGACTGTATAGAGTCTGAGCCCCTGAGGTTTCCCATTTCCACAGAAGGCTTTCAGTGCTCCCAGTGTGAGAGAATACGCTCAGGCTCTTTCCCTATGTGAGATTTAAATTCCTACTCAATAAAACAGGACCTGGAACTTCCCATGAACCTGTGGCTGATATACTAGGACTTTTACATCACACATTATCCTTCTGAACACCGCAGGTTCTCTCTCACCTAAAAAAATTGAAAAGCTGCTCAGTCACTCCAAATTGTTTTCTTAATCTAGGTTTCGGGTGAGATGCTGAGATTGCTCCCACGTGGACGTTATCCAGTAGAAAGTGGAGCACCAGGCCTTTCCCTGACAAGATGGCCACTCCTTTTAACCTCCATCCCTCCAATCTTTGACAGCTCCCAGGCCTACTGCAGTTGTCATGGTCCTTAGGGGGCCCTCAGAAATCCAGACCCTGAGGGCTCCCTACTCAAGGAAAGTGAGAAGACAGAGAAGACAATGGCCCTTCATTTGCACGCGGTGGGGGCTGGACAGGACGCAGGGATCGGGAGAGCTTGGGGCCCCTGACCAGACGGAGAGCAGAGGGCAGGCGCCCCGCCCAGCCGCAGCGCCCCGCCTCTTCCCGGCCTCCCCCAACCACCCCGAGAGCCCCGCCCACCCACTGACACCGCCTCAAGCTGTTCCCCGCATCCTGT
Organism: Otolemur garnettii; assembly: GCF_000181295.1. Taxonomy (NCBI): domain Eukaryota; kingdom Metazoa; phylum Chordata; class Mammalia; order Primates; family Galagidae; genus Otolemur; species Otolemur garnettii. Next base: position 3,404,801 of record NW_003852465.1, read on the forward strand.
GGCAGCTGGAGAGGATAGGAAAATGGTGGCGCATGCGCAGCTGCCTGTCCGACCACTGGTCTGGCGGTGGCTGCATCGTAAGCCGGGGACCCAGCAACAGAGGAAAAGAACAGCGTGAGTTAGCAGCCGCCCCTCTAGGCCAGCAGCCCCTATCTGCCACTTGCATGAAGCGCCTTTGCTTAAGCATTTGAAAGAGTTTTTATTCTAAGAGGTGGGTATGTGTGTGCGCACAAACACAGACGGTGCCAAAAAATGTATACACATTTTAAGAAAGGGAAAGAACTATTAAAATTCTAATATTCAGTATTTACCGATAAAAAAGATGCATACAAGGACATCTGAGCACCTCCTGTAATTGTAGGAGTCAAACGTGACTAAGTATTACAATTTTAATAGTTTCTTCCTTTCTTAAAATGTGCATATACAATTTTTGGCACGGCGCTGTGTGTGTGTAGTACATACACCTTTTTAGAGATGGGGTCTCATTATGTTGCCCAGGCAGGAGAGCAGTGGCTATTCACAGACATAATACCACACTGCAGCCAAGAACCCCTGAGCTTACATGAGCCTCTTGTCTCAGTCTCCCAAGTACCTGAGACTTTTAAGTCCTGATACCTTGTCCAGCTCCAAGAACTATTAATTTTCAGAATCAAACATTTCTATAGAAAACTAGAACACAAATTTACCCTAAACTCTTGGGAAATGGTTGCAGAGAAGGCTTGATTCCTTAAAAAATACTAAGATAGTCCTTGGCTTAGCACAGATAAAATGGATTACTTAAATCAGTTTTATAATAATTAGGTTAGAGTATTTAAGTAAGTAATTCTCTGAAAAATCTCTCAAATTATTAAATAACATCAGTTTGGTATCAGCTTCAGGGCTGCAAGTATGCCACCTCAACCTTTTCTTCCTCTTAGCCAAATCAACATCAAATACTTTCATTTTTTCTTCCACATTACTTGAACTGTTCCTCTTTTTCTAACACTAACACGCTAACCTTAACACTGAACAAACTTCCTTTATCATGTGCCATTGTATCAATAGGTGTCCTTAATTCTTATCTCACAGAAAAAATAGAACTGACTTCCTTTCTGTTTCAATATTTTCTTTTCTACTAGGTTATTACAGTCAGCATACACCACACATTATAATCCTCACCTCAAGAAAAATGGAAGGAAAAACTCTTTCCTGAATCCACCATCCATGCCACATTTCTGTTTTCTTTTTTATGAATCCTCAACTGATTTGTCTTATACTCCCCTCTCTCAACCTCTTTTTCCCACTCTCTCATAGGCTCACATCAATCAGGTTCTTGTCTTTACCTTTCTTGCAAAATAATTTCTTTCAAGGTCACCAAAAATTACTTTGCTACATCCAAAAGTCAACTATCATCCTCATCTTACTTAGCAGCTTTTAAGTAGGATTTCACTGTGTTTATCCTTTCCTTCTTTCAGGAAGGAACTTTCTCACTCAGCCTCTCTGATACTACACCTTTCTCATTTTTCTCCTTTTCTCCTGCCTCAACTGCTCCTCTTTCATGGTCTCATTTATTGGTCCCTGGCCTTATCCTAATTGGAGTGACTCACCCAAACTTCAGATATCTCTTCCATCTATACTAACACTCCAAACCAGGGCTCCTTCAAAGTGTGGTCCACCAACCAAGAATATCAATAGCTGGTAGCAGCTTAAAAAGGAAATTCTCAGGCCTTACCCCAAAACTATGGTGATTTTTATTCATGCTAATGCTTAAGACACTGGTTCTCAACCTTCCTAATGCCACAATGTATTTCCATTGTTACATAGGGGTCACGACCCACAGGTTGAGAACTGCTGGCTTAAGAAGTGTTACTCTAAGTGACTTCATTCCGTCTCTAGTTTTAAACATAATCTGTACAATGATTCTCATCCTGGTTTCACACTGGAATTTATCTGCAATGCTTTTTGAAAATACCTATTTAATTTTTAGAAAACAAAAGCTAAATTTCTTAATTTTATAAATAGAGTAGTATTTGTGAGAATGAATAACATTTAAGGAAAAAAAAAACTAGGGTTGGGCCTGGTGGCTCATGTCAGTAATCCTAGCACTCTGGGAGGCTAAGGCAGGTGGACAGATTGAGCTCACGAGTTCGACCAGACTGAGAAAAAGCAAGAAACTATCTCTACAAATTAACTGCAGCAAAATGATCGCTTGACCACAAGAGTTGGGGGTTGCTGTGAGCTATGATACCACAGCTCTCTACTAAGGGTGACAAAGTGAGACCCTGTCTAAAATAAAGAAAGGAAAAAGCAGTCCTTGAGTAATCTTTCTATACATAAAAGCTTTCCTCAAAGACACATATACACATGCAAAATCCTTCATGTTGAAACCTGAAAAAATGTGATTCCTATAATCCAGGCATCCACTCGAAAGATATGTACCCAGAGAGAAGGATCCATACAAAAACGTGTATATGAACATTCATAGATTTTTTTTGTAATGGCCCCAAACTAAACTACCTATGTGTCCATCAGTAGGTTAATAGACAAAGAAACTGTGGTACATCCATACAGTGGGATACTACTGAGCAATAAAAAGAAATGAACCACTAACACTCGACATAGTTGAATAAGAATTATATAGCATGGAGAAGCTGGACACATACTACATAATTCTCTTCAGCTAAAATTCTAGAAAATGCAAGCTAATTTATAGTGACAAGGCAGATCAGTGGTTGCTAGTAACCAGAAATGAAGGGAGAGGGATAGGTTTGTTTGGAAGGAATTGAAAAAAATCACAAAGAAACTTCTGTAGATGATGGATATGTTTCCTATCTTGATTATGGTGATGGTTTTGCAGATGTATTCATATGTCAAAACTTATCATATTACACACCTTAATTATGTGCAGTTTATTATATGTCAATTATACCTCAATAAAAGCTGTCTTAAAATTTTTTAACCTAACCACTAATCAAATGAAAACAGGAATGTCTGAGTCTCACTTAAATGAGACTCTGTAGGGTGGAGCCTGGCTCAATTTTTTTTAAAGTTCCCAAGTTGATTCTTATGTGTATCCGAAGTTGAGAACAAGTGAGTAACATTGATTATCAGCCTACTTAACATCTCCACTTAAACACTGAATAGCACCTCCAAATAGCCTAGTTTGTTTAACAACATACTCTCTCTCTCCAGGCCTCCCTTCTCTGACAGTCTTCCATCTCTGTAAGTAGCACTGCATTATCCCAGATGCTCAGACCTCTTTCTCCCACACCCACATAGAATACATTAGAAAATCCTTTCTACCCCACCTTTAAAATATATCTAATTGTCATGGACTGAATATGCACCACATGTTATCAGTACAGCAGGCCTAGTTCCATATACTGACCACATCCATTGTATGTTGACCAGTTTGTTACAGCCCTTGGGTGAGGGGTCAACTTACAGAGGTTCTACAGTACTTTTTAGAGACAAGAGGGTCTTGTTCTGCTGCCTAGACTGGACTGCAGTGGTACAATAATAGCTTACTGCAACCTTAAACTCCTGGACTCAGGTGATCCTCCCCACTTCAGTTAGTAGTTAATTTTTTTTTCTTTTTTGTAGTAATGGATTCTTAATGTTGCCCAAGCTGGTCTTGGCTTCAAGTGATCCCCTCCTACCTTGACCTCCCCATAGTTGGGATTATTTGTGGAATAACTTATTTTACAGGCTCATTTATGAAAATGTTTATTGTACCATGTTGTCTTCTATAGTGGCCCTAATAATCCCTGCCTCCTAGTATTCATTCCCTTGTCTAATCCCCTCCTCATGTGTGGGATGGACCTAGTAAGATGCTTCTGATGAACAGAATACAGCAAAACTGACTGGATGTCACTTCCAAAATTAGGTTACTAAAAGATTCTATCTTCCATCTCATTCATCCACTGTTGCCTTGTGAGCTCCCCAACAGAATGGTTGATGTAGCAAAGAACAGACAAAAGGTACGTGAAGAACTCAAGTCCTCAGTCCAAATGCCAACAAGGACCAGAGGCATGCCAATAGCCACAGTAAACCTGAGTAAGAACCTGAAAGCCTAAAAGTAATTCCTCCCCTGGACTCTTGAGATAGCTGCAATCCCAACCAGAACACTGACTGCAGCCTGCAGAGAGCCTGAATCTGAGGGCCTAGCTAAACTGTACCTACATTCCTGACAAGTTTCTGTGGGATAACTGATGTTTCAATGGCTAAGTTTGGGACAATCTGTTATGCATTAATAGATACCTAATATACGTATTTATATCTACAATAAATCCAAGTATGGAAATGTCTTTTTTTAACTACAGAACATCTGACACTCATGGTAGAGGATGACTTCTTTAATACACCCAGTTCTGGTCAATTGAATATATATTATACAAAAGTTATGGCAATCACTTAACTCACATTTTCACATTGGACTGCAATGAATCATCCATCATATTATAGCATGTTCAGTGTGGGACAAGCTGTCCTTTGTTTGAGGCTACTCAAGTAAATAACACTTGGTTTGCCCTCTACTTAACATTCTAAAACAGCTGCCCTAGTTGGCATTTCACTCTTCTGTAATGTTCATCCTTATTCTGGGCTTATTCCTTACGACTTGCCCTGCTCTTCCTCTACTTCTTGGCCTGGTGCTGGTAAGACACCAGTCTTCAGAGTCATCACCAGGCAGCAGCATTGCTCCTTTCACTCTACCTCTCCATTATCTTTTACCATCCAGATGTTATTCTTAGGTACCAGTCACATCTGTGATTTTTTTAGTAACTGCTCCTAGAACAGCTCAGTGCAGTGCTCTCAAAGCATCTGCAGGCTGCTAAAAGTGCCCCGCAGGCAGCCTGGTATAACTAGAAATTTAAAAGGTCATTATGAATTTTCACATTGTGTAATATAAAATCCAAATTCATAAAACTGTTTCAAGTCATAAAAGTAAAAATGCCAGATTTGAAAATGCCAGAATTCCAAGCTTTAGTGGAATATAGAACGACAATCAGTATGAATTGGGGTAAATGAATCTGTAACTGGGATGTCTATGTACAAATACCTGGAAAAGAAAAGTATGAATGACACATGTACTAATAAGTATCTGAAAACCGCTTTTCACATCCTTCTGTGACAATGTTTTTTGTTTTTTATTTTTTTTAAGACAGAGTCTCACTGTGTTGCCCTCTGTAGAGGGCCATGGCATCACAGCTCACCATAGCTCACAGCAACCTCACACTCTTGGGCTTAAGCGATTCTCTTGCCTCAGCCTCCTGAGTAGCTGGGACTACAGGTGCCCACCACAATTCCAGGTTTTTTTTGTTGTTGCCGTTGTGGCCCGGGCTGGGTTAAAACCCACCAGCCTTCGTGTATGTGGCTGGCGCTGTAACCACTGTGTTACAGGCATCGAGCCAACAACAATGCTTTTAAAGTATTTTTTTATCCCTAGTGACTAGTACTGTCTAGTATAACCTTTTTTCCCCAACCACAGTATGAACTATCAATGATTTTCAAAATCAAGTATCTGTCTAACAAAATAAAGTTTTATAACACAAGGGCAAATATGCACATCTGTATAAAACTGATGAATTCTGTCCCCCAAAACAGAGAAGTTTAAAATTACAAAAGCATCTTTCATAGTTCTACTCAAAATAACAAAAACATTATAAGGTTAAGCTTTAATAGAACTCACAAAGTTCATGACACAACTGAAAAAGCAGAAGGGACAAACTTCTTTTAACATATAATGGACATTGTATATTGCTAATAGCATACAATGAAGAAGAGTTAACATTATCACATGTGCATACTAGCAGATGTTTTTACTTTACAGTTGGAACAAGCCACAAATGCATTATAATACATTATGTAATTATAGACAATCTATTTGAGAACGAAGTGATCATGGACTTTTTGCTTGATTTATCACTGACATCAAAAGCTGTCAGGTCAGGCACAGTGGCTCATGCCTAAAATCCTAGCACTCTGGGAGGCTGAGGCAGGTGGACTGCCCTGAGCTCAAGCATTCGAGAACAGGCTAAGCAAGAGCGAGACCCCATGTCTTAAAATAGCCAGGCATTGAGGCGGGCACCGGAGTCCCAGCTACTCAGGAGGCTAAGGCAAGAGAACTGCATGAGCCCAAGAGCTGGAGATTGCTGTGAGCTATAACACCACAGCACTCTAGGGAACACAACAAAGTGAGACTTTATCTTAAATAAATATAAAATTAATTAATTAAAATAAATTAAAGATTTGTAGCAACCCTGTGTTTACTAAGTCTATTAGCACCATTTTGCCAAAAGCATGGGTTTACTTTGTGTCTCTGTGTTACATTTTTGGTAATTCTTTTAAATCATTAAATTATTTTGTTATGGTGATCTGTGATTAGTGATCTTTGATTTTACTGACTATTATAATTTTGGGGGGTGCCACAAACTGTACCCATATTAAGACAGTGAACAAATTATGTGTTCTGAATGCTCCACCAATCGACTATTCCATCCCCACTCTCTCCTCCAGCCCCAATTCTCTGAGAAGCAATCTTATCAAAATTATGCCAAATAAATTACTACAATGACCTCTATGTGTTCAAGTGAAAGGAAAAGTGGCATGTCTATGATTCTAAATCATAATTAGAAATGATTAAGCTTGGTGAAGAAGGCAGGTCAAAAGCCAAGACAGGCTAAAGATCAGACTTCTTATGCCAAACATTTGCAAAGTTGTGAATGCAAAGGAAAAGTTCTTAAAGGAAATTAAACGGGCTACCCTAGTGAACACAAAAATGATAAGAAAGCAAACAAGCCTTATGACACAGAGAAAACTTTATTGGATAGAACACTAAACCAGTCACAACATTCCCTTGTGCAAAGTCTCACCTAGAAAACGGCCCTAATTCTTCAATTCTATTGAGTGCTGAGAGGAGAGGAGCTACAGAAGTAAAGTTTGAAGCTAGCACATGCTGGTTCATAAGCAAGTGTCCAACCTTTTTTCTTTTCTGCCACATATTGGAATGTTAGTCGTTGTCTTAGGCTACATGTTTCTGCCACGTGTTAGAATAACAGGAGTTGTTCAGGCTACACATTAAATGCACAAACTCCAAAGAAAGCTGATGAGCGAAAGAAAAGGTCTGTGCAATATCCAACACCACAGATAAGCAAAACAGTCCTCAAATAATGTGTGGTGGCCTACAGACCTGCAGAAGACACCCCTGGAGATCTGTGTAACTAAAAGAGCACCAAGTGAAGTGCTCTATAAGTGCTCTAAAAGTGAAGCACCAAGTGCTACAATAGAAGCTGTAGCAAGTTATCCAGAAGATCTAGCTAAGATCGTTTACGAAAGGGGCTACACCAAACAATACATTTTTCATGTAAACAAAACAGCCTTTTTGTGGAAGAAGATGTCATCTAGGACTACTTGTTTACTTCGAGAGGGGAAGTCAGTGCCTGACTTCACAGCTTCAAAGAACACATTGACTTTCTTGTTAGGGGCTAGTGCAACTGGTGTCTTTATGCTGATACCAGGGCTCATAGACCGTCTGAAAATCCTGGAGCCCTGAAGAATTATGCTAAATCTACTCTGTGCTCTAGAAATGGAATAACAAAGTCTGGATGACAGTGTTTACACTACAGCATGGTTTACTGAATATTTTAAAAACCACTGTTGAGAACTACTGCTCAGAAAAAAAGATTCCTTTCAAAATATTGCTGCTCAATATTGCTGCTCAATACACTTGGTGATCCAAGACCTCTGATGGAGATGTACAAGGAAATGAATATTGTTTTCTTGCCCTACTAACACAACATCAATCTTGCAGTCCTACAGATCAAGGAGAAATTTCAACTTACAAGCCTTATTATTTAAGAAATATATTTTGTAAGGCTAAAGCTACCATGCATAGTGATTCCTCTGATGGGTTTCAGAAAATTCAACTGAAGACCCTGGAAAATTCAACACTCTGGATGCCATTAAGAACATTCAAAATTCATGGGAGGAGGTCAAAACATCAGTATCAGCAGGAGTTTGAAAGAAGCTGATCCCAACCCTCATGGATGACTTTGAGGGCTCAAGACTTCAGTGGAAGAAGCAACAAGAGATGTGGTACAAAGAGCAAGAGAAATGAGAAGTGAAGGTTAAAGATGTGACTGAACTGCTACAATCTCATGATCAAAATTGAAATGTATGGAAATTACTTTTTAAGAACGAACAAAGAGGGCAGCGCCTGTGTCTCAGTGAGTAGGACACCAGCCCCATATACCAAGGGTGGTGGGTTCAAACCCAGCCCCAGCCTAACTGCAACAAAAAATAGCCACAACAGGCATTGTGGCGGGCACCTGTAGTCCCAGCTACTGGGAAGGCTAAGGCAAAAGAATCGCCTAAGCCCAGGAGTTGGAGGTTGCTGTGAGCTTTTATGCCAAGGCACACTCTACCGAGGGTGATAAAGTGGGACACTATCTCTAAAAAGAAAAAAAAGAATGAACAAAGAAACTAGGGATTTTTTTTTGTTTTTAATTTTTATCACTTTATGTATTTACTATTTATTTATTTATTTGAGATACGGTCCACCTTGTCATGCAGGCTGTAATGCAGTGGCATGATCACAGCTGTTAATCTCACGTTCCTGGGCTCAATTAATCATCCTGCCTTGGTCTTCCTTGTAGCTGGGATTATAGGTGTATACCAGCATGCTTGGCTAATTTCTTTTATTTGTTGTAGAGATGGGATCTTAACTTTGTTGTCCTAGGCTAGTCTCAAACCCTTGGCCTCAAGCAATCCTCCCCATCTCAGCCTCTGGAACTGCTCATTTCTCAAAAAAAACTTTTTTAATTAGCTGAACATGGTGGTACATGCCTGTAGTCCTAGCTAGGGATGCTGAGATAGAAGGACAGCTTGACTCCAGCGGTCTGAGGTTACAGTTAGCTAGGATTACGCCACTGGACTCCAGCCTAGGTGACAGAGTAAGACCCTTGTCTCAAAACTAAGAAATTGCCACAGCCATTCCAAACTTCAACAACTGCCACATTTAGTCAGCAGCCATGACTGTCAAGGCAAGATCCTCTACCACCAAAAAAAGTACACCTAGGTAAAGGTTCAGATGATTATTAGAAATTTTTATTGTTTAATTGGGTATGTACACTGTTTTTTAGACACAGTTGTATACTTAACAGACTAAGGTATAGCATAAATGTAACTTTAATATGCATTGGGAAAAAAAAAACAATTATGTGACTTGCTCTGTTGTGATATTTGCTATATTGTAGTGGTCTGGAACTGAACCTGCAATATCTCTGATATAGGTGTGAATGTTGATTCAGGGTGCCATATGAAAAATTTAATTTTAAATTACAAATAAAATTATATACCAGATATGGTATATAAAGTTGATCATCAAGAGACTGACATTCCCACTAAGAGTAACCCAGATGATCAATGCTACATTTGCCACTGTCTCAATTTAGAACATTCACGCTTTTAGCATTTTAGTGAGACAAAGTTCATGAAGAATCTGAAACTAAAAGAAACAGCCCCAGCTTGGAAATTATTCTTAATTTCTGGGTGAAGTTCAATCTGAATATTCATAATTATATGAACAAGCCATTGCTTCCTACCAATTCCGCAATCTACAATTTTAAATTAGGATAGGAGTAGCAGAAATTAAGAGAGGAAAAGAAGCATATTAAATGAAGAACTGAATCTTATAGTTCATGCTCATGAGCCCTATACAGGACCTAATATATAACATCCCTTTCACAGATGTGGTTTATTATGAGTAACAATAACTATTACTTTTTAAAAAATATTTTGTTTTTACATTAAATGTGATGCTTAATTACCAAAAATTAGTGATGTGCTTATATGTCCTCTTATATTCTGAGAATGCTAAAAGATTAAGATATAATAATGTGTTTAAGATCTTGGTTCTAGGCTGGGCATGGTGGCTCACACCTGTAATCCTAACACTCTAGGAGGCCAAGGCAGGCAGATCAGTTGAGCTCAGGAGTTTAAGACCAGTCTGAGCAAGAACAAAGCAACAGCAAAACCCCCTCTCTACTAAAAATAGAAAATTAGCTGGACATGATGGCAGACACCTATATTCTCAGCTACTTGGGAGGCTGAGGCAAGAGGATCCCTTGAACTCAGGGGTTTGAGGCTGCTGTGAGCTAGACTGACCCCATGGCACTCTAGCCTCGCAACATAGTGAGACAGTCTCAAAACAAACAAACAAACAAAGCTTGGCTCCAAAATAAGACCGCCTAGAGTCAGATCCTACTCTGATACTTACTTAAAAACCCATTTCTCCTCTATAAAAAAAATAGCAATCATGAGAAGTAAAAGATGTATGGCATGAAAATAACCTAGCACACCATCTTATAAGTATTAATATCAATAAATAACAACTAGTCTTATTCTTTAGGGCTATTCAGATAACTGGGTCTATGAAAAATCTTAAAGCTAATGTGTGAAGGTGTTAATAAAAATTTAATTAGGAATGCATTTTTGTAAGAATTCAGTAAGCCTTTCATACTTTGTCATTTTCAAATAAAATGGTAATGCTACATATGAACTTCCAATTTAGGAAAACCTAAAAGCTATTTGGTTTCTCCATCTCATCTCCCTCAATTTCTCCCAATTCCCAAAGAAGGTCAGACAACTGCTGCTTCTACCGCTCACTTCATTACCTGAGTGGGAGCTAGCCTCTAACATGGTCCCCACACTTCTTGGCAGTCACACCCTTGTGTACTCCCCCCACATTGAATAGTGTCGACTTACACAACCAGAAGGATACTGCAGAAATGATAATGATGGACTTTTGACGCTAGGTCATAAAAGACACTGTAACTTCCACCTCGTTTTTCTTAGATGACTCACTCTGAGGAAAATCAGCTGCTATGTCACCAGGACACTCAAGCAGCCCTATGGAGAAGGACACATGGCAAGGGGCTGAGGCTTCTTGCCAACAACAGCCAATGTTGAGTGAGCCATTCTGGAAGAAGCAGCTCCAGCTGAGTTAAACCTTCAGGTGACTGCATCCTCAGATGACAGCTTAACGGCAGTCTCAAGAGAAATCCAGAGCCAGAATGACTCAGCTAAGATGGTCCTAAATTCCTAACTCACAGAAACCACAAGATTATTAATGTTTTGGGATATTCTGTTATACAAAAATAGATAATAAATCTGTTTCTGGTGTGGGAAAGGGGAATATAGAAGAGAAAAAGAGAGGAATGGGAATAGAGCCAACCTAAGTGGATATAATAAACCAACATAAAGTGTTCAAAAATATTTTAGGTTATCATTGTTTCTGGGTTTCTAAGCTAATTTAATTTTTGTCTTTATTTGTATTTTCTAAACATTTACCAAAGTATTTTATTTTTTTAAATTAACTTAAAAACTTTCTAATTATTCATATGTATTTTATTGTATAATAATCTATTTGAAAAATACCAAAAGTGGACTAATGAGATCACTATTTACTTCAAGGGTTCTACTATATCCACGGCACTGTGCTAAAGCAAGAGGAAGACTAAAAGACAAAGATAGCATGGCTCCTAACATCACAGAGCCTCAATTTAGGAGGAGAAACAGACATACGGAATCCACTGATGACTTGGAACAAAGTATACTTAAATATCTGTTGAATAAATAAGAGAGCTAGGCAATGCTAAGAGAACACACCTATAACTGGAAGAGAGAAAACAGAAAATAAATGTATGTCAGGGAAGCCTCCTGAAGAGCTGATTCTTAAACCAAGCCTTGAGTAATGTGTAGAATTTCAACAGATGGAGGTGAAAAGCAGGGCAATTAAGGCAGAGGGAGCATTCTGAGCAGAGTCACAACCTCCAGATGATACATGGAATTTCCACAGCATTTTCAGAATGCTTACTTACCACAGAAGTAAGTAATCAAGTACAACTGCATGCTCAGATTATACAAAGAAACAAAACTAAAAAGCAAGTTAGAGGTAGACTATGAAGAGTTCTCGTTGATATATAAAGTGGTCCAGAGCCTGAATTTAATTCTGAAAGAATAGAAAGTGATCAATTACTTTTTTTTTTCGAGACAGAGTCTCACTATGGCACCCTTGGTAGAGTGCTGTTGTGTCACCACTCACAGCAACCTCAAACTTTTGGGCTTAAGTGATTCTCCTGCCTTAGCCTCCCAAGTAGCAGGGACCACAGGTGCCCACCACAATGCCTGGCTGGGTTTTTTGTTGTTGTTGTTGTAGTTGTCATTGTTGGTTAGCAGGCCTGGGCCAGGTTTGAACCCACCAGCCTCAGTGTATGTGGCCAGCACCCTACCCACTGAGCTAACCATGGGAGTGATCAGTTATTATAAGCTCAATTTATATGGGGATTTTTTAATGCTAGTCTTTTGACTTTGCATATATTTGAAATGTTCTGTAACTCAAGGCTTAAAAAACTGAATCTATTTTCAAATCCTCCCTGCTGACAAGGTAAGGGGATCAGGGACAGACTGGAAGCAAGGAGAATTGTTAGGTGCCTGAGAACATGATGATGACACAATAGCAGAAATGTTACAGTATATGTATACATATATACATATTATCTATATATAATTTGATCTTAAAATATGTTATATATCTATATTATTAAAATTATGTATGATCTATTTACATTGCTTTTGCTACAGATATAAAATCCTTAAAAATTTTACATTCCTGATTATGTTTCCTAGGTTAATACTAATATTAGATGGAGTTTCCTAACTACCAATTCATGGTGTGTGCTACAGATAAAAAAGTAAACACACAAATTATGAGAAGAAAATTATCCTTAGATAAGCACATTTTGTTAAAAATTTGTATAAAAATAATCAGCTCAAGGCAGAGGTTCAATAATGTACATATCACATCATTTCTAAATAACAAATGCAGGTACACGTAATTTTGAAAGGGTTAAATACAAATCTTGATTAAAATATCCTGTTTTAATATATTACATAATGCCATAACCATCTACTTTAATCATGTTCTTTGGAGTTCAAAGTTCCTATAAACACAGAGATTTCATTCTAATTTCAAAGATGCTCTTTTAAAGATAGCTATCCCCAATAATTATGAACATTTTTTAAAAATCAAGCCTGATATTATCAATCACTGCTTGTCTGTTTCCTTTTGACTACACTATTAATACATATTTTTAAATTTTTCAGTTAGTCATAAGAAATCAACAAATGGTTATCTTTATCCTAAAAGAAGATTTGATTCAGCCTTCTTAAGAATTCTCCAAAATCTAGATCAATGGCTATGTATGAAGTTTATGGCAGAACAACATACTTTTAAGGCTAAAAACAGTCTTTTAAATGAAGATAAACATTTACATATTTGCTATGATAGATTTAGCTCTAATTAGTTAAATTATATCCCAAGACAATAATGGTGTATCTTGAGTTATAAAGAAGTGAATTAAATTAATATTGAATGACTAGGTTATAATAATACATCCCAAGAAAACCGAAAAGGGGGAGTTAGGGTTTAACAATAACATCAAATATTAAAAAATGCATCAAAAAAGAGGTGTACCTAAAGTCAAAGAGAGGAGGAAAACAGGAAAGGGATTTCTTTTTTTTTTTTTTTTAATTGAATGGTAACCATGTACATTAATGCACTTCTGGGGTACAGTGTGGGGTTTTCACACACAATCCGAAACACTTCCATCAAACTGGTTAACATAGCCTTCGTATCATTTTCTTAGTTATTATTTTAAAACGTTCACATTCTACTCTCACAAAGATTCACTTGTACCCTTGTAAGATAAACCTCAGAAGTGATCCCTCCAATCCCCCTCCCTCGGAAAGGGATTTCTATTGATGGATGTAGAATCCTCATGTAGGAAGAACAAAGACCTCTCTACTCTCAGCATTTCTCACCCAAACACAAGTGAATTCCTGCTTCCCTTTACAAAGACATTCAGGAACCACTTCAGGAGCCTCTATCCCAATTAATCCTAAGGGATTTAAGTCGAGCGTACCTTGCAGAGCAGCTGATGAAAATGTTGTGGTTTTAGTGAATTCCCTGCCTCCTACCCCAATTTCCCATCTGCTTCATGACAGCCAAAAACTACTTTAGCACAAAGAACTAAAACATAAAATGCATGGGTGAAATGAAAAATTTATGAACACATTAAGAGGCAACCAACCAGCATGCACAAATGACTACTTCAGATTTTTGTTTTGGGGGGAGAGTAGGGACAGATGGGATCTTACTGTTGCCCAGGCTGGTAAAATGCAGAGGCTATTCACAAGTGTAATCATAGCACACGGTAGCCTGAGCTTCTGGCCTCAGCCTCCTGAGTAGCTGGGACTGCAAGTGCATATCATCATGCCCAACTTCCTCGCTTTTTTTTACAAAAGAAGTATAAGGAAGAATAGGCTCCCCAAATGAGAGAAATAAAAAAGAAATTTGAGATGACAAGCTTCATAATCTTACACAGGACTTTTGTTAAAATTTATTATGTGCTAATAAATGGAAGCTATGTGCAGAGACTGCAGTTACACAAGGCTACAAATACATAAAATTTGCAATAGAACACTATTAACATACATGTGGACTAACACTGACTACAAATGTAACAGCGCTTTTTGAAATAACGACGACTTCCTATAAAACAGCTTTGTCAACATAGAATTGATTACATTAGTACTGTTATCAACTGTATTTATCAACTCACTAATACATATTAGTACAAGTGACAGATATCACATTAACTGTCAAAATTAAAACTGAAGACATAGACCTGTGTGTCTTGTTATGTTAATTAGACATCAGTTAAAAACTTAAATGTAGCAAGACTTCAGTGATGAATAGCAGCAAAATGAAGTATTCAGACAAAATTTATTTTCTGTCTAAAAAATAAGTTTTAAAAAACCAAATATTTTTATTTTTTGTTCCTAAGAGGTGTTACGTGCTTAACTACCTTAGTAAATAATGTAACAAATAACTCTTGTTATTAACTTCAGGAGTGTTTTGTGTGTACAAAGACTCATACTAAGCTCTTCATTTGTTAACTCATTTAATTTCAAATTCTCTCTCTCAAAGGAGAAAACCAAGCCTCAAAGTATTTAAGAAACCTGGCTCGGTGCCCATAGCGCAGTGGTTATGGTGCCCACCATATACACTGAGGCTGATGGGTTTGAACCTGGCCTGGGCCGGCTAAACAACAATGACAACTACAGCTGGGCGTTGCAGTGGGTGCCTGTAGTCCCAGCTACTAGGGAGGCTGAGGCAAGAGAATCACTTAATTTCAAGAGTTGGAGGTTGCTGTGAGCTGTGACGCCACAGCACTCTACCAAGGGTGACATAGTAAGACCCTGTCTCAAAAAAAGAATAAAAAGTATTTAAGAAACCTGCTGTGGGTGGCACCTGTGGGTCAGTGGGTAGGACACCAGCCCCATATACCGAGGGTGGCAGGTTCAAACCTGACCCAGCCAAACTGCAACAAAAAATAGCCAGGCGTTCTGGCAGGCGCCTGTAGTCCCAGCCATTTGGGAGGCTGAGGCAAGAGAATTGCCTAAGTCTGGAGTTGGGGGTTGCTGCGAGCTCTGATGCCATAGCACTCTACCAAGAGCAGTAAAGTGAGACTCTGTCTCTTAAAAAAAAGAAGAAAAAAAAAAAAAAGAATAAAAAGTATTTAAGAAACCTGCTGTGGGTGGCACCTGTGGGTGAGTGGGTAGGACGCCAGCCCCATATACCGAGGGTGGCAGGTTCAAACCTGACCTGGCCAAACTGCAACAAAAAATAGCCAGGTGTTCTGGCAGGCGCCTGTAGTCCCAGCCATTTGGGAAGCTGAGGCAAGAGAATTGCCTAAGCCCGGAGTTGGAGGTTGCTGCAAGCTGTGATGCCACAGCACTCTACCAAGAGCAATAAAGTGAGACTCTGTCTCTTAAAAAAAGAAGAAACCTGCCATGATCCCAAGTCTTATTCAATTCCAGGTCTGCCAGATTCTAAACCTCACACTTTCCATACAAGGTATGACAATTAAGTTCTCAAACTTGCCCTACAAAAAGTGCTACCAACCTCATTGCTAAATATCACTACAGTCACCTTCAAAGTGCTCCCCTTGCAGAGATGTATATGGATGCCAGCATCTAATCTACCTTTCAAAGCAATTTAGAACTCTCTTTCTGGAGTGACCGTCAGAGCTGTCATTGTATTACCCTTGATGTCTTGAATGTCATCAAAGTGTTTTCCTTTTACTATTTCCTTTATCCTCAGGTAAAGAAAAAAGCCATTGGGGGCCAGATCAGGTTAAGTCTGGAGGGTGTTCCAATATAGTTGTTTACTAAAAAAACTCACAGTGCCATGTGAGTTCGCCAGTGAGCTCCTGTGGGACAATTTTTGCACACACCTTTTTCATGCCAAGACTTTCAATTAAGATTCTCTTATTTGTCTATCGATGTTCACTTGGTCTGCTATGCTTCCCACAGTCATCTGACAATTTTGACACACAAGTCCATGCATTTTTGCAATGTTTTGTAAGTTCTGCTCCTTACTAGCTGCCCTGACCTCTGTTCATCAGTGACACTTTTTCCTCTCAGAAAAACGTTAAATACATTTGTACACTGCCATTTTTCTCATGGCATTATCCCCATAAGCTTGAATATGCCTCTAATTTCAATTCCACTCTTGCCAAGTTTAACAAGGAATTTAATGTTTGTTCACTGCTCTGATTCAAGCTCCAACATTCTCGCAAAGTCACAAAAAATTATGCAACAATAATGACCCCTAGTCAGCAAGACAATGCCACATGTGGACATGAATACAGTTCTCAGACACTTGTATACCAAGGTTATGACACCTTACTGAGTTGTTTGTACAGTGTTGCCAATGGAAGAGCATGGTATTAAGTTCACAAACTTAACTGTCAGACTTCGAATGTCACCATGCTGTGCTGTCTCCATAACTCAGAACCTTATACAACATTTACAACCTTAACTCATTTACAACCTTATACAACATTCTCTCGCTGAAGCCATAAAGCTGTTGTGGGCATTTTGCCTTGATCTGAAATGGCAGTTCTAGAATGTTGTGTCATTGTAGCTGATGATGCATTTGTCTCCTATCTTCTTGTCAGTTACTTGTGTATCTGCTTTTGGCAACCTTAGTCATGTCAATCACAACCCCAAACCTCAAGCTGCTTCTAATTTAGTATCTATCAGGACAAAGTGAAAGTTGCCAAGAATAAGAAGATTTTATCAAATTTGTGATTGTGTTTTATAAAACAATTCTCTTATAATACTGTTAAAGACTATGGCAAAGAAAACTGCATAAACTAGAACAGAGCTGTCATTTTTACAGCTGCGAGCAGCACTCTCAGGACCTAGCAAGGGGGGTAGATGGTTAGGAAGAGGCAACTGTGGCGCAGCTCTGCTTTTGTTTTACTTAGTGGAATTCCAAAGAAAATGCTGTAAGATTTTTTTTTAAGTATGAAAACTACTAAAATAAACTAATCAGAAACTCGGTAAAACTACTGGATGAAAGTTACTAGACAACGAACACAGTCATGAAATATCCAAAAGGGTTCAGGGATTACTTTTATCACATTTCTCTTATTTCTAGAACCTCTAGAACATTTAAAGCAGCTAAATAATAGTGGTAAGAGAATTCCCTTCCTTTGTTCCTAACATTAATTTCAAATATATGCCTATGAAGCACTTTCTTGACTATTGTTTTGAGATTTACATTTTAATTATATTAAGGTTTTACTAAAGTCATTTATCAGAAATAAATGTTCAATTTTAGTCCAGAAGTGGTGCTCATGGAGACTCAGCCTCTTTTAAAAAAAAGTTCAATTTTACTAACTGCATTTCAAGGTCTACTAACATAATCATACAACTTTTCATCCTTTATCTACTAAAAGGTTGAATTATATTAGAACATTCGAATACATCTTTGTAATTCTGGGATAAATCCTATTAGGTAAAGGTGTATTGTACCTTGAATGTACTGCTAGATTTCTGCATCAATATTCTTAGATAAAACTAATCTGTAGTTTCATTTTATTACATTATCTCTAACAGATGTTATTGGTATTAATTCCTATTGTTCTATTTTTGTGGCACTAATATTTACCCTATTGCTCTATTTTGGTGGCACCATTTCTCTATTTTTGTGGCACAAATATTTATAAGTGCTTTTCATATATCAGATGGTTCTAAGAATTGTATTTGTATTAACTTTTCTAGTCTTTATCGCAAATTTAGCTGGTAGGTTCTCTTACTGTTTTATAAAAATACTAGGAAGCCACAATTCTTTCTCTTTGTACCCAATTTAAATATCAGTTAAATTATCTGTTATGTTAAGGTTTGAAAGAAACTACCCATAAAGTTGTCTGAGCCTGTTAGAGATAGGTCTTCAGTCTTGCTCAATCAATTCTGATAATTTATACTTTCCTAGAAAAATAAGTTTTTTCCTGTATTTTATAATTTGCTAGTTGTATCAACCATTCCCTACAAATTAGTATTTGTATCTATGGCTATTACCTATTTTATAATCCTAATTCTGCTTTCTTGCACTTTTTCCCTTTGTTAAAAAAATTATTAGCTAGTCATTTCTTTTTTTTTTTTTTTAGCTAGTCATTTCTTTATTTTTGATCAAAGAATAACTGTTGGTGTTATTTAGCTATCTTTTGTTTTCTAATTCATCACCAGCAAGTAATGAAACTTACTAATCACTTTTTCCAGCTTTCATTAGGTTTATTTTTTCTTTATATTAAATTCTTTAGCTGAATGTTGATATTTATCTCCTCCAAAATTCATGTCAAAATTTGATCCCCAATACTGAAGGTAGGGCCTAAAGAGGGAGTGTTTGGATCATGACGAGTAATCCCTCACGAATGGCTTCATGCTGTCTTCTCGGGAATGAGTTCTTACTCTATTAGTTCCCAGAAGAGGTGCCACCTCAACCAAGCTGGTTGTGAAAAAAGTTTAGCACCTCTTTCCTCTTGTCTCACCACATTATGCCTAATTTTATTTACCTCCCACCATGAGTGGAAGCTTCCTGAGGCCCTCAGCAGAAGCAGATACTGACACCACTTGTATTGCCTTCAGAATCATGAGCAAATAAATTTCTTTTCTTCATAAATTATCCAACTTCATATTTCTTTCTTTTTTCTTTTTTTTTTTTGAGACAGAGTCTCACTTTGTCACCCTCAGTAGAGAGCCATGGCATCACAGCTCACAGCAACCTCAAACTCTTGAGCATAAGTGATTCTCTCGCCTCAGCCTCCCAATTAGCTGGGACTACAGGCACCTGCCAACACCCAGCTATTTTTAGAGACAAGGTCTTGCTCTGGCTCAGCTGAGACACTGATAACGTTTCAAAGTACAACCACCTCTTTCAAGGAGAACCATACCTAATGGGCAGCATGAATTAGCTTTCAACTTAACAGAACGACTTCATGCAGTATTTCAAAAGGAAAATACATATTATTGAATGGCTTTGGATGAATCAACTGATTCTACTGACTCAACACAGGTTCTCTAATTCTCTCGGATCATAACAGAGATATTTTCTCGGCTATAAAGAATTACTTGCTTTGGGCACTCTTGTGAACAGAATATGGGAAATGGGTATCTTCAATTTTCAAGTTAACTTTTATGAAATTGGACTGAATTTGGAAATTTTAGTGTATGTTTGTATAGATAGTGCTCTTTCTATGACCGGAAAACATAAAGGTTTATTGCACAGATAAAAGAAGTCTTAAGAGATCTCAATCCTCTCATTTCTTTTCATTGTACAGTAGATCCTCTAGAGCTGACCACCTCACTACACAGACTACATCAAGTTCACTTAATTTTCATAGACTGGACACACACCATATGGACAATACAGTAGGCCTTATTCCTTATGTTGGCCACCTTTGTATGTTGACCAATCTGTAACAGTCCCTTAGATGGTCAACTTGTTGACTATTCTACTGTATTTGAATCAGCAAAATCTCTGCCCTAGAGCTACTATTTTAAGTGACATTTTGCAACAAGTATTTGTGGGGACAGGCATGGGGGCAACAAGTATTGCTGACTATATCCATGCAAATACAACACAGTATTGTCAGTCTTGTTACATGCTCAAGTGGAACAGTGAGGTAGTCACTGTTTATTTGCCCTATCATTCTGAAGTATCTTAGCTATCACAGGGGTAGGTGTTAGCCAAAAGTTTATCATTACAAGTTTTATGAAGAATAGAATCAGCAATGTGAATTACTAAAAGAAGATTTCCATAGGATTGTAACACTTATTTATTATTTATTTAAATATATATTTTGTAGAGACAAAGTCTCACTTTAACACCCTCGGTAGAGTGCCATAGGATCACACAGCTCACAGCAACCTCCAACTTCTAGGCTCAGGCGATTCTCTTGCCTCAGCCTCCTGAGTAGCTGGGACTACAAGTGCCCACCACAATGCCCAGCTATTTTTTTGTTGAAATTTGGCCAGGACCAGGTTTGAACCTGCCACCCTTGGTATATGGGACCAGCATCCTACCCACTGAGCCACAGGCACCACCCAAGACTGCAGCATTTCTATGTGTATCGTGTCAAATCAAAACAACCTAAATGTTTGCAAAAAACCAAATCTGTATGTGGTATGTGGCAAAAAATCCAAGCATTTTAATTTTAGAAGAACATTTTCCCTAGTTGCCAAAGGTTACTGATAAGCAGGATGATATATGCAGATCGCTTCATGAACATACAGCTATTACAGATCTATTAATTAGAGAATATGAAATGTTTAGTGACTTTGAGAACTCTGACATCACACTCAAATTAGTATTTCAGCCTCACCTACCTGAGTATCGCCAAGGCACCTAAAGAACTACAGATGGAATTGGTTCAGCTCTCAGTAGATGGCATTTTAGAGTCATTGTTTCATGCCAAGAAAGATCCAACTGAAATATGGAAAAGTGCAGTAGAATACCTACCCCTTTAGCAACATGTCCTAAAAGTGCTGTCCTGCTTTTCAGCCACTTATTGCTATGAATCTGCATTCTCCTACCCAACCCTAATCAAGATGCCCTTAAAGTCACAAATAACTGATACCCATCTAGAGGATCAATTGAAACTATGACCTCCAAGTTGCCATTATTCAAATACCTTCCAACAAAAAACAGACACAAAAAAGTTTAACTTTAAAATTAACAAATAATTTGTTTTTTGAAATTATTCAGTACATAGTTCTTCGATTTTTACAAAATAATGTACATTTTTCAGTATATCTAATTGAAGTTTCCTGAATACAGCCTTATTTGATTACAGCTTAATTAATGCAGGCTTCCAAACATAGAAAGATTCCTCTGCCTCTGTGGTAGACAAGACTACAGTTGCCAATTGGTAGTATCTTTAGATTTTTTACCCAAGACTTTTTACGAGAATATGTTTACATTTTTAAATTCAAGGGACAGAGGTTTGGAAAGGTTTCGTGGTTTAGTTTGTAGATCTTCCTTTTGTTATTAACTTAAAATTTCATTATAGCATATGTGATTGACAATATTTCTACTTTTAAAATTTTTGTTCAGTTTTTAATACAATGTGTAACCTATTTTTAAAAATGTTCCATTAGGAATTTAAAAAGTGTTTTTTTCCTTTTACAATAACAGAGTGAGATACATTTATTAGATTAGTTTTGCTAAGTATATGATTCAGATTCCCCATATCATATGTTTTGATCTCTTTGATACAGCAAGGACTCTGAAAGATATTTTGAAGTCTCTCATTACTGTTAATGTTTGAAGGACTCCCATTTCCAGATTTCTCTTCCAGCTGAATGGATATAGTTTTTACTCTATACACTCTACTATTTCATCCTTAAAATATAAAGATTTGTAGTTCTCTTTACACACATATTACAAAGTGCCTCTCTTTTCTCACCGGATGTTTAATTTAAGAGATAAAGTTGCTTTTAGTTCAGCTTTTCTAACAATAATGCTAATCCACTGATTACTTTTTTGTTTTTACTTGCCTAGTATCTTATTTGGACTACCCATTTACTTCCAATTCCCTTAGTAAATTTTGTTCTACTGTGTTTAAGTGGCTCTTGAATTTCATCTAGTCTGAACCTTGCCCAGCTTATGTCATAGGCCTTTACTGTTTTGATATGCAAACTTGGTCTTCTATTTATGTTTTCTTTTCTCTGATTTTTTTCCCTCCCATGCTAGTTCCTTTGTTTTCCTTCTTGTTATACTATATTGTTATTTCACACAGTGAATGAATGTTTATTAATCACCTATTATGTGCCAAGCATGATAGTGTTACGAATACAATAGGAAACAAAAAGTTAGCTACATATATACAATTAGAAACTATAGTGTTCATTTTTTCCCATCCCATCACCATGAGAGATTCTAACAAGAGTGGTGGGTGAATAATGGTTCAGGAAGATTTCTCCTAAGATATTATGTACTGATATTTAAACAATACAAAGAAATTATCTGAATGAAAGAATAGGAGAAAAGACTATAACAGCCAGAAATTAAGCACTGTGTGTAAAAAGACAAAGAACTTGAAGCACTATAAAAACTGAAAGAAAGTAAGGCCAAACAATATTGAATAAGGGGACTAGGACTAACTGCATAAGATGAAATTTGAAAGGTAGGCAGGCCAGATCAGACAGAGTCACATTAAAGAACCTAGACTTTATTCTAGGTATAATAAGTACTCCAAAATACTTTTGAGGAGATAAGTTAATTACCATTATAGTTCCATTTTTAAAAGGTTGTGTAGGTAGTCCCCAAGTGACAGATATCTAATTTACATACAACTTGCACTTACAAATGGGGGCTTTTACAAAAAATCCCTGAGTTACTAACATCCAACTGACATAGACTCACACTTATGAAAGAAGGCTAACAGGTATGAAAGAAGGTAACAGTTAACTGTATCTGTTCCAACTCACATACAAATTCAACTTAAGAACAAATCTACAAAACCTATCTCACCTGTAACCTGGGGACTGCCTATTTAGAGAACAAACTGAAACATGTCACATAAGGAAGACCAATACACTATTAGAGTGGTTCAGACAAGAGACAGTGGCTTGGAGTTGTGGGAAAATGGTAGAAATAGACAAAAGTGAATGGATCCAAAGATATTAATCAAGGTAGCAGTATCAGTCCTCTGTTTCCCCCATTCAATTTTGCAATTATACAGATAGTAGTTTACTTGTAGTTCTACGCAAAGTTACTTTTACATATACAATCACGGGCTGCTTAACAATATTTTAGTTAACAATGGACCACAAATTCAACAGTGATCCCATAAAATCATATTGGAGCTGAAAAATCTTATCTGGAGAGAAGGGAATACTTTTACACTATTGTTAAAATTGCAAACTAATTCAGCCTCTTTGGAAAGAAGTATGGAGAATTCTCCAAGAACTCAAAATAGACTTTCCATTCAATCCCACAATCCCATTACCAGGCATCTACCCAGAAGAAAAGAAATAATTTTAAAATAAGGACATCTGCACTAGACTGTTTATCACAGCACAGTTTATATTCACTAAGATGTGGAAACAACCTAAGTGTCCATCAACCCATGAATAGATGGGTAAACTGTGGTATATGTATGCCATGGAATACTATTCAACCATAAAAAGATGGAGACTTTACATCTAGTATATTAACCTGGATGGAGTTGAAACACATTGTTCTTAGTAAAGTATCTCAAGAACAGAAAAGTACCCAATGTACTCAATACTAATATAAAGCCAGTAGACAAGCTAATACTCACCCACATAAGAGAAAAATTCAATTCAATTAGTTGAGAGGAAGGGAGAGAGGACTAAGTGGAGGAGGGAGAAGGACTGGTGTACTCGGCCCCTAATGGGCATAAGTAAGGTAAACGGCACCCTCCTGGGTGCAGGACACAACTGCAACAGGAACTTTACCTAACAAATGCAAATACTGTAACCTAGTTGTTTGTACCCTCATATTAATCTGCAATTTAAAAAAAATTCTTATCACTTAGTAACATAATTGCCATCAAAATGCAAGACATTAATCACCTGTCTGTAATGACGCTGGTAATAAATGAACCTACTGTCCCGCTAGTTGCATATACAAAAAAAGTATATGTGTAGCACACACAATTATGTATAGTACATAAAATCTGATGAACAACTAAGTTACTGGTTTATGTATTTATTAGACTATACTTTCTATCATTAGAAAATATGCCTTCAATTAATTGGAAAAAAAAAAAGTGAACTGTAAAACAGCCTCAGACAAGTCCTTGGGAAGGTATTGTAGAAGGCACCGTTATCATAGGAGATGACAGCTCCATGAGGGTCACTGCCCTTCAACACCTTCCAGTGGGATGTGATGTGGAAATGAAAGACAGTGATATTGATGATACTGACCCTGTGTAGTTTTGTGCCTTCATTTTTAACAAAAGTTTTAAAAAGTAAAAAGAAAAAAAAATTTAATTTTCAAGATAGAAAAAAGCTTATAGAATAAGGATAAAAAGAAAGAAAATACCTAAATTTCTGTATAGCTCTATGTATCTGTGCTTTAAGCTGTTACTATAAAAGAATAAAGAAGTTAAAAAAGTGTGTAAAGAAGTTACATTAAGGTAACATTAATTTATTACTTAAGAAAATATTTTTATAAATTTAGTGTAGCTTAAGTGTACAGTGATTATAAAATCCGTAGTACTGCAATGTCCTGCACCTTCACGTTCACTGGCCACTCACCCAGCTACTCATGCACAACTTCCAGTCCTGTAAAATCCAATCAGAGTAACTGCCCCATATAGGTATGACATTTTTTATCTTTTATACCGTATCTTTACTGTACCCTTTCTATCTTTAGATATAAAATGACAATGGCATTCCTACTGTCTATGGTACTTGGTACTGTACCGTGCGCAGGCCTGTAGCCTGGAGCAATAGGCTACATCACATGACCTAGCTATGTAGTGGGCTACACACGCACCATCTAGGTTTCTGTAAGTACACTCAATGATG
This sequence comes from Otolemur garnettii, assembly GCF_000181295.1. Taxonomy (NCBI): domain Eukaryota; kingdom Metazoa; phylum Chordata; class Mammalia; order Primates; family Galagidae; genus Otolemur; species Otolemur garnettii. The sequence goes on from NW_003852465.1 coordinate 3,429,752, forward strand.
TTTGTGCCTAACAACACATTTCTCAAAACATATCCCCTTCCTTAAGTGATATTTGACTACAGTACAATTTGTTTCGTTTTTAATAATAAGGTAATTCCTATTCCTTTACATACATTTATTCTTTCAGTACTTATTTATTAGGTGCATTTTACTGCCAGTTAACAATCTTACATGGGAATATACCAAAGAAGGAAAAAAAATCCCTAGTTCTACAACAAGGCATACTTTTTTTTTTTTTTTTTTTTTGCAGTTTTTGGCCAGGGCTGGCTTTGAACTCGCCACCTCCAGCATATGGGGCCGGCGCCTCCTCCTTTGAGCCACAGGCGCTGCCCAAAGTATACAAGTTTGTAAAAGAGAACTAAACCATCCTTATATCTGAGTATGCTCCACAATTATATTCTAAATCCATAACAGTAAACATTTTTGGTATGATATAGCTATTTATTCACTTTACAGACATTTACTAAATACCAGCTATGTTCCAAGTCCCATGCCACAGGCATATAGAGAACAGCCCCTCACTAAGTATATATTCTAGTAAAAACTGGCAAACAAACAAACCTACATACATATGCATGTGTCTGTGCATGTATATATAAAAAATCTTATTAGGCAGTAGTAGAAGGAAAATAAAGAAGGATACTGGAATAGATAGCTGCATAGGAATGCTGTTTTTCTGTAAAGAAGTCAGAAAGCCCCTCTGATGAAGCTCAGTAGAGTCCCTACTGAAGAAGAGTAAGCCAGACAGGCATCCAGATATAAAACACTGCAGCACAAGGAGCGTGAGGAAGGAGGTTAGTACATTTAAGGAACACTAAGGTGAACAAGATGTCTGAACTGCAATGACTAAGAAAATGTTGAAGTGAGTTTGAAGAGGCAGCCAAGGACCAGATTATACAAGACTTACCCATCAGACAATGGGAAGAAATTTTATTCTAGATAGGATGAAAATTAAGATAGGAAGGCTCTGAGCAGGAAAATAACAAGATTTGACTAAAGTCAAAATAAAAATTACTGTTTAGAGACAGGTAGGGAAGCCAACTATAATCAGAAAAATCAATTAAGAACTTACTGCAACAGGCAGGTAGGAGATGATGGTGGCTTATTATTATATATTATTATATGCTATAATATTAGGTATTATTAGCATAACAGTAGAAAGTAAATGAAGTGGTCAAATTCAAATGTATTTTAAAGGTGAATGGGAAATAGGATAACAGAGTTAACAAGAGAGAAGAATTTAGAAGAGAGAAATAAGCTCAATTTTACACATGTTAAGGCTGAAATGCTTAGAACATATACAAGTGGAGCCACCTAAATAAATCCCAAATAATTCATAGGTAAAGAAATGAGAAATGTTCATGCCTAGCTTACTGAAAATACTGTTTAACAGTCACTTGTTAAACATGCATTCATTGAATATCAAGAACTTCTAAATGCCAACATTAGCTAAATTACTATACCAAAAAGTAGTTTTAACACAACAGACATGGTTTCAACCCTTAGCTTACCATAAGCAATCAAATGCATCAAGTGCTATCCTGAGAGAAGTTCAAAATGAATGTCAAAATTTAGGTAGAGATAAAAACTTTTGGCTAGATGTCAGAATTCTCAATAAATGAGGAAGAGTATCAAGGAAAATAATAAAAGTTTGACTCATAAATGAATATCATCAATGGATAAGATGTTTTAGTTAGCAAAGTACTATTAAGTAAAGCACAGGTCACTGGAAAATGTCAACACCCTATGTATAAAATTACAGTATTAAATGTAACATCAATTCTTTTTTTGAGATGTCTCACTCTATGGCCCTGGGTATACTGTCATGCATCATAACTCACAGTAACCTCAAACTCTTGGGCTTGAGCAATCCACCTGCCTCAGCCTCTCAAGTAGCTGGAATTACAGGTGTGTGCCATTAGGCCTGGCTAGTTTTTCTAGTTCTAGTAGAAACGGAGTCTCTCCCCTTGCTCGGGTTGGTCTTGGACTCCTGAGCTCAGGCAATCCATTAACCTCTGTCTCACAGAGTGTTAGGATTACAGGTGTGAGCCACCACACCTAATCTGTAAAATTGTACTTCAATTTAAAGTAACATACAGGAACAGTGCCCAATTCTAAAATGACAAATTTCTAAAAAGTATTACATGAATTTAAAGAAGTGAGACTTAAGGAGGTAGACACTGAAACAGGCAAAAAACAAAAACAAAACAAAAATCTATTAGGAAGGCAAAGTACCCAAGCTGAAGCTTAGAGGATAAACAAGAACTGGAAGGATGAAAAGAACATTCTATTCAAGAGAAACCACACATGGCTCGGCGCCTGTGGCTCAAGCGGCTGAGGCGCCAGCCACATACACCTAAGGTGGCGGGTTTGAATCCCCAGCCCGGGCCCGCCAAACAACAATGATGGCTGCAACCAAGGAATGGCCAGGGG
>NW_003852465.1:3432273-3478607 GCF_000181295.1 Otolemur garnettii
TCTACCCAGGGGGATGGCTTGAGGCTCTGTCTCAAGAAGGGAAAAAAAAAAAAAGAGAGAAACCACACAGATTCAGAATTAGCAATTATTAAGAGATTAGAGAAATAAGACATTCATTCAAGAAATATTTACTATATATCTATTTTATGACAGGTTTTGGGAACCAAAGGAGCAGACAACACAGTCTCTGCCCTTAAAAGGTCTACAGAACTATGTGGACAGAAAGACTACCAAAAGCAGTCATGGTATGTTAAATTCACACAACTACAGAAATACAACACACGGGTATCTAAGCAGATCCAACCAGCACAGGGAAGGCTTTTCGAGGGATATGACAGCTAAACAGACATGAAATGAACAAAACTGGGGAAAAGGGTACAGGAGGATGGGAGGGAGGTTGGTGGGGGAATAAAATAGGCAGAGACATAATGAGAAGAAAGGCAAAATAGTGTCAGAGATTAGAGTGTAAGTAAAGGTCACAAGCAGCAGCAGAGTACACTATCAGCAGGTGAGTGATGAATATGGCTGAGACATATTTACATGTGTGAATAGCAAGATCAGGAGCAAAAGCTGAAGGCATAATAGGAACCAGGTCATGAAGAGTACGCTACATTAAGGAGTGCAGACTCTGTCCTAAGGATGTCTGCTTGTCTATACTAAAAGTTTCAAAATAAAAATAAGAAAGTTTAGAGTAATAAGGGACCAGGTTATCTAGAACAAGGATTGCAAGCTCAATTATGCAGAGACTGATAAAAAAAAAAAAAAGAGTAAAAGGACCAGGTGTTAAAAAAGAAAAAAAACAAAACAAAACAGGAAACAACAGGGAGTAATGAGAACTATGGAATGAAAAAGCCTCAACTAAACAGGGCAAATTGTTGCAATGAATGGGGTGGTGCGAAGCTAGATCATCCAATTTAAAAAAAATAAAATGGAAATTCAAATTTTCAAGAGAAAGCTCTTGATTTTTTCAAAATGGTATTAAATTTTTTTGAAACATGGTACAGATTAACATTAAATCTGCACCAAATAAAACAAGACTACAAGCTAAACTAGTGCCATCAGTCACCAGTATCCAGCATCTATTGCAGAAGTGCAATGGCAAAATTGAGGAATCTGACTTGGACCTGAGGCAGTGGAGATTTAAACAAAGATGGAGTGCTACTAAAGATTTAAAGAAGGATGACGACTAAATACCACTTGACAAGACACAGTGTCTGTCTTGTTCAATTCTAAGAGTACCTGGCATTTAGTTGGTCTCAGTAAATATTTAGTGATGAGCTTAAAATGGGGATTTGGGATTTTTTTTTTTAAGTTTTTGGCTGGGGCTGGATTTGAACCCACCACTCCAGCATATGGAGCCAGTGCCCTACTCCTTGAGCCACAAGTGCAGCCCAAGATGGGGATTTCTTTTTAAATTAGCAGTATGGTGACAGAACTAGAGAACAGGAAATAAAAGTAACAAAACTAATTTACTGCTCCTTTGTTCTCAGCTTAGGATGCTTTTCATCGATTTTTAGTTTTGTCCAGAAGCCAGCTGCTAGCACACACTGCCTGGTGTCTCCATGCTGCCTGGTATTCTTTCCTTGACTCTATGTGCATCTCTGCCTCTGACTCAAAACTTTGGCCAACATACCAGTGACCACAATTAGCAACTATCAGCTTTCATCTGGCTGGGGCAATGAAGTTAAACAGGATGAATGATCACAGTGGATAAGAGAATAAGAGGAATATTCATTGTTTCACTTTAACTCTAAGCCAGATACTCTATTGCTAATTCTATATCCCTCCAGTACCAATTCCATAATACTCTAAATAACTTAAAGCTGCCTGCTGTTGCTAAAACTAAGGGTGCTAGGCAATACTCAAAAATAACAATGGATATGCCTAGATAATAGGGTTGGGAAGAAATAGAATGGGGCTTGAGATTCTGCTAAAATGGAAGTGGTATAAGAGAGAAGTTGGTTGAGAAAAACTAGAAACTCAGAACAGGTATGAGCAACAATCAAGATAAGAAAACAGCCCAGAAAGCCTTAGAATCTGAACATTTATATAATTCAAAGTCTAATTAATCTTATCTTACAAGAGCAAAGTCTGGCACTGAAATAAATTACAGAAAATTCTTTTGCTGGTATTGGGACACATGGATGACCAGTAATAGAGCTTATAAATTTACCTACAGGAATAATCTTAAATGTCCCTTCTCTAGAGATGGCGAAACCTATAGGGGCATAGGCTATCAAGACATTAAGAGAGGGGAGGAGTGAGGTGGATTGCTGTGCTCCCATTTTATGGGCACAATGTAAGGCTATATGGCACACCTCTTGGATGTGGGACACAACTATAAGAGGGACTCTTAAAAATGCAAACATTGTAACCTAGTTATCTGTACCCTCACAACCTGAAATTAAAAATAAATAAATAAGACAAAATGCTTTTCTTGTTTTATTAAAAAATATATTAAGCCACGAGTTATACCTTAGATATAGTTTTACTTTGCAATATGTTCGCTCGCAAATAGTATCTAGGAGAAAAACAGAGAAAAGTGAGTTGATTTGACAACCTCTAAACATTTAATAACTAGGGAAGGATACCTAATCTCCATAAAGTGAGAGGTTGGACCTTACTTTATAAAAAAAGAACTCCACACAAACATCTAACTTACATCCAACTCACACTTACAAACAGAGGCCATTACAGATAATAGGAAATCTATTCCAACTTACATACAAATTCAACTGAAGAACAAACCTACAGAACCTATCTCATTCACAACCTAGGGACTGACAAGGAATCCTTCTGGTTCACAATAATCCTACCTACTCTATCCCAGGAAGAAGGCCTCAGTCTGATATTCTGATAACAACCGGGAGCTAAATAAAAACTTACCAGATGGAAATGTCACACTTTAAGGAAATTAAGTAGCCTTAGATACATTATCAGGAAACACTACAGAAAGACCTCAATGCTCTGTCAAATTTAGGAATGGATAGAATTTCAGATTACCAGTGATCAACAGTAAAGATGAGTACCCATGAACAGGTGAAGCAATTAAAAAAGAAAAGATACTTGAAAGAACTTAATGAGAAGCAGCAGGAAAAAAGGTATAAAAAAAATCAAATTTTTTCAGATATCTAAGTTTGCATTGTACAATACAAAAACCATGTGTAGGTAAGGAGTACTTAAAAGTGGCTTGTCCAACTTAAGATGTGCTGTTAAGTGAAAAATACATTCCAGATTTTGAAGACTCAGTATCAAAAAAGATTGCAAAATATCTCAATAATTGAAAAGAAAATAATTTACATACACTAAGTAAAATATAGCATCAAAAGTAATTTTACCTATTAAGTTTTACTTTTAAAAAAATCTTTTACCTATTTTCACTTTCTTTCTTCCATTCACTCACTTATTTTTGAAGACAGAGTCTCACTCTGTTGCCCAGGTTAGAATGCTGTGGCATCAGCCTACCTTATAGTAACCTACAACTCCTGGGTTCAAGGGATCCTCCGCTTCAGCTTTCTGAGCAGCTGGGACTACACACACCCGCCACAACGCCCAGCTAGTCTTTCTATGTTTAGTAGAGACAAGATCTCATTCTTGCTCAGGCTGGTCTTGAACTGCTGATCTCAAGGGATCTTCCTGCCTCAGCCTCCCAAAGTTCTAGGATTACAGGTATGAGCCACCAGGTCCAACCTACATTTTACTTTTTAAATTTTTTTTCTTTTTTGAGACAGAGTTTCAACTTTGTTACCCTTGATAGAGTTCCATAGGCACATAGCTCACAGCAACCTCAAACTTTTGGGCTCAAAGTGATTCTCTTGCCTCAGCCTCCCAGGTAGCTGGGACTATAGGTATCCACCACAATGCCACGCTAGTTTTTAGAGACAGGGTCTCACTCTTGTTCAGGCTGGTCTCAAACTCCTGAACTCAGGCAAGCCACCCATCTTGGCCTCCCAGAGTGCTAGGATTAACAGGCATGAGCCACCATGCCCAGCCTACTTTTTTAATTTGGCCATGAACTTTTTTTTTTTTTTTAAGAGATAGAGTTTCATTTTGTCACCCTCGGTAGAGTGCCATGATGTCACAGCTCACAGCAACTTCTAACGTCTGGGCTTAGGTGATTCTCTTGCCTCAGCCTCCCAAGTAGCTGGGACTACAGGTACCAACCACAACACCCAGCTATTTTTTGTTGCAGTTTGACGGGGGCTGGGTTCGAACCCATGACTCAGCATATGGGGCTAGCACCCTACCCACTAGCAGCAGGCACTGCCCTGGCCATGAAAATTTTTAAAACTATATATATATGCTCCCTCTTGTAGTTTGAATTAATCTTTCTACTGGACAGTGCTATGCTAAGTTAGTTATATTTAATGTGCAACATTAAATTCATGCTTAAAACATTTTCACTGAAGTTAGTATTATTTGTTTCTTCAGCATTACTTTACTCTTGGGTACATCTTAGATGATTTCAAGGTGAAAAACAGTGACTGCTTACCAGGCTGTCCAAAAAAGAGAATGACCCAAATTTCTGAGCAGAGGCTTGGAGCCAGCAGGATTGTTCCACCAGATGGTAACCAGGCTCTCTTTGTTATCTCTGGCAAAAGGGTTACACAGTAAGAAAGAAGTACTATGTACACATGGAATGGGATCTGACCAATAGTTTAACTAAATCTGTCCAGCATAATAGTAATGCTTTGTTTTACTATTTTGTCAATATGATCCAAGGGTTAAACTTATAAAATGAGATAAATATTGTTCACTATAATTTATTCAGATTGACTCCTTCTCAGTAATTTTCAGATATTTAAATTCACGTTCTTGGGAGGATCTCAAATACACTAACTTGAATTTACCACCCAAAAAAAAAAAAAACAAACCCCTCTCTTTCATTAAGATAAAATGAAAATAGGAGTATTACTTTTTATGAGATACCATAATAGATTTTAAAAGGCATTGGAAATCTCATATTATTAACATTAATACCATCTGGAAACAGTCCATGCTCTATCTAGAAACTTGAAGAGAATATAGTTTTAGGAAATTAAGCATTTCACAAATAAAATACAATTTTATAAGCTAACAATGACTGAAAACATAGTAACAATGAGAAAACCAAACGTAATATCACAATAAGACTGCTACTTTTAAAAATGTATTAAACTCAGTACAATAAAATAAAACAGATTTTTGAGATCCAAAACGTTCTATAGTTTAAAACAGGAGTCCTCAAACTACGGCCCATGGGCCAAGGACATTTATCTGGCCCACTGGGTGTTTCTGCCGCCAACTGCCTGTCCTGCTTAGCAGCTGACACGTCCTGGGGCCCACAGTCCAACCCTCCAACAGTCTGAGGAACAGTGAACTGGCCCCCCTGTTTAAAAAGTTTGAGGATCCCTGGTTTAAAATATTACTGAAGGCCAGGAACAGTGGCTCACATCTATAGTTCTAGCACTTTCAGAGGCCAAAGAAGGAGAATCACTTCAGGTCAGTTCAAGACTAGCCTAGGTAACATAATAAGACCTCTTCCAACTCAAAAAATTAAAAAATTAGCCAGGCATGGCAATGCATGCCTATAGTCCCAGCTACTTGGAAGGCTAAGGATCAATCAAGGCCAGGAGTTCAAGGCCCCAGTTAGCTATGTGCCACTGCCCTCCAGCCTGGGTGACAGAGTAAGAACTTGACTCAAAAAGTAAAATAAAACAGGGCAGTGCCCATAGCTCAGTGGGTAGGTCACTGGCCACATACCTAAGGCTGGTGGGTTCAAACCCAGCCTGGGCCAGCTTAAACAACAATGACAACTGCAACAACAACAACAAAAATAGCCAACTGTTGTGGTGGGTGCTGTGGTGGGTCCCAGCTACTTGGGAGGCTGAGGCAAGAAAATCACTTAAGCCCAAGAGTTTGAGGTTGCTTTGAGCTGTGATGCCATAGCACTCTACCCAGGGTGACAGCTTGAGACTTTGCCTCAAAAAAAAAAAAAAAGTAAAATAAAACAAAATATACATTATAGATACACAAACACACACAATGCAAGGCAATGCACACAAACTTTATGGCCACCCTGGATTACTCGAGTGAGAGATATGTGACACAAAATAATTAAAGGCTTCCTTTAGAGTGGGCAGCGATGGGAGGGCAGTGTGATCTGCATGTTTATCAGAGGAGCATTAGCCCTCACCAGATCGTCTCTCCCAGCCCACTTTCTTGAGGGTCATTTTCTTGAAAGCTTGGGCCAAAAGCATGGGTATGTACGAGGACATGTTTCTGAAGTTTCACTGTTAAGCAAGATGCCAGCTGTTCGAAAGACAGCTGAAAAGCAATCTTTACAAGGAGGAAAAATAAATTAACTTCTCTTCATATTACAAGAGGTATTTGGGTTTTTCTTTTTACATTAATATCATTGAGTTTTATCATATACTTTTACTAAATCTACCTAAATGTTTTTTCTAATTTTTTTTTTTGAGATAGTTTACTTTGTTGCCCTCCATAGAGTACTGTTGCGTTATAGCTCACAGCAACCTCAAACTCGAGCTCAAGCAATTCTCTTGCCTCAGCCTCCCGAGTAGCTCAGACTGCAGGTGCCTGCCACAATGCCCTTAGAGGTGGGAATCTCCCACTTGCTCAGGTGGGTCTCGAACCTGTGATCTCAGACAATCCACCCACTTCAGCCTCCCGGAGTGCTAGGATTACAGGCATGAACCACCACGCCCAGCCTCTAAATTCTTAAAAATTATAATACATTGATATAATTTTTGAATGTTGAACTATCCTTACACTTCTAAGATGATTAAAACTTTTATGCCTGTGTTCATAAATGAGACTAAATAAAATATATTTACCCTTGTATATTCTTTTCATTCTAGGTGTCAAGGTTAAATTTGCCTGATATACAGGCAGAGTAGCTTTCTCTCTTTTGCTGCTCTCTGGGTCAATCTGTATCAGATTAGAATTATGTGTTCCTGTAAAGTGCATCTGAATTTACAAATACAGATAATATCATTAAACTATCTGACACCATTTCATACAAACTAAGATGGCAATAATTAAAAAGACAGAAAATGAAAAGTCTCAGTGAGAATATGGAAAAATCAGAACCCCCATACACAGCTGGTAGAAAAGTAAAATGGTACACTTTGGAAAATAGTCTGGCAGTTCCTCTTATTGATTAAACATGGAATTACCATATTATCCAGCAACTCCTCTCCTAGTTATGTACAGTTGGCCCTCATATCCATGAGTTCCACATACATGGATTCAATCAACTGCAAATCAGAAATATTTGGGGGGAAAAAATTGCATTTGTACTGAACATGTACAGAGTTTTTCCCGTCACTATTCCCTAAACAATATGGTGTAACAAATGTTTATATGGCATTTATATTAAGTATCATAAGTAATCTAGAGATGATTTAAAGTATATGGATGAATGTCTATAGATTATATGCAAATACTAGGCCATTTTATATCCAGGACTTGAACAGGTGCAGATGTGAGTATCCTCAGGAGGTCCTGGGCACAATCCAAAAGAAATGAAAACATACATCCACAAAAAACTTGTGCACAGATGTTCATAGCACAACTTTTCATAATAGCCAAAAAGTGAAAACAATCCAAATATACAATGAATGAATGATGAATGGAAAAGCAAAGTATGGTACAGCCACAAACAGTGATGTGATATTTGGCCCTGAGAAGGAATGAAGTGTCCTGATTCACGCTACAATGTGGACAGACCTTACTATGCTAAGTCAAAGAAACCAAGCACAAACAGTGACATATTTTATAATACTACTTCATGAACTGTCCAGAGCAGACAAATCTATAGAAATAGGTGAGTAGCTGCCTAAGGGTAGAGGAGATATAAATATTCTAAAATTGACTGTAGTAATTGTTGTACAACTCTGTAAATCTAAAACCCACTAAATATACATTTTAACTGGGTATATAGTATGGTATGTGAGCTAGACTTCAATAAAGTAAATTATTTATTTATTTACCCAAGACAGTCTTCCTCACTATAACCTACAACTCCTAAGCTCAAGAGATCCTCTTCCCTCAGCCTCCCAAGCAGCTAAGGCTACAGGCCTGTGCTGATATGCCCAGCTAATTCTTTAATTTTTTGTAAGACAAGGGCTTACTATGTTGTCTGTGGAATTTCTGGCCACAAGCAATCATGTCACCTCAGCTTCCCATAAAGTTATTTTACTTTTTAAAAATCTATTCTTCTTGTGGAAATTTACAACAGTTTCAATTTTTTTGTAATTTTTAAAATCACTACTGTTGTTGCAGTTACATTCCATTTTAAGATTTAACTATTTGCATCTTCTGGGTTTTTTGTTTTTTTTCTTTAAGAGAGAGAGTCTTACTTTGTTGCCCTCAGTATGAGTGCTGTGGCATCACAGCTCACAGCAACCTCCAGCTCTTGCCTCAAGTAGCTGGGACTACAGGTGCCCACCACAATGCCCAACTATATTGTTGTTGCTGCTGCAGTTTGGCTGGGGCCGGGTTTGAACTCACTACCCTTGGCATATGGGGCCAGTGCCCTACTCACTGAGCCACAGGTGCTGCCCTTGGGGTTTTCTGATGAATAGAATTGACTGGAAAAATCAGCTTTGATTTGATTGATCATTATATTATTATTTTTATTTTTTCCTCTTTCTTCCTTATTATTTATTCTTTATTATTTCCTTTTTGTTTAGTTTTTTTGAGTAGACCCTCCACTACAACCAAAAAAAAAAAAAAAAAACAAAAAAGATTTCAATTGGTTACTTTGGTTACTTCACATATCTATATATAGGGTGGCCAAGAAGTTCATGTGAAATTTAAATAGTGTATAAAAAATAACTATTAAAAAAAGTTGTAACTATTTAAATTTATGAACATTTATTATTTCTTAAATAACTGCTCTTGTTAAATTATAATGAAATATGCTCTTAATGTTAAAAAGGGAATATATATATTTTAAGCTAAGACACTTTTATTTATTTATTTATTTATTTATTTTTTTGAGACAAAGCCTCAAGCTGAGCCCCTAGATAGAGTGCCCTGGCTTCACTGCTCACAGCAACCTCCAACTCCTGGGCTGAAGCGAGTCTCCTGCCTCAGCCTCCCAAGTAGCTGGGACCCCAGGCGCTCACCACAACGCCTGCCCATTTTTTGGTTGCAGCCGTCATTGTTGTTTGGCGGGCCCGGGCTGGATTCGAACCCACCACCTTAGGTGTATGTGGCTGGCACCTTAGCCACTTGAGCCACAGGCGCCGAGCCTAAGCTAAGACACTTTTAAGTAAAATATTCTTTGAAAAGTTCTCCACCAGAAAGTTCTCATTGGATAACAAAAAAAAATTACTACTTCTTAAGAGCTGTCTTGGCTGCTATTCTGCCAAATGCTATCCCACTGTGCCCCCCTGTATCAAGGTGTGGAAAGAAAAAGTTTTATTATCCCCATTTTAGAATTATAGAAACTGAAGCACAATAAAGTTCTTTTTAAAATATTTTCTCCCCAACTTCTTTTAATGTCAAAGCCATAGAAAAGTTCAGAGAAATAATAAATGTTCATAAATTTAAATTTATACCCATATACCTTTCACCTAGATTAAAAATTGTTAACACGTAACATTTTCATTTTAACCCCCTCTCTCTCTATATATATATGCATACACACACACACCCAAATATCCACACACTTCCTTTTTAAACCCATTCTTAAATCTATCATAATACTTAAATATTTTGGCATATTTCTTAAAAAAAACAAAAGCATTATCAGTATAACCACCATATCATTATCACACCAAAGAAACTATGAGATTGAACAGAATCTTACATAGACATGCAGCTGCAGATTCAAAACTAGTATTTCAGACATCTGACCAAATGTTCTTTATTACAGCTTATCTAATTGGTCCTCTGGAAATTACTGAGAAGCAATAATCTGTCAAAAACCTTCCTTCAATAACCTTGAAATTAGATTTATCATTTTATCTGGTAAGTATTCATAAAGACAAGATTTCTGAAATTAAGCAATACAATTTTCTAAGATAGTCAAACTTCTAAATCAAGCATACTGAATTTCTAGTTTATTTTCTAACACTATATAGAAGTCTTAAAGTAAAGCACTCTAATTAAAACACTCTCAAAGCTATACTCTCTTCACTATGTGCCATGAGAGAAATTAATGCTATGCAGTATACACAAAAACCTGTAAAATTTTACCCTTACTCTCAAAGAACATATTAACCTAGTTTAAGAGTTTTTATATTAAAAATAAAACAATAGAGGCGGCACCTGTGGCTCAAAGGAGTAGGGTGCTGCCCCATATACTGCAGGTGGCGGATTCAAACCTGGCCCTAGTCAAAAACTGCAATAAAATAAAATAAAATAAAATAAAATAAAATAGCAATACAACCTAAAGCTAACATTTAAAGGCATTTAAACCGTGTCATATAGATAACTCTAATAACAGAATGTTTAAGGTCAATCTATAGCCAAATACTAGCTAATATGGGTCCTGACTATGCAAGGCACTGTAGGAAGTATATTCTGTGAATTAGTACAATTTACAGAAATCCCACTTTTCCACTGAGAAAATAGGTAACAAAGATGCTAACATAACAAAAGGACTGACAGAAGGGATGAGACATGCCTCAACTTTGGAGTGCAAAAAAGCAGAATGGAGAGAAAGCCATTTAATGATAATGGAAAAGCACAAACCAAGCATGACTATGACAACTATCCAAGTAAGACCAAACAAAGTTTCAAACCGAAGAAATTAGGCTGGATAAACAGGACAGAATTTGATTATGAAAGAGGCCTTAAGCACCTAGCATTTAGTGAAAATTTTATAGAACTGTTACAACAGAGCACCATTACGGGCTCTATGTACTACAAATGCCCTTTTAGAAATAATAACCTGGTAATAATGAAGAATAAGTAAAAGAGAAATGAAAAGCTAGAAACTCTAACACTCCTATAAAAGCTATGAATTAGTTTCAAAGTAGGGCTGTGTACATTGGATACTTTTTCTTCCATTCTTGAGATACTTTGCTAAGAAGAATATTTTCTAATTCCATCCATATAAACATGAAGGAGGTAAAGTCTCCATCTTTCTTTAGGGCTGCATAGTATTCCATGGTGTCCATATATCACAATTTATTCATCCATTCGTGGGTCGATAGGCATTTGGGCTTCTTCCATAACCTAGCAATTATGAATTGGGCTGCAATAAACATTCTGATACAAATATCTTTGTTATAATTCAATTTTTGGTCTTCTGGATATATACTTAATAAAGGAATGGCAGGTCTATTTTTAGTTTTCTCAGTGTTCTCCAGATGTCTTTCCAAAACGAACGAATTAATTTGCATTCCCACCAGCATTGTAGAAGTGTTCCCTTTTCTCCACATCCACGTCACATCTCTGGTTTTGGGATTTTGTGATATGGGCTAATCTTACTGGGGTTAGGTGGTACCTCAAAGTAGTTTTGATTTGCATTTCTCTGATGATTAAGGATGGAGAGCATTTTTTCATATATCTGTAGGCCATGTGCCTGTCTTCTTTAGAGAAATTTCTATTCAAGTCCCTTGCCGACCCTGAGATGAGATTGCTTGTTTTTTCTTGCTAATATGTTTTAGTTCTCTGTGGATTCTGGTTATTAAACCTTTGTCGGAGACATAACTAGCAAATATCTTCTCCTATTCTGAGGGCTGTCTACCCACTTTAGAATATAGGAAGGGGGTGGGAGGGGGAGGTGAGGGGGTTGGATGGGGAGAGGGTGGGTGATTGGTGGGGTTATCTCTATGGTTTATCTTACAAGGGTACAAGTGAATCTTTCTAACAGCAGAGTATGAATGTTTTAACTCAATTACTATGAAAATGACATGAAGGTTATGTTAACCAGTTTAATGAGTATTTCAAAATGTATATGAAAACAGTACACTGTACCCCATGATTGCATTAATGTACACAGTTATGCTGTAAGAAATAAAAAAAAAAAAAGAAGAAAAGAAACGCTAACGCTGACATGCCAACTCATAAATTATCTGGTACCTAAGGTATCAGAGACCTCAAACTGAACCAATTCTGCCACACTTTCCAAAGCACATCATAAGCCCTTTCGCTGAAAACAAGGAAGTGACAAACATGATTGCAAATACCCAAAGTTATTTTTCAAATATACTTTCAGTGAAGTTAAAAAGTACATTGAAAATCATGTCATTAAGAAGTGCTAGTCAATTAATATAAAACTATTCTTGCTGCTACATACTAGTGTACCAAAATCTGGCACATATATACATTTTGCAGTACAAGTATTTATTTAACTAACAGCAACATCATGAAGAAATTTATAAACAAATTCAACATGTCTCTATAATGTTTTAGAATTATTACACTATCAAAAGCCAGTCAATACATAATTTTTTTAAAAAGCAGCTATTATGTAAATAATCCTTTAAAATTTATCATACTTTTTATTCATTTATCCATTAATAGCTCTATATTTATTGTCCATACAATAATTTCCATAATCCTTATCAACATACAAAAGTCCTCCCAAACAACTTCCTTTTTTTGGTAATTAAACTCCTTCTAAAGAGAAGAAATTTAGAAAAAGATCTCAAGTCTGTCAGAACTAGATTACTTACCAGCAACTTGAGTTATCCTATTGGGTCTTTTCCCTCACAGATCCACCTCTCTTGCCCTTCTCTCCAGCATGAGACTCTTCCTGACGGGCATCCACTGGAACTGAGGGGGCATGCAGTACACACGTATATGTAAGAAAGTCGGGGGAGGGGGTTGAGAGATGCTAGAGACATGCTTCAGTGCACTTGCTTACCTTCCTGAAATTGGACATTGCAACGGTTCCTTGGTCCTCGAGGCATTCACAATAACTTCAAAGAATGTGGATCTGTGGAGATTACCCAATAGGAGAACTCCAGTTACTGGTAAGTGATCCAGCTTTTTCTTCTCTATCAGAATAAGAAGATTATTTAATTTTATTTGAGATTATTATTTGAAATTACATGTAGAACCACAGGAGAAAGGGTCATAAATTCACCAAATAACTATACATGTATCCACCAAAGTAAATATGGAAACAATTTGCTAACCATATTCATATATCAGCAGAAACTTCTGACATTATCAGAAATACAAAGGAAAGAAAATTATTTATATAGTTTCATTTTAAATGACTACTATAATGGCAGTTATATTTTAATATACAAAAATGTCAGCTATAAGACAACTATTCCATTTCAGTGAAACATCACTATTATGTTTTAATATTGGCACAAGATTAGTTGATCAAAATCTGCCATATTTTTTTTTAAAAGGAGGTCTCTGTTACTTAGGCTGGATTCAAACTCCTGGACCTAAGCCATTCTCCCATCTCAGCCTCCTGAGTAGCTGGGACACATGCCCTGGGTGCCTTGCTTCTGCTACATCTTATCTAGCCATTATCACTAATATTCACTTAACTTTAGTATAGAAGCCACCACTGTAGACTAACACTCTATTCAAAATCAGATAAAAAGCATTCACTACAATTCCAATTTATCACTCAATAAGTCTTTAAAATAAATATTTATCAGCTACTAACAAACCACGCACACATACACAAACTATGCCACCACTAGTAAATAATAAAGCTGATTTTAATTTAAATACTATACAAAAGAAAGTAGTATAGATTATACAAATTTTTTTTTTTTTTTTTTGAGACAGCCTCAAGCTGTCACCCTGGGTAGAGTGCCATGGCATCACAGCTCACAGCAACCTCCAACTCCTGGGCTCAAGCTATTCTCCTGCCTCTGCCTCCCAAATAGTAACTATAGGTGCCTGCCACAACGCCTGGCTATTTTTTGGTTGCAGCCATCACTGTTGTTTGGTGGGACCAGGCTGGATTTGAACCGCCAGCTCGGGTGTATGTGGCTGGCGCCTTAGCTGCTTGACCCATAGGCGCCGAGCCAATTATATAAATTTTTAATGAGCCTTTAAAATAACTACCTAATAATGGAACTGGCATTTTAAAAAAATACTATTTCTAATCCCAAGAAAGCAAGCCATTAACAGAATTTTATCCTCAAGCTCACATGAAGATATTCTATTACTTTTAAGCCAATACATATTAAGCAAAACATATTAATCATGTTCATTTTAATGTGTCCCAGATACAGTATGTTTCAATACCCCTTATCATGCCATTAATTAATCACCTATACCTTCAAAACACTTGTGGTTTTATCATACTTCATTCTATGGAAACAAAGAAAGTATAAAGCTTTTCCTTTGTTTTAAGAGTCAACAGGATAAAATTATCTATAAAACCATTATTCTACAAAAACAAATTAAAATGTAATTCTAATGAAAATCTAGACTTTAATCTTATTAAGGATATAATATTTGTACTTAGTAAAGGCTGACAGAACATCTGTCAAGATTGTTGCTAGATTCCTATTTCATTTTAAGATACAAATAGCCTTGGGTAAATTACATTTATTTTTGTGTTAAGTTTGAGTTTTAAACTATAATAATAATAAATGCATTAGTTTTTAAATGACCCATTCACACAGGGGTACTACACAGAGCTCCATTTCTAACTGTAATACAGAGATAAATATCAAAAAAGGGTCATCTAATCACTTCTCGGCCTTTTGGACAAAGATCAAGTGTAAAAAAAAGGTCATCTAGTTAACTTCTCTAATTTATTATATTCTTACTTAACTTCTAGTCACTGAAGAATAAGTATAAGGCACAAAGGTCTTATGTGTTTATAATGATATACATGAGCAGTAGTCCAATAATTTTACCCTAATGGCATAAGTATAAAAGATGTTATTAAGAACTAAATGATTATTTCCAATTTTATGTATAACAAATGCAATCTCAACTTAGTCTTGATCTTATAAACCTAAAATACAGTCAATTAAGATATCTTGAAAATATTTTAATATAACCAAAGGTTCACCTAGAAACTGGCATTGAAAGCTGCATTTTTTTGTTATCATTCCATAAACTCAACAAAAATATATTTTATCAGAACAACTTAGAAAAGAAATTCCAGCAATTAGGATGTTCTCTTCAAAAGTAAAGTTCTAATAATTACAATGCTCATCCATAAAAAGTCACTCCATCATCAAGAACTGCATCAAATACTTCACTAATGAAATGTAACTCTATAAAATCAAGCTCAACTTAAAAAAAAACTGCTTAGAATACAAGGTGGTTGTTAATTTTCACTTTGACTACTACTCCCTTGTTTGAACATATTTGGGCTAAAAGCAACTTAAATTAAAACTGGTTTTGATGATTCCAGATAAATTATTTGCTACTTTTCAATTAATATTTAAAATTCTAATGTCAGATATCATAGTTGTAGAAATTTTTTCTTCATGGCAAATTCTGGATTTGGAATCTTGTTAATAGTGTAATAAATTTTAAAATTACATATTTATTCATACATATTTGGGCCATTAGTAATCCATATATAAAATATTATACATATATGTATTATGTGCATATATGAAACATAAATATTCATACACAGACAGATACCCAATTGAGAGGAACCTCAATTAACCAAACTAAGGTCAAAAGTTAATTATCAACTTAGGTATTAAGTAATCCCATATAGAAACTGTCTTCTTTTTTGTTCCTTAAACAGCTCATGAGATAGTCTAGGTAATGTATAGAATCTCGAATTATCTGGATTTTCCTGGCTTGAACCACCATATCACTATCTTCCAAAGGGAGAAAGCTTTACAGGGCACAGTAGTTAGAAACAGAAACTGGTATTTCATCTTTTTATTTTGTTGACACACTTGACAAAAATTTATTGAGTTTACCATGCCTTAACCACCTTCTCAGTCCCATGGTACAACTACACTTCCCGCAGGGTCCCCAAATTATAAATACCATCTTATTTCCTAATCAAAATTTTTTTCACTCAGTTTTATCCACTACTTCCCCAACACCACCCACAGAAAAACACAACAGTTCCATTTTTTTTGTTAACCCAGATTAGTCTACAATTAAGGTAGAAAAAACTACACTAATCTATAAAATCGGGTAATCTCAGAACCTACTTCAGTGGGTAGTTGTAAGGATTAAATAAAGATTAAGTAAAGACTTGGAAACAACACTCAGAGTCTAGCCACAAATCAAACTATTAACATAATCACCCAGAAAGGGATTATTTTCAAATGACTTCATACATCTTTAGAATTTGATCTAAGGGCTCGGCGTCTGTAGCTCAAGTGGCTAAGGCACCAGCAACATACACCTAATGTGGCGGGTTCAAATCCAGCCTGGGCCCGCCAAACAACAATGACGGCTGCAACCAAAAAATAGCCAGGCATTATGGCTGGCGCCTGTGATCCCAGCTACTTGGGAGGCTGAAGCAGGACACTCGCTTAAGCCCAGGAGTTGGAGGTTGCTATGAGCTGTGATGCCATGGCACTCTGCCTAGGGGGACAGCTTGAGGCTCTGTCTCAAAAAAAAAAAAGAACAATAAAGTAAATTCTAAACTTCACTCAGATTTATATTTGTAAGATTACTTTGAAACTATATTATTCATATTAAAGATAAAGTAGGTAAGTAACTTAAGCTAATGACAGTAGGAATCACGGTTTGCAGCAGCAAAGAGCTACAAGAAAACACTAATGTTAGAATTGAATTGCAATACAACTACACTTATGATTTTTAAAAAATACAGATGATTTGGAAACAGTTAATGAAATATGCTAGATAACATTTACTAAGTAAACCACTGTCATTACCACACCAATATATAAATTGAATCTGTTAATACTATAAGCCTTATATTTTATTTACGTTAGTAAAGAAAACTACTCATACTTCATAAATTGTCAGAATATTACACAAATCATTTGCCATGTTCCAATGCCTGATTTTTATAGCTTTAATCTTAGAAATCCAACTGCTCATAAATTCTAAAATGAAAATATGAGAAAAACAGTATATATTCATGTTCTTAAGTGACATTTGATGGTCAACACACTAATATCCAAATGGTTTGAAAACTGAAGCTGAAGGATGCTAAGCAGGTAAGCTCTAGTTCCTTAAAACCCCTGCCCTATCCAGAACAACTTCCCTTTTACCTATTTAACATTTGGGATTTCCCCCATAAACTTCCCTTTCCACAACAACAATAAAAAGGTTTACATTTTAAAGGATAGTGTGGTGAGCAAACTCTAAAATGGTCTGTGATGATCCTGCCTCCTGATTTCCAGGCACTTGTATCATCTCCTTCCCCTGAGTACAGGCTCAGTTTAGTGACTCAGTTCGAAGGCAGAAGTAATGGGATAGCACTTCCAAAGGTAGGTTATAAAAAGATTGCAGCTTCCATTTGGGGGGCTTTCTGTCATTGTCTCTGAAATGCCTTGCTTTGGGGCAAGCAAGCTGCCATGTGCTGAGCAGCCCTATAGAGAAGTCTCAGGAACAAGAAACTGATGTCACTGAACAGCAGCCAGAGGCCTGAAGCCTGACAATAGCCACATCACTAACTCAGAAGCAGGTGTTCTACAGCCTGCTGACAACCTATCACTGAACTCCCAGTGACTCCTTCCTCAGTTAAGCCATAACATCACTGCAGCTCAAACTGACACTTTGCAGGCTTGTAAATGAAAAGAAAAAGAATTATGTTTTAATCTGACCGGATTTTGAAACCCTGCATTAGTTTTCAAATCAGTTCTTAATAACTATCTCTAAAACTCAAGTACTTATTTTCTTTGTGTAACTGATTTTATAAAACAATGGCAAATTTCTCCAACATAATGAATTTCAATCAATAGTAATAGCTGTAAAACAAGTGGAGAGTGTCAATGTCTCACTTGCCTTCCTCTGAAGAGAATGCTATTCCTTTTTTATTTTGAATTAATAAATAAATTTTAAATAGCAATTTCTCTGTTATAATTCACCCTACTCATGTAAATCATCCAACTTTAAAATTAATAAATGAGTTGCTTGTCCCGTATTACCTGGCCAGCCCAGCACCTGCTGAATAATAGCACTTAAATGTTTGGTTAATGAGTATATTTGAAATTTGAAAGCCACTCATTGATTTTCAGATCTAGTCTTAGATCTAGTCTTACCTATTCCTTTCTTATGCCACCTATTTATTCAACACTCAAAAATCCTTAATCTTTAAGCATCATAAATCATCAAATCTAGCATACTTCAGAGTATCTATTGCTCTTTAGAACAAATACAGTTTTATATAAAAGTGTTGTGATTTGCTTAGTTAACTGACCAGAAAAGAGTGTTGCAAATTCATTGTTCCTAAAAGCAGAAGATAGGGTTTCTCCAAATCATACATGCTCTCTCTCACAATAAACTATGCAACTTTCTAAATGTTTTCTAAGTTATTATACATTTATCTACTACTTAAAAAAATTCTTGACACCAAGATGTAGCCAATGTCTGGGAGAGTTTTAATTAATTCTCTTATATTCTGTAGCTATAATCAAGGGTCATCTTGTAAGTATAGGCTGAATGACAGGTATTACTAGATAATTATATCCTTGGGAAACAAAGTTAGTTACTAACATAATTTTACTCATCTTCCTACCTGTATTTAGCCTCTGTATCTAACCTAGAGATACATTCAGAACATACTGTAACACAAAATGCTGAGGACAGGAACTATGCAGGATTATCATCTTGTTACAACTTAAATGCCATACTTGTTAAAACAAATGTTACACAGAACTTGAGGAAAAAATTAAGATGCCCTCTAATAAAAGTAAAAATCATCTGACATGGCCAAACACACCAATTTTGAAAATATCTTTTCCCCTCCGTTTCTGTAACATTACACTTTCCTGGGTTTCTTACTCCCTATTAATTTTTTTTCTTCTCTCTTTTCTCATCTTTGTGAGATGCGCTCTTCCTACACTGCAGCCATGGTGGTGCACACCTATAGTCCCAGCTACTGAGGAGGCTAAGGCATAGGACAGCTTAAGCCCAGGATTTAGAGGTTGCAGAGAACTATTACTATGCCACTGCATTCCACCCTAGACAACAGAGCAAAATTAAAAGAGAAAATCTCTAAAGTCTAAATCCCTGAAGTTTCAAATCCATAACTTCTAAAATCCCCAAAATCACAACCACAGGATAGTTGCATTATGTTAGGTGGAATTATTATCTTATTATGGTTGTTATGCAGAAGAAAATGTATTTCAACTGAATGAAATCATAATGGCAGATTTGGAATTAGGTGTTATCAAGGCTTCTATAAGTGGATTTCAAGGTGTTACCAATAAAATTTGTTTCTTCAATCAGCCCAGTGTAGTTGGTGAAAAACTCAGATGAGAGGACTGACCACATGATATGGCAACAACAAAAACATTTTTTAAATGTAGCTTGGCATGGTGGCTCAAACCTGTAATACCAGCTACTCAAGAGGCTGAGGTGGGAGGCTGGCTTGGGGTCAAGGGTTCAAAACCACCCTGACCAACATAGCAAGACCTTGCCTCTTAAAAAAAAAAAAAAAAGATTTTTTAAGAATTAAGCAAGCATGGCAATGTATTCCTGTAGTCCCAGCTACTTGGAAGGCTGAGACAAGAAGACCACTGGAGCCTAAGGGCTGACGCTGCAGTGAGTAACTAGGCCACAGCATTCCAGCCTGGGTGACAGAGTGAGGCTCAATTTCTTTTCAAAAAAAAAGAAAGCATCATTTCTCTGCCTGTATTGGCATTCCTTTCACTAAAAGATAATCCTGTATCTTTTAATGAATTAAAGGCACATTTACTTTAAGAAGCCAGCAAAGCTAAGCTTGGTGGCTCATACCTCTAATCCCAGCCCTTTAAGAGACTGAGGCAGGAGAATCCCTTAAGGCCAGGAGTTCCAGACCAGTCTGAGCAACTATAAAAACCCCATCTCTACAAAAAATAGAAAAATTAGCCAGGAGTGGTAGCACCTGCCCATAGTTCCACCTACTTAGAAAGCTAAGGCAGGAGGATCCACTGAGCCCAGGACCTGGAGGGAACAGTGAGCTGTGATAACGCCACTGCACTCTAGCCCCAGCAACAGTGCAAAACTGTGCCTCACAAAAAAAAAAAAAAAAAAAAAAAAAAAGCAGAAGTCATGGAATACTGACCGGTTCAAAAAACAATTGCATATGTAGTAGGATAAGAAGACACACATGTGGCTCAGTGCCTGTGGCTCAAGTGGCTAAGGCACCAGCCACATACACCTAAGGTGGCGGGTTCGAATCCAGCCCAGGCCACCACACAACAACGATGGCTGCAACCAAAAAATAGCCGGGCACTGTGGCAGGTGCCTGTGGTCCCATCTACTTGGGAGGCGGAGGCAGGAGACTCGCTTGAGCCCAGGAGTTGGAGGTTGCTGTGAGCTGGCATGCCACGGCACTCTACCCAGGGGGATAGCTTGAGGCTCTTCTGTCTCAAAAAAAAAAAAGACACACACGTATATGAATACAGGCAGGAGCATGGCATAGAAGACAGGAAAACCTAATAGGGAACGCTCATGTCAGTGTATACTGAAGAAAATCAAAAAGGGCAGCACACCACATAGAAAATGAATGTGAATGTATTCTCCAAAGAGAGAACATGTCCTAAAAGAAAAGTAGTAGCTATTCACTGTAACGCAAGACTTCAAAATATCAATGATGACGAACATCAGCCAGCTCTTAAGAACCAGCTCTGTGCAACTGCCCCTAATCTACCTCTACAGTAGTACACTGCACTATGTGTCAAATTTTCGCTAGGTTCTTTTTTCTTTTTTTAGTTATTTGTTTCACTATTTTAAATTACCAGCAGTACTGTTTACAATTTCATCTTCATATCATTTTCAATACTTGAAGTATTAATATATTAATTATGTGAAGACTTTTAGAGACTTCTAATTCATTTTATGCATTTTTTAAAAATTACCACAATGTTGACTTTGTGTATAAAAATTGTAGATGAATGTAAATGTGTTGAAACCTCAATAAATGAAGAGATGTCCTTTTGTATATCTGTATTTTTGAAAAGGTAAAATTTGAGATTGTGGCTCTCAAGGCATACACATGCAATGGTGACACATGGCAGTTTTTAATCCTTCTTGCTAACTGAAGTTGTCTGTCATGATATTTCCGGTGACTGCAGTGTTTAGGCTGGGTGTACACAACAACCAACCATAGTTATATGAGCAATGACTTTATTTGTAAGTGTATAGATAAACTTGTTTTATACATTTCACTTTTTGACCTGTTCCTTTATGAACATGGTGTATCTGCTTATAAATATTATACCTGTGTGACTGCTGATAGTATGTAGGTGTTTATACTTGCGAAAATGTGTTATTGTGTAAAGTGGCCTATGTAGTATTCTGTTGTATTTTTGTGCTTCTCCAATACATTCCCTTTTGAAAGTGTAAATAAAACTTTAAAGAATTCATTATTTTTTCTGGATTTATATTTTCAAGACTTTGATCTTTTGGGAGTATGCTTTTCAGAATTTTATTTTTTATTTATTATTTGTTTATTTAGACACAGTCTCACTCTGTCACCCTGGGTAGAGTGCCATGGAGTCATAGCTCATAGCAACCTCAAACTCTTGGACTCAAGCAATCCTCTTGCCTCAGCTTCCCAAGTAGATGGGACTGCCTGGCTAATTATTCTATTTTTAGTAGAGACAGTGTCTCACTCTTGCTCAGACTCATCTTGAACTCCTGAGCTCAGGCAATCCACCTGCCCTGGCTTCTCAGAGCACTAGGATAGCAGGTGTGAGCCACAGTACCCGGCTGACTTTCAGGATTTTAGACTTAGGGATTTTGATCTTTTGGGATTTCAATTTTCAAGATTTTGGTCTTCAGGATTGTATCTTTCAAGATTATGACCTGCTCCTAGAATAATCTTACTAAGTTTTATCAAAATATGCAATTTTATATTATGAATTTAACATATGTTTCATTTGTGAGTCATAGTGCTCATTAGTAATCTAATCAATGCGTGTGTGACTCCAAGCCTTACCAGCCTTGATCTTAAAAAAGGGTCAAAGTGTCCAGGAAGATGGGCAGGAAAAAGGGAAAGAGACATGGAAGGAGAGAAGAAGAAAAGGCTTTTCAAGAAAGCAAGCTTCAAATCTCTCTTGCCACCATTCAAAATTCATTATTAGCTCTTCCTTTTGAAATCTAGGGCGAATAAGTCCAGTCACAATTAACCTTGCCTGTGCTAAGCAGAACTTGAGTGGCAGAACACTGCAGTGATTTAAAAAAAGTTTTGCAGAACATCTCTAAAAAGAAATCCTAATAAGTAAAACACTATATAAAAGTATAGATGTCTGGTTCAAGTGGTGTGGGTGAATATGGGGTCCCACTTATTTGCTACAACTGGCAGCCACTGAGACAATTCCATAGTAGGACCTTAGGGCTATAACTATAAATTCAAAATCTCCGGGCCCCTCTCAGGGAAGGGTAGGTCTATTCCACCTCCAGGAAACTTGTTAATTTCAACAGGCACACCCATCTCTTCTGTACCCTCTTATTTCCTGAAATTTGCTCTTTCACAGGAGGACTCCCAAAGATGGCCTTATATGAGCTGTATGGCTGAAGGAACACATGACTGTGTGGAAACTGGGAGCAGGGATGAGAGGGAGACTGTGTAACAGAGAAAGCATTTTTATACACAAGAGTTTATCAAGCTCATTAACGGAAGTATCTGCCATAGAGAGAAAGAGTACCCCAGAAACAGAGAGAAAAGCCCACACACCCACAATTCTGTACACACATGCACGCTCGCCTAGGCACATGCCCATTCACACAACCCTACCTGCATATCTGCATACACACAAATAATGGAAATGATCCCTTTGGAAAAAGCAGCACAAGTGGAATGAACCCTGCCTGCTCCATTATCCTATCATAAAAAAATTAGTGCAGTGTTTCTCAAACTTTAATGTACAAATAAGTAATCCTAAGAGCTTACTAAAATGTGGGTTCTGACTCAGTAAGTCCTTGGTGGGGCCTGAAATTGTACATTTCTAACAAATTCCCGACTGATGCGAACGCCATTGGTCTATGCACCACACTTTTGATAGCAAGCGCCTACAGAGTATGTCCCAAGGTATTGTATATTAAAATGGAAAAAAAAGTTTCCTGGTCAAATAAGACTGAGAATTACTAAACAAACTGTTTCATTGGAGGACTTCTCAGAAAATTTACCTTATTAAATCCAAGAAGATATAATATCTAGCATTTTCCAAACTTTTTTTTTTTTTTCAGGCAGACTCTAACTCTGTTGCCCAGGGTAGACAGAGCACACAGGCATCATCATAGCTAATTGCAACCTCAAACTCCTGGGCTCAAGTGATCCTCTTGCCTCAGCCTCCTGAGGGCCTACAGATGCCTGCCACCAAGCCTAGCTAATTTTTCTATTTTATGCAGATACAGGGTCTTGGTCTTGCTGGGGCTGGTCTTGTATTCCTGTCCTCAAGCAATCCCTCCCACCTCAACCTCCCAAAGCACTAAGACTACAGGACATGAGCTACCCTACCTGGCTAAAAAATAAAGTATAGTATTGTGAGAAAGAACCTTGATCAACTATAAAATGTAAAGTGGCTAAACTCATGTCTAAAAATTGTCAAGGAACTATACAAACTTTGCCTTATACACAACACCATTCAACACACATATAATCAAAGTTACTATCAATTACATCAGTGATTCTTAGTAATTATATCACAAGTACAAGAGGGAAACAATATTTACTGGGATTTCTCCTAAGAATCACTATGGTATCAAACAAGTAAGGATATACAGCAAAATAAATGTTACTATAAAGACATCAAAACAAAATTTAACATTTGCACCTCAAAAATATCAGTAAATATAGGGAAAATAATCATACTGTGTTTCATTTACCACACCATTAGTCTAACATTTTAATATTTTAGTTCCTATTTGTAAGTTAATATATTACTTATATTGTGGCATTATATATAAGTGTACATTAATGCACTTATATATATAAGTGGCACATTTAATATTAGAAGTTACCAAGATTTACAGCACTCAATCTAAGTAAAAGGAAAACTATAAAAAGAAACCTTATGAAGCCCCTTGCTAGCAAATTTCAACACTACCACAGCAAGGAAAAGAGACTAGAAATACAATTATCTGAATCTCACACTATTCAGTTGTTCCCTTTAAGTCACAATCTTTCCAGCCTATTTTCTTTCCTATCAAGATGCTATGAACCTAGAGACTTGAGTTCCAAAGACTCTGCCCAGCAGACTGCTAAACATTACCTGTTAATTCTCTTTAAGATAGTTCTCCAATAAGACGACTCCAAACACAGCTGAAAATCCCAACAAGAAGAGTTTTACAAACAATAGTAACCTCAACACATTTCAAAAGAAGTTGGTTGGTTTGTTTTTAAGAGACTGAGTCTTCCTCTGTGCCCAAGATGCAGTGCAGTGGTGTCTTCGTAGCTCACTGCAACCTCAAACTCGTGGGCTCAAGCCATCCTCCTGCCTCAGCCTCCTGTGGGGCCACAGGCATGTGCAACCACACCCAACTAATTTTTTCTTATGTTTTGTAGGGACGGAATTTTATTATGTTGCCCAGGTCGGTCTGGAATTACTGGCCTCAAGCGATCCTCCCACCTAGGCCTCCCAAAGTTCTGGGATTACAGGCATACCCAGCCCAATTGAAAAGCTTAATACCAGCTCAGCACCTGTGGCTCGAGCGGCTAAGGCACCAGCCACATACACCTGAGCTGGCAGGTTTGAATCCAGATGGGGCCGCCAAACAACAATGATGGATACAACCAAAAAATAGCTGGGCGTTGTGGTGGGCACCTGGAGTCCCAGCTACTTGGGAGGCTGAAGCAAGAGAATCACTTGAGCCCAAGAGTTGGAAGTTGCTGTGAGCTGTGACGTCAGACCACTCTACCCAGGGCAACAGCTTGAGGCTCTGTCTCAAAAAAAAAAAAAAAAAGCTTAATACCACTCTACCACAAACCTCATAAAAGACTGCTTTTGAAATCTGTCTTACCCATCTACCATTAAGGTTTCAAGTCACAAAGACTAGTCTGTCTAGGAAATCACTAAATATTCTTTTATTATTATTATTAATTAAATCATAACTTTGTACATTAATGCACTTATGGGGTTCAGTGTACTACTTTTATATGCAATGTGAAATGCTTACGTTGAACTAAGACATCCATCACAATTATACTCATTTCTTAATAGTTTTGAAAAGTACCACTGCATCATGCACATTAGGTGAGGTCTCCTCCCATCTCCCCCCTCCCTTCCCCTCTCTCTCCTCTTCCTGTCTACTTTCTGGACTATAGTCATGTTTTGCCATTCATATGAATGAAAATCACTAAATATTCTTATGAACTCCTGAAAGGTTCCATCCAGCTCTGAAATTCTCAGTAAGTCTGTAATTTCCCATGATAAACATTATTACAGAATGAAGTATATGCTTAATCTTTTAAAATGATTATCAATCATAGCTCATTAATGAAGATAATTTATTGTTGCCAAATTAATTTGGAGTTACTATTAGTAGTTTCTGGGAGTAGGAATTCAGTAAATGCAGTATCTTCATCACTTGTATAGTGATTTACTGTGTTCAGAATGCTTTTCTATATATCTTTCATACGCTCATCTAACTATCCTCGATGGCTGATAGGGAATATAGAAATACAGTCACAAAACTGGAATTAGAGCCTAGATTGAAACTCGGGTTGTTTGAATACCAATTGATCTTTTTACCCTTTTATTTTTGACAAAAAATTGATAAAACTATTTTAGTTGGCTGAAATGTTTCTTTGATCATTCCTCTTTCCTTCAACATTAGATATAGGCCCAACATACTTAAGTTTTAATCCACTAAGATTTTACTTCAATTGTGTAACAAGTATCACCTTAAAAAGAGCAGTTGTTAAAAAAAAAAAATACACATACACAGCAGAACCTCCATAGTTGACCACCTCCCTACACTGACCACCTCTTCAAGTTGACCTAAATTTTAAAAAGCCTAGACATGCACCACATGTATGTATAAGTACAGTAGGCCTAGTTCCTTATGTTGACTGCCTCTGTGCATTTACCAGTTTGTTATGGTGCCTTGGGTGGCTAATTTACAGAGGTTCTACTGTATGTACATACTTAAAAAAAGAGAAGGCTTTACCCAGCAATAAAGGGGCCGTTCTTTCAAAGAACATTATTTGGCTGAAATTTCCTATGGGGAGAAAGTAATCAGTCAAACTGGAAATTGGCCATGAAGTTAAAGCACATTTTACCAAAAATGCTTTACTGATAACAGCCACAACAGCTACTGATTTCTTTTTTCTTTTAGTTGAGACAAGCTCTCACTCTGTTGTCCAGGCTAAAGTTGCAGTCATCACAGCTCACTGCAATCTCAAATTCCTGAGCTCCAGTGATACTCCTCGCTCAGTCTCCCAAGCAGCTGGGATTACAGGTGACATCATGTGCCCAGTTAATTTTTCTATTTTTTATAAAGAAGGGGTCTCACTAATGTTGCTCAGGCTTATCTTAAACTCCTGCCTCAGACACCCAAAGTGCTAGGATTAAAGGCATGAGCCACCACCATCCAGCCTGATTTCATATTTAAGTCAAGCATAGGTCTGCTCCAAACACTATGTTGGAAAATTCATTTTCAACTCTTTCTTATATTTACTCATTATCTTCTATGCTAAGAGTCAAACTCTTAAAAAGTGCTGGAATTAGGACTCATCCACAACTCTGCAGTCCTACCATAATTCCTGGCATATAATCTGAATATCCAGTAAGCATGTGCAGAATTCTAGAATTTTGTTCACTACCATTCCCAATAATTCACACATGTATACAAGAAGGTTCTTTTTCAAAAAATTAATTTTATATACTGAATCAGAAATTTCTACTTTCTCAAAGCTTATTTTTTCAAAAGTCCAATACCTTGTCCTTTCTAATATCTATATTCCTCCTTCAACAAATCTTTATTGTACACCTGTTATTTCCATGGCATTTCACCAAGCACCTGTAAAAAAGACAATAAAAACTCTTATTTTCCTTATAAAACTCACAGTATAGCAAAGAAGTAGATGTACACATGCACCCCAACTAGTGTACTCTAAATGATGTATCACAAATTGACCTTGTGAACTATTCAGATTCTAGAAAGACAACACAGCTACTCTCACAGCTTTAACCACCGCACCATCCTATTCTCTCTAGTTAATTTGACCTCTTAGACTACCTGGATTCAGGAAAGACAAAAATCAACCTTGGGTTTATGAGGAAATGCTTAAGCTAGATGGAAATCACATTCAGAGGGATACACAAAAATACACACAAAGGCAAAGAAAGCGAGATTTATTATAGGCCTGGAAGAATGTAGGAAGTCACTAAGTAGGCAAAATTGTAATGGAATTCCAGAAAGGTATCAGTAACTAATCCTCTTAGCCTGACCGTGGACAATCACAATAGCAAAAAAGCACAAGACAAGGACGAATTACATTATTTTCCTAATCTCTGCCTAATATACACAGTCACCTTCTAATTTACATAACAGACTTATCTTTAAAAGCAACAAGTACATAGATAAAATACTACATCAATCATAAGGAAAAAATTAGTTCCCTTTTAATTATAATTAAATTCAATTTGTTTCCAATTTATTTTAAACTCCATACAGTTCAAACAAAAGCTAAACTATTTTTCAATCATCCTGGTAGAAGTGTTGGGGGGAAAAAAACCTGTTTTTTTAACTGAACAATCTCAAATACCACAAATTCATATATAGAGTATTTCAGTTTTTGATAGGCCCCAGAAGCTAACTCTCTTAACTTTAGAAATCATTCAAAAGAAAGCTTACAATTTAGTGCAAGAATATAATATATTTCATACTAGGCCGTACACTTTCATAACCATTAGTTTACTTCAGTTAAGAAATACTTCTCAGGCTGAACTCGGTGGCTCACACATGTAATCCTAGCCCTCTGGGAGGCCGAAGTGGGTGGATTGCCTGAGGTCAGGAGTTCAAGACCAGGGTGAGCAAGAGCTAGACCTTGTCTCTAAAAATAGCCAGGTGTTGTGGCAGGCCCCTGTAGTCCCAAGTACTCAGGAGGCTGAGGCAAGACAATCTCTTGAACCCAAGAGTTTGAGGTTGCTGTAAGCTATGACACCGTATCACTCTATCCCAGGGTGTGTGCAAGACTCTTTCTCAAAAAAAAAAGAAGAAAAAAAAGAAAAGAAACTTCTCATTTTTAGCTATATTACATAAATTTCAATTATCTGAATAACAAGACCTAAGTAAATGGCTGCAAATGAGATCATAAAACTAACACAACTTTAGCATTTAGTATCTTAAAAATGCTAAAGTAGTCATGCATGGTATCATAAGTAATGCTAAAACAACTTATACCTACAACTTAGTGACAAAACAGTCAGATAATATTTTTATTGTCTTAACAATTATTGGTAAAGCAATGTTAGGTGTCAAATAACAACAGACTTAGAGTAACATAACTAAAGAAGTTCAAATATCTACAGTATTTCAGTTACTTTATTAGTTTCTATGAATAGAGTCTCTGCCCTATAATTCAGATAAATACGTAGACATACTACAATATGGCGATTCTCTAAGAATAATTATATATACATAGTCACATGTCATTTAACAACAGGGGTATGTTCTAAGAAATTCATCATTAGGCAATTCCTTCGTTCTGAGATCATAGGGTTTACTTACACAAACCTAGACAGCATAGTACACACCTAAGCTACATGGTTCAAACCTAAACAATATTCTACTGTACTGAATCCTACAGACAACTGTAACATCACAGTAAGTATTTGTGTACCTAAACACAGTTAAATACAGAAAAGGTACAGTAAAAATATGGTATTCTAATTTTACAGGATCACCGTGGTATGTGTGGTCTGTTGTTGACCAAAACATTGTTACATGGTACACAAAAATATGTACACAGAATCAGTATGGGGGTGGAGGGAGGGTAATCCCAGAAGGTTTAAGTACCACCATATAAAAAATTTCAGTTCTGATACAGCATGCAATTGATTAGAATATACTGCAGGAAATGAAGTTAGGAAGTTAGAGATAGATTATTATAGACTTGAACACCATGCTCAAGAGTTCATCCTTTACTCTGTAGCCACTGAAGAGACCTCAATTTTTTTTTTTTTAAATATACAGGGACCTACATAATCACATTTCAAAAAACACAATGAAGAAAATGTTGGCATTCTGGAGGAGAAACCAATTTGGCCAATGGTTTATGAGAAAAACTGTTTGGATTTCTGAACTACAGCTACATAAATTGGAAAAAGGATAGGTGTAAGACAATCCAGAGGAAGACAGGACATAAGGGACGATGATGAGTTAGAATCAAAGTTGAGATGTTGACAGTTTCCAGCTTAGATTTCAAAAAGGAGTTCATGTTACATAGAAAGTAAGAAATATAAAAAAGCAATTGTATTTGGATAGGCAGAAACTGATTTCAGAGACATACAAGAGAACTATGAAAAAAGAGTATTAAAAACATCAAGGAAGGAGAGTTTCAGTTAAAAAGAAAAGGTCACCAACACCAATATGTCAGAGATGACATCAAAAGAAGACTGAGATGAGGCCACTGAGTTTAACAAACAACTAAGTCACCAGTTATCAGACTCCACCTGATAAAGGATAAAGGCAAGAAAAAGAACGTCTACTGAAGACAGTCTGTCGCATACAGAATCCCAAGCCAGTAAAACTCTAGACCAGGAGTTCACAATCTTTTTGGTCTCAGGATCTCTTTACACTCTTGAAATATAAAAGAGCATTTGCTTGCATGGGTTTTAATCTATCAATGTTTACTATATTAGAAATAAAACCTGAGAAAAATATACAGTAGAACCTCTGAAAAGTTGACCATCCAAGGCACTATAATAATAAATTGGTCAACATACACAGGCGGTCAACATAAGGAACTAGGCCCACTGTACTGATACGTACATGTGATGCATGTCCAGTCTGTGCAAATTAGGTCAACTTAAGGAGGTGGTCAACTTATGGAGGTTCTACTGTATACATAATAGCTCATTTAAAAAACGCATCACAGATAAAGTAGCATCTTTATGAAAAATCCTACATTTTCCAAACAAAGATAATTTTGTGTGAAGAGTAGCACTGTTGTACATTTTTGCAAACCTCTAACATCTGGCTTAATATAAGACATCCGGATCACCATATCTGTTTCTACATTCAATTTGTTGCAATGTGTTGTTTTGGTCCAAGAATATGAAGAAAATACCACAGTTATGTAGTTGAAAAGGAGAGTGTAGTTTAGAAACATTTTTAGTTAATTATGGAAATTCTTTGATTCCACATAAAAACAGAGATAGTTGTTTCCCAAAAGTTAGTTGCAAAGTGAAACCTGAAACTACATCAATGAAGTTTTCATAGTGTTCCCTTAAAAATCCATTGGTATTCTGTACTTTGAATGGATTACCCATGCATGGTTTTTATATGATCAAACATTGGTTTACTAAGTTATACAGATCTTCTAAATTTTGACACTTTTCATGACAAAATATCAGAAATTATATTCATTGATATTACCAACAATCTTATCAGAAAAGTCGTTAAAGTACTTGGAAGTTCTTTTTTGTTTTTTTTTTTGGGGGGGGGGTTGCAGTTTTTGGCCAGGGCAGGGTATGAACCCGCTACCTCCAGCATATGGGGCCAGCACCCTACTCCTTTGAGCCACAGGCACTGCCCAGTACTTGGAAGTTCTAAAGCTTATTATTATAGATAACAGTTTTCAAAAATCCTAATTTTCACCTGAACGATTTATTATCATTGGCAACAAATATTATCAATTATTTTCCTTGAAGTAACAGATTGTCTATATTCATTTTCAAGAAAATATATCCTAAATATCCAAATCTGAATAACTAGATTGTTAGGTAGTCTTGAAAATAAAAACATCCTATGAAAACAGCTAGATCTGCTTCCAAGTCCAACTACTGGTATGCCTTCTTTTGAATCCACTGCTGTACTGTGGCAGGCAGAAGTGCCTAATAACGCCAGACAGGAGCTTAAGAAAACATAAGATTTAATAAAATTTGCAACTTTAACTCCTTCACTATTCTTAAGTGAAACTAGCATTATTTTTATTGCATGTGCACACTGGTAAAGATTACAATTTAGTACCAGTGCTTCGATTACCCACCACTGCCTCTGTACCACCACAGTGAAAAAAGCATACAACATCTTCAAATTATTATGAAAATAGTTAGACCTCAAAGACTAACAGAATGGACTCAGGGATCCCCAAGGTTCTCAGACCACACTTGAAATCCAGATTATCTAAACACTAATTACTTCCAAAATTTCCCTGAAACAAGGAACCCATGTGTGTACTCTAAGTTAAAGGGAGGCAAAAAAACAGACAAGAAATCTCCAAAACTGAATAATATCTGAACAACTACGCAGTTGTTGGGAAGGCTCCTCAGATAAGTATGGGAGGCTCAGGAACCACGTATTTCTTAAAAAAAAAAAAAAAAAAAAAAAAAAAATGGAGTTTGTAAATGATGCTCAGTTTTTTCTCCCATTTCCAGACCAAGGTTCTAGGAGAATTGGTGCCAAACCTTAAAGTAGAAGATAGAAAAGCAAGCAGACAAGACAACAATGACACAGAAAAGATTTTCATCAGATAATAAATAGTTGGTTTTCTTAAGGTTTCTTTAGACTGTGGATTTTATTTTCTTTTTACCTAAAGTCAAATTCCTACCCTAATACTGTGTTCAGTTACAAATGAAGAAGTTTCACCTCTTCAGGTTACACATAAAGGAAAGATTTACTAACACTACCTCACATACAAAATTTGGTATAGTTTAATGTTTCCAATTTGATAATAAAACTGTAAAATTTAAGAAAAAAAAAAAAGAAACATCCATTTTGCTCTCTCCATTTTCTGTTTAGTACCTAGCACTGCCCTTGCATAATGTAAAATGTTCAATAAACGTTTGGTAAATGCTGAACGTTGAAGTGGTTAAAATGAGGTATGAACTCAAGTTACCAAACGTATAGTACAACACCTCTCAGTTCTCTAAAATAACACCCATGAGAAACCTAAAGGAATTATTGCAACACACTCTTGAGAAAATACAATTTACCCTATTACACTTGAAAGCCTGATATGGACTAGGTATTAATTAATAGGTTCTCATTTAGACTTACACCGCAGTTTAAGGTCAAAACAGATAACTCTATCATTTTCATTTCTAAATATTTGCCACCTGAGTTAAGCTTTAATAAAGTAACTTTCCATTCCTATGTGAAGACATAGCAATAAAATACTAGTTTTAAATCAATCATCATACATTGATTACTACCCTCACACGGACTAACCTTAATATTTTATTTTCTCTGTGATTCAGAATCGTTCTCAATTTCTTAAAAGTTTCTTATGTTTATATTTTAGACATTTATTGCCATATAAGAACTTCACATATTAAAGGAGACTGCAGCACATCTGAAAATAATGTGTCACTATAGCATTATTCTTCATTTTAAAATTGTTCCTTATGGGACAGACAAAAGAAAAAAGAAACAAAAATTTTTCGTCAAACGAAAATGTCGGTTTGACATGTATCATTAATTCCTTCAAAAAAGCACAATGTAAAAAATTTTAGGTACTTGAATTACCTAGTTATTTAGATTCTGGATCTCAAAAGAGATTTTAATCAAATGCAAATAATTTAAGGCCAGCAAGCACAAAACTGAAATTCAATCACAGAAATGGCATAAATTTAAAGAATGTATCAATTAAGGAACTGACGTTACATCAAATCAATTTGTTTCATTTTGAAATACATGTTACGAATATAACTTCATTCTGCAAAGACATGACCTACCAAGGATATAGTCAAAGGAAACGGTCTTCTGTTCTGAATTAGATATTCTTTAAAGAAAGAGACACGTGCTGTCAGTAAAGACTTGAGAGGGAGACCATGAACTCAATTCTTCCCTTGAGGTTTAAAAAGAAAAATTATTTTCAAATGTGTAGAGTAGCTTAGACTTGGCCTCATATTTGGCCAGTGAGACAGAATCAGTTCAAAGGTCGGTCTGACCCAAGGGATTCAAATCCTATCTGTCCATAACACAAGCAAGTCATTAGCAAGCTCCATCCTTCTGCTCTACAGCTATTAGTCCTACCTTTGGTACTTGCCAACATTATTCTTGAAATTACACGTCATCAGTTGTGGAGAATTATTTCTCCCAAATACTTAAAAATTTTTCATTTCTACAGTGCTCTACAGTTCTTTAATCCTGTTTTTCTAACATTACCAGAGATGGAAATATGTGTTTTGGGGTGCAATCAACATCTGCCCTATTAATGATACCCTGTTCCATTGTTTTATCCAAACATGGATTCCACTCTGAATTTCAGAAAACAGCAGTAGGAAAATAACAGATAACAGAGAAAATTAATTAGAGCTCTTAGGTTTAACTTAGGGCCAAAATCAAAAAAGAAGAGACAATTCAGAGAGAGGAAGGAAGAAGCTGAGAGGGTTGTAGTGTAGAACACTTACTTTTAGGAACAGAGTGTCCCTTAGATTTCTGGTGAGTTGCCCAGAGCCTCTTCAGTTTCAATCCAAATGACAATGCTTCTCTGAGTCCTCCTCAAGTAATGTTTCCACCACTAAAAATTGGATCTACAAGAGCTCAGATGTACTGGTAAAAAAATGTCAGGGGCTCCCATGTGGGCCTCAAGCCTCTTTTAAACTAGGCCCACTTCTCTGTCCTGGGCCAACTCCCCTGTGCACTATATTCCTTCTTCTTCCAGGTGCCAGGTATTCAGCCTGTTTCTTCTCTTCTGAGCTGCCACCACCTACTCTATTTCTCAGGGTTCCTCTAACCCCAAGACTGGCTGTTGAGTAGGACACCAGCTTCCCCCCTTCCTTGCTGTCCCTGCAAATAAACATATAGGCTCTTCTAGTTTCAGTATTTTTCTAATGCTACAAGAAAATAGAGAGGAACAACAAAAAGCAATAATATAGTAGTACCAGAGATAAGATTAAAATAACTGTCTCCACTTTAATGTTCCTGCCTCCAAAAAGCAAATTTTCTAGAAAATGGCTTATTGACCATTTTAAAAAGTACAAAGTGCTAACACATAATCTAAACCAAATCCAACCTTACACAAATATAAAGATTCTCTGCTTTTCAAAATACTTAAATCACGGGTCCAAAAGTAATAACCACAATCATTTAGGCAAAATAGGTACTTTCTTTTGTTTGGAATGTTTTCTTATATTCCCTTAATTATAATACACGTTTGAAAGTTTGTCTTTTAAACATGAACATGAAAAATGTTCAAAATATTTTAATCAATGTAAAAGGGAATATACAAAAAGCATATTAAGATTTGCAAAAAACAGGCATACAGAAAAGCAGCTTGCTTTACCAAAAAAAGTTATTGCCAACCATTTGTGTCTATATTTTAAAAATGTAATAAAGTTCTGTAAATGTTGTTTTAAAAATTCAAGTACTTCATATTTAGAAATCTAACCTCTACTGAATATTTAGTGTCAATACTAGGCCCCCCCTTTTTTTTAAATCAACAATGAAACACATTAGTATACTTATTGTGATAATTTAGTTTCTAATGAACTTCGTAATACCCAAATAGATACTTTATCTTAATATGAAGTGATAAACACAGGATACAAAGAATTAATTAATTCAAAGGCTACACTCCTGTAAAGGTGAAGGAGCTCTATGACTACTGGCAGATAGGAATGCCACTGACTCTGAATTTCCTGGATGATTTTCTTTATCCACTTAATTGACTTAAGTGGTTTTTTAACAGACAGAGTTGTTAAACAGTAAGCATACGATAAAATAAACTTAAGACTGAAAACAGGGATCCTTTTATCTCACTTGTCTAATAGACTGCCATTTAATCAAACTAAAATATTCAGATACTTTCAGTAAAAATATGTTCCTGTGACTGGGTTCACCTCCAACTATTTATTTATAAAATATTAGGGAACTGGAATAAAAACACTAAACAAAACCTTGATCTGACCCTTTCCAGACATCCATCTACAAAAAGAAGTTTAATCTATTGTGTATTCTACAATCAAATACTTTTTTCAAGAACGCTATTAAATTACATTCTTGCTCCTACGAGAATTCATGGTTTTTCCTTGATTCTCCACACACTAACACAATAATGCAGCCAACATTTTTATACCCGGAGTGGGGAGAAGGGCATTACACCCAGCGATAAGAATTAAATCGCAGTAGCTAATGCCTCCCTTAAATAATTCATTCTTTCTCGGCAGCAAAAAAAAAAAGGAAAAAACCGATACAGCCTCCTCAATTACCCCTCACCGCAAACCGCTGCTCGGGTCGCGATCAACGTGACCCAGTTCCCATCGTGGCCACCACCTCAGTCTCGCCTCCTCCCGCCGCGGCTGCGAGTGTCACGAGTAGGGGGCGGGGAGCGGCAGCCGGAGGGGCGTCCTCCGCGTCGCGACCCCCGGCCGGCGGCGCGCGGGACTCACCGGGTGGAGGTTCCCTTCCGCACATCGCACATCATGCACTTGAAGGCCTCGGCGCTGTTCCGGAAGGTGCAGACGCTACAGTCCCAGTAACCCTCATCCGAGGACGGCTTCGGCTGCCGCTTCGGCCTGCAGGACACAACCCGGACACGACGCGGCGCGGGGTCACCAGCAGGCCGCGCCCCGCGCCCGGGCCCTGCGGCCACCCCGCCCCGCCCCCCGCCCCTATTCCGCGACCCCCGCCCCGCGGGCCCCAGGAGCGCCGCGCTCCGGCTCGGAGGGGGAGGGGAGTCGGGAAGGGGGAGGGCGCGAGCGAGGCTGCAGCCGCAGCCGCCGCCACACTGACACCCCGAATGCCGCTCCGGCCGCCGCCGCCATCGCGGCCCCATTGTGGGGCGGCCGGCGCCGGCGCCTCACGAGGTAGCGCTCGCGCAGCAGCGGCGCCGCCCCCGTTCTCGCCTCAGCGCCCGGGCGGCGAGCGAGGCGGCAGCCCGAAGCCCGGCGGGAGAGCCCTGCCGCCCGCACAGTCCGGGCCCCAGGGCCCGAGCGCTGTTACCTGGTGGGGCTCTTCTTGTCTCCCATGGCACGCCGAGGGTCTCTGCCGCGGCCGCTCTGTTTGTCAATAAGGAGGATAATAAGCCGGGCGGAAGCGGGCGGGGGAGCAGGCAGGGAGGGGGCGGGGAAGGCCGCACCGCCGCGCTCGGGAGCCGCCGCCGGATCCCACGCAGCCTCCAGCTGTCGGGGAAACTCCTGCCTGGGCCCACGTGACCCGCGCCCGCCAATCAGCGGCCGCGCCGGAGACTTCAAACGCGGCCAGCGCGGCCCAGCACCCGCGGTGAGTTCGCTAGCGGGAGGTGCGGGGGTGGCCGCTGCGGCCTCGGGCGCGGTCGCTGCCTCTCCTACCTCTTTCCCCGCTTCCCTTGGGCACCCGGGCTCCTGGGAGCTGCGGTGCGCTCCGGAGCTCCTGTGGCGGGGAAAGGTCTGTACGGCTGGCTGGCGGGGATGCTCCGTCATCCTGTTGCGAAGCCCGGTCCAAGGTGGGGCCGGCGTTCGGAGGCCAGCAGAGATCGGGACAGGGGTGCCCGCCAGGGTCTCTAAGGTAGAACCGCTTTCCTGGCCTCGGTGGTTCTTGGCTACTCCGCCCAACCCGAAGGCTATCTGGGAGAAGGCGAGAACCAACGTTGAACGCCATTGCTAGATGCCTTGAAACACTGGTTTTATGCACACAAATGCTCTACACAGTAAGGATTGTCACCCTTAATTTAGAGGAAACGAAACCGAGGCTTAGGGAGAGTTAGATGACTTCCTCTAGGTTACATAATTTTAATATACAAAGTCGGGAGTCTAACCCTGCTTAAATTCCAAACTCGTTCTTTTGGCCTCACAGGCCTCTGCAGTACCTGCTTTTAAAATAAAGGAGTGTACTGTTAAGCCGCTTCTTAAAATAAGGAGTTTGCGTGTCTGTTGACTAAGGAAAGAACACCTTACCCCCAGGTTTCTTTACCTCGACAAACTGGGGGCCCTCATAGCAACAGCCAGCTAACTGGCCTCTGAAGCTCCAATCCCACCTCCCCAATCTAGTCAGTAATCCACCACCAGATTAATAATAAAGTGCTATTAACGTTATGCCACCATTCTGATCAAGAACTGCCAAGGGCTCTCAGACTCCTTCGCCTGGCAGTCAAAGGCTTCCACACATCTTCCCTACCGCTTCATCCCTCTTGCCATTAGAAAAGCTGCCTCTACAGAGACTAGAAAGGAAACCCATCTGTTCTCTTACCAGAAATTTTACTTCATATGCAGAGATGACTTCATTTTCTCTTTTTTCATTTCCATTTTTTTATTATTTTTCCCCAATAGCAGCTGCTTTGCTGTGTAGGAAATATTTCTGCCTAAAATATTTTCCTCTTGTCTGTAACTGTACTATTTCTACCCATCTTTCTGGGTTTACATCAAGTCTGAATTCCTGGAAAATAATTGTATAGCTAAACTACCAAGGAAATAGTACAAAGTTAATTTCTTAGCCTGCTTCCCCTTTCCCTTAATAAGTAGACCTCGGAAATTTTTCTTAATTTCTGTAATTGTCAACTTCAGGTTGTTGTGTGACTAATAATAAAATAACAGTTCTTGAGCACTATGTGCCAGGCATTTTTTAAATAAATCTCTTAACACAGATACATATTTTAAAGGGCTCAAAATACTATGCAAACTTTCTCATCAACTTCAGCTGATCTTATACAGTGGGACTATGTTTTGGTAAACTCATTGTAAATCGAAAATATTGTAGGTTGACAATGCATTTAATACTCTGACAAACCCTTCGTAAAATAGAAAAATCATAATTTAAACTACTGTAAATCCATGGTCTAGCCCTTCACTTTAAAGACAGTGAATTTAGGGCCCATGTTAAATAGGTTTTTCTATGTTGTGTTGTTTTGTTTTGTTTTAAGACAGAGTCTCACTTTGACACCCTAGGTAGAGTGCTATGACATCATAGCTCACAGCAACCTTAAATTCTTGGACTCAAGCCATCATCTTGCCTCAGCCTCCCCAGTAGCTGGGATTATAGGCACTGCCACAATGCCTGGCTATTTTTAGAGAGAGGTTCTCACTCTTGCTCAGTCTGATCTTGAACTCCTGAGTTCATGCTGTTCATACCCCCAGAGTGTTAAATG
This sequence comes from Otolemur garnettii, assembly GCF_000181295.1. Taxonomy (NCBI): domain Eukaryota; kingdom Metazoa; phylum Chordata; class Mammalia; order Primates; family Galagidae; genus Otolemur; species Otolemur garnettii. The sequence goes on from NW_003852465.1 coordinate 3,470,501, forward strand.
GTTTTCTTTAATAAACAGTCCAGGATTAAAGCCAGTATCCCTTTAGTCTTTCACCATGCCTTGCTTTCTGATTAACCAAATAATTCCAATTTAAAGCATCTTCTGAACTCATTGTACCATCAGTACTTTTTGCAAATCTCGCTTTTCATGACTCAGACCTGGATTCAGAAACCCAGGAACCATAAGGGACATGATTGAGAAAAGTGTATCAGAGAATAAGGTCTAAGGTTTAGTATTCAGTCTCAGTAATGCAATGGGTAAACTTAGTTAAGTCACCTCATTTTTTTTCATATATTAAAGGAATTAAAACTACTGACTAAGGTTCCTTCCAAGTCTAAAGAATTGTGATGTTTTTAAATTCCTCAATTGAGTGGATCTTCAAGGAGACTGACAACAATAGCTCTGCTTGCACAAGTGATGGCAACAATGTATTTTCAGATCAAAAGAAAATTAAAGTACTCTAAAACTCCTTGATACTGCAAATCGCTACTTCATTAGAATATAACCTCCATTACTAGAAAGTAAAACTCCACTTATGAATCATAAGCTCAGGAAGGGCAGAAACTTGAATTTGTTGTCTTCATTCCAGTATCTCTAGACCCAGAACAGTGTGGCGCATAGTGGGCACTTGACAAATATTCTGAGATTTAATATGTTCACTTGTGTCACAATTCTTGAATAAGTATTTTTTTAAACAGGGATTAAATCTGTTAAGCATGTTGTATGCAATGGGTGGTCACTAAATGCTGAAATGTATGGCAATCCTTCAAAATAAACTTCATAATTCTGCAAAATAAACTTCACAATTCTTGTACAAGAACCAGGTCTCCAGTTTTCATGGAGCACAACAGCACATGCCCTTGCAATATACCAGCTGCCTCCTATTAATTAGTGTCTCTCTTAAAACTTTTCTGCCTGTGTTAGGTTTACAGGGTGACTTTAAGACAGGAGCTACTCTTCCTATTTCACCACAAAAGGTGACACTTTTTCCTAAAAGGGTTTCTCTACTTAATCTGGAAGAGCGGCTGATGGAGAATAGAAAGATCTTTATAACTAGAATGACCTACCTTCTTACCCATTCAAGTGTCTTTTCAGTAAGTTAACTGAGTTCAGTACTTTAAATGGTAGGGTCACTTGTTCAGTGACACAAGCACTTTTTTTGTTGTTGTTTGGAAGGAAAAATATACCCGTAATAAACACCTATATACCCATGGCCAACATGTAGCCATTTAATGGCACACATGTTAGTGTCTCACATTCTTCTTCACTGTCTAACTTGTGCCAAAATATTTTAAAGTAAATTACAGATATGACGAAAGTCTGCCCCTAAAATATGACTTCAGTAAGACTCCTTAAGAAATAAGGACAATTTCTAGGATAACTACAACTCAGAGTTTCAATAGCCTAAATCAGTGATTTTCAACTGCTGTGCCATGGCCATGAGAGGATCTTATGTGTGCCGTGAAAATTTTTAAAGATCATTAGTTAATTTATTTTCAAAAAAAGTTCAAAGCATGGTAAGTATATTCCTTTTTTTACTTTTTTTCTGATAAACATAATTTAAGTGTGCCACAGTTTGTAGGTTCAAATGTGCCATGAGATAAAAAAGGCTGAAAAATACTGGCCTAAATTAACGCCACTTTCATAATGGCTAGTATTCGGTCATCGCATCTGTTTCTAATCGTTCCCAAAAGGTGTCTTCTAACTGGATGCAGTTCAGGCCCACACATTGGGCCTGATGGTTGTGATGTTTATCAAATCTCTTTTAATCTAGGACTGTTCTCCCCTCTTTCTATGACACTGGCCTGGTGACACAAACGCTTCAATGTGGTATGAACAATTTAACAATAAAGTGTTGAAGTTTTCTCATTTTCTTTTTCAAGAAAAAAAATGTAGCCCCAGGTAAATTACAGTGTTGTCACCATAGTTTACTGCAATCGAAAGGCCTAGGACTCAAGTGATCCTCCTGCCTCAGGCCTCCTAGTAGCTGGTACTATACGTGCACACTACTGTGCCCAGCTAGTTTTTCCACTGTTAGTGGAGACAGTCTTGCTCTTATTCTGGTCTTAAACTCCTGACCTCAAGCAATCCACCTGCCTCGGCCTCCCAGAGTGCTAGGATTACAAGTCTGAGCCCATTCCCAGCCCTAATGATTTACTTTTGTTAAAAGGTAGCTAATATTTAAAATGAGAAGTGCTATCTTGTTTACTAATTGTAAGTTGAGAGAAAATAGGATAACTAGAGGAGGAAAGAGCTACAAATTTTCCCCGAGAGAAGGAACTCAAAATGAAGTATAATATTAAGTTACAACAATGAAACCGTTACATTTTACAAGGTTCATCTGTATGGTTTTTGTTTGGTTGGTGTCTGATTTTCTTGGTTATAAAACTAGTGTATGGCTCAGCACCTGTGGCTCAAGCGGCTAAGGCACCAGCCACATACACCTAAGGTGGCAGGTTCGAATCCCCAGCCTGGGCCCGCCAAACAACAATGATGGCTGCAACCAAAAAATGGCCAGGCGCTGTGGCGGGCGCCTGTGGTCCCAGCTACTTGGGAGACTGAGGCAGGAGACTCGCTTGAGCCCAGGAGTTGGAGGTTACTGTGAGTGTGATGCCATGGCACTCTACCCAGGGGGATAGCTTGAGGCTCCATCTCAAAAAACAAACAAACAAACAACAACAAAAAAAAACTAGTGTATGACTAGTGGTACGCTATTAGTTTTCTAGAGTACCAGAAGAAGATATCGCAGTCTGGGTTGTATAAACCATGGACTGGGTGGGGGAAAGTGGATCTGACAGGAGGTGGAGCTTAGGTGATGTGAGCAATGGTGCAACGGTGAGGATTGTAAATACAGAAGAAGTTTCACTCACCCCTCCATCTCCCCACACCCTGTTACCTCCTGCTGGATGGCCTGGTTCCTAATAGGCCACAGACCAATATTGTCTACAGCCTGGGAGTTGTGAACTGTAGGTATAAACAATAGAAATTTATTTGATTATGGTTTTGGAGGCTGGAAGTCTGAGATCAAGATTTATAGACTTTAATTTTCCCACTGAGTGGGAATATTTATGTTTTTTAGATGTCAGCAAGGTTAGTTTCTTCTGAGGTTTATCCTTGGCCCTTAGATGGCCACTCTGTCTTAACATGGTTTTTTTGTCTGTGTGACTGTAACCAGTGTAATGTTGTAACACTACTGGTACAGGTTTTCAGTCCGCATCTGAAACCCTTAAGTCTGGATATATTTTGTAAGAAAGACATTTGGGAGGCCAGGCAACAGAGCAAGAGCCCATCTCTTAAGAAAAAAAAAAAAAGAAGAAGAAGAAGAAGAAAAAGACTATATGGCACAAATACTACATAATTATCTAACATTCTGGGTTCTGAGTGTCTCATAACATGTTTCTAAAAAACATAAATATTCCCACTCAGTGGGGAAATTAATGTCTATAAATCACCTCCCATTGGTTCTACTCAGCTTTTACTGCTAAGTGATTACAGGTTAAGCAAAATATAAAAATGTTGTCAATTTTCAGTGCTTTGGAGATTATAGGATTGTGGATCTGTAAAAATTTGAGTAAGAATTAAGATTTAAAAGATTAAGATTAAAAATGTCAAGGCAGCCAAGGTAGCTCATTCCTGTGATCCCAGCACTCTGAGTGGCCTAGGCAGGAGGATTGCCTGAAATCAGGAGTTTGAGATCAGCCTGAGCAAGAGGGAGACCCTATCTCTACTAAAAAAAAGAATTAGCCAGGGGCATCTGTGGCTCAGAGGAGTAGAGTGCTGGCCCCATATACCAGAGGTGTTAGGTTCAAACCTGAATCCAGCAAAAAAAACTGCAAAAAAAAAAAAAAAAAAAATTAGCTGGTGACAGGCGCCTATCGTCCCAGTTACTACAGAGGCCCATGCAGGAGGATCATTTGAACCTAAGAATTTGAGGTTGCTGTGAGCTAAGTTGATGCCAACCACAGCTATCTAGCTGGGCAACAGAATAAAACACTGTCTCAAAGGAAAAAAAAAAAAACATGAAAAATTTCCACATTCTTTGACACAGTAATTCTATGTGGGGAATATATCCTAAGCTCTTCCATGGAGATAGCCATTGCAGTTGATTTAATAAACATTGCAAATACCCTGCACGCCCATCAGAAGAGAAACAGTTAAATAAATTATGATCTCACCAAAGCACTGGATTTTAAGCAGTCATTAAAAACAAGGTTGATGAATAATTTGTAACAAGAGGCATACTTCTACTGTCATATTAAGTGGAAAATGTAGAATTTAAAACTGAATACATGTATAAAGAGCATAGAAAAAAAGAACACGGAGATTAGTGGGGCTTGGCAGCCTCCGGACTTCATTTCAGCTTAGTATGACCCTTTTGCTACAGTTTGCTTCTAGCCTTCTGTTCCCTCTTTGGTCTTCAACTCCGTCTCCCTAGCTCCTACCCTTTCTAATATTAATAGTTCTTTAGTTTATCCATGGTGGGTGGTGTCTTCCATTCCTCCTGCATTTTCTCTTTACTGGCTTCAAAGTAGCCTCCTGTTTCTACAGGTTGGCTCTCATCTGCTTTCCCCAAATCCAGGAAGGAGTAGCAATGGGGACAAAAGATGCTTTAATGAGGAACAACCTGGAACAGGGACTTGCTGGTGTCTCTGACCGGGTCCTATGAAGCTGGTCCTGCAAACACTGGGAAAACTGCCAACTGGCTTCAACTTCTTTCAAAGAAAGGAACCACTGCTGCGGGGTGATTCTCCGAGGAACAGAAAGAGGACTGGAAGTCAAAGGGAAGCAAACAAAAGAAAATCCAAGTCCCTTCTTTCTGCAGCTTTGCAGTTAACTCCTGGCACCTCCCATCGGCAGAGCCGGGTGGAGCAAGCTGACAAAGCCGAAAGGGGGTCCCAGCACACAGCGAGTGCCAGCTTCACATCACAAACCTGAGTACGGAGTGGGCTGGGGCTGAGCCACAATACGTCTTTAACCACTAAGCAGCCACCCAAACCCTTCTACAGGTATTTCAGCTTCTATACAACAAGACATCTCTACCTTTCCCCCTAGATGCATACAAAGACATTCTCACGCACGCCCCCATATGAGACATTATGCCCAAGGTGTTACATCCACGTGTGGGTGGCAATTGCACCACCCATCTCTGTATTATTGTCATTACTCCTTAAATTCAGGCATGGTTTTATCTGATTTTCTGTGACCTAAAGACTAAGTTTTAAAGCTAACCTCCATAAAAGTTTGAATTAATAAAAGGAAAAAGATGAAGAAAAAAAATAGAAGTTCATGCCTACAAAGACACATCCGGGTATGTGCACACGTAACAAGCAATGAAGAAAATACGGGTCTCTGCTGCGATCCTCCTGTCTGTAACTGGTCGCGGGACCATAGCTGACATTTGTAACCTTGTCCCACTCACCCTCCCATGTTTCCTTTCCCTTCAGAGAAGCCCTGAGCTAGGCTGAGTTCTTTACCTGGTGAGTAACCCAAACCTTTATTCGTGAAGAGTCTGAGTACTCAGTGGTCCTGGATTGATTTGCCTGCTGATGTTACCGTTAACTTTTACCGTAGGACATCAAAGTTGTGAGAGGTGCTCTCAAGAACACCCAGAACTGAAGACATAGTCATTTTTACCTGTGCAGTATATCAGTTACCCACATTTACTTTTGTAATTCAGCTCAATCTTCCCACTGAATAAAGCAACTACCTTATTTGCCTGCTAGTTCAGGGGAAGAAGGAAAACAAAATGTCCAAGGGACTGATCCCACAACCTCACTACTCCGTATCTACCCGGAAGAAAAAACTATCCTTTATCACAAGGACGATTTGCACTTGAATGTTATTGCAGCTCAATGTACAATTGCCAAGACCTAGAAGCAACTCAAGTGCCCATCAACACATGAATGGCTTAATAAACAGTGGTAGGTGTATACCACGGAGTACTATTCAGCCATAAAAAAGATGGACCCCTCACATCTTTTATATTTACCTGGATGGAGTTGAAACACGTTCTACTTAGTAAACTGTCACAAGAATGGAAATGCAAGTATCCAGTGTACTCAATATTAATATGAAACCTATAGAAAGACAACTACACTCCCACACAAGAGGAAAACTATTCAATGGGAAGAAGGGAAAGAAGAAAGGGGAGGAAGGAGGGGAAATGGTAAGCTCTACCCCAGTGGACACAAGGTAAGGGAATACAGCACACCCCCTGGATGAAGGGCTCAACTACAACTTGAACTTTACCTTAGAAATGCAGTATAACCTAGCCATTTGCACCCTGATTCCATTAATCTGGAATAAAAAATATATAATTAAAAAAAAAAGAGAAATTAAATTTTAAAAATGTCCAAAGAAAAATTAAATTTAAAAAAAAAATGACATCTTCCAGCCCCTCACAACAGCATTTCTACACTGGAAATTAAGACTTCCAGATCAGTAGAGTTCAATGTTATAGGAATGGAAAGCAAAATTTCTGCAAGTAGATGAAGAGTTGCTCCCATTTCCATGTCTTGCTTCTGTATTTATGCTGGCTGTGGGAAAGACAGCGGCACATATTGGTCTGTGATATATACTGCGTCTTGTAGATAGCATCATATTCTTCAGGATGTTGTCTCCAAACCACCTCAGTCTAAAGTGACCTATCCCACTGTTCTATTAGGCCAGATGTTTCTGGGTGAGAAAATATATGGTATGACCTGTGAATTTCATGGACATAATCCCACTGTCACATTTCTTTTGCTATGAAATGAGTTAATTAATCATGAGTAATGTTACACAATACAATGAACATGAATAAAGCACTTTATGAGTCCGCGAATAGTGGTGCCAGCATTACAGGCAGGAAAGGGAAACATGGCTTCAGCATACGTGTCTATTTCAGTGAAATGATCTCTGTCCCTTCCATGAGGGAAATATAATATAATCAATCACTAGATGGCTGGATTGTCTCTCCAAGGAAGGGTACTAAATAAGAGACCCAGTGTTTATTTGTGTTGCAGGCTAGTTAGACACTCAGAAGTACCAATGTCACAAGGCTGCAAGGTCAGCCTTTGGGAGAAGATCCTATGGCTGAGTTCACACAGACCCTCTATACACAACGACACAATCACTTTTCACAGGGGTCTGTTGTGAATCCACTAGGGTGGCTGGAGAAAGTATCTGACTGATGTCAAAAAAATGGGTTGCTTTGTTCACCTGATAATTAAAAATCTCTTTAAGGCCAGGTGTGGTGGCTCATGCCTATAATCCTAGTACTCTGGGAGCAACATAGCAAGGCCTCTGTCTCTTTTAAAACTAGAATAATAAGACAGACATTGTGGCAAGTACCTGTAGTCTCGGCTACTCAGGAGATTGAAACAAGAGAATCACTCAAGCCCAAGAGTTTGAAGTTACTGTGAGCTGTTATGCTATAGCACTCTACCCAGGGCAACAGAGTGAAGACTGTCTCAAAAAAATAAATGAACAAAAGTCTCCTCTTTGGATGACACCCGTGGGTGAGTATTTCATGGGACACACATCCATATTTGCACTGTGTACCCCTTTAAAATGTCCATCCACATACCTCTTCCCAAAGCTGCCTTACATCAATCTTCCACTCTAGTCCTGACCGTACAGTCCAAACATTAGCAACTGCCCATGAGTCAGTGCAGATCTATACTCCCAACTGTGTTTTAGTCCAGACAAGGTGGACGAGCAAATGTGTTGCTCAAAATTATACTCATCAGGAGAATTTCCCTCTCCTACTGTGCTTTAAAACCACCTCTGACGGGGACTGTTGGCACCAGCATATCGCATGCAGAGCCATTTGTAAATCAGGGCTGGGATTTCCCCTCCTCTATCAATCAGTTGTAAGAAACTCCCTTAAGGCAGTAGATGTGGGCTGAGGGAGAGGCACAGTCACTGTTGATAGACTCCTCATGAAATTTCTAATCTTCCATTTCTTTTTTTTTTTATTAAATCATAGCTGTGTACATTAGTACTATCATGGGGTACAGTGTGTTGTTCCTATATACAGTTTGAAATACTTTCATCCAACTGGTTAACATAGCCTTCATGTCATTTTCTTAGTTATTGTGTTAAGACATTTATATTCTACATTTAG